>NC_089507.1:181396540-181702991 GCF_036850995.1 Saccopteryx leptura
AGCCCAAAAAGAAAAGGAAAACTCACAAAGAAGCCAAAGTCTAGAAGGTTTCTAGAGGCTCCTTCCCCTTTCTTCTCTGGTGCTTCAGGTGGGGAGTGGGAAGCCTCCTAACCAAAGAGCAAACGGGCTTGCCTTGGAGACTGGCCTAAGTTTGAGTTTAAAACAGTGGTTTTCCAACTTTAGGGTTTATTTAAACCACCTGGAAAGCTTGTTAAAAGACAGGTTCCTGGGCCTCACCCCCAGAATTCCTGACTCAGTAGGTCTGAGGTAGGTCCCAAGAGTCTGCTCCTCTAACAAGTTCCCAGGTGCTGCTGCTGCTGCTGCTAGTACAGGGGGACTCTTTGGGAACCAGTGCTCGGAAATGTAAGGGGTGCTGGGCTCCTGGCTTTCATCCTAAAATAGCACTGCCGGCTGATAGCAGCGTTCCGGGGTTGCTGGAGAACAAACACGAGCTACAGCTTTGGAGCCAAAGCTAGCTGAGCCCTCTGGGTCCCAGCAGCCGCTTTATTGAGAGTCTGCTCATTGCCAGTGCTGAGCCACGCTGG
Organism: Saccopteryx leptura; assembly: GCF_036850995.1. Lineage (NCBI taxonomy): Eukaryota > Metazoa > Chordata > Mammalia > Chiroptera > Emballonuridae > Saccopteryx > Saccopteryx leptura. Next base: position 181,397,086 of record NC_089507.1, read on the forward strand.
GAAGGCGCAGCTGACGTTGTCTGGGCCCTGCCTCTTGGCTTTATCCCTTCAGTGCACAAAGTTGGCCCGACTACCTGCTGCCGGTACCTGTGTCTCTTTGCTTGGGACTGTCTCCAGTGGCTGGAGCCTACTCCACCTGCAGGTGGTACAGATGCAAGGCCAGGAATCAAAGTGTCCCCAGGAGCACCCTCAACTGATGACTGTCGGCTGGATAAATACCCCAGCTCCCTCCCACTCACTGTGGGACCTCTGGGAGAAGGACCGAATCTCAGCTGCCCACAGTGGTGACTGGCTTGATTACACACCTACCTTGCTGCCCTCCCTCTCCTGGCTCACTTCCTCACTGCCCCGTGTGAGTTTTGTGGGACTCCCCCATCCCCACTAAATAAATGATTTGCAATTGAATCCTAGTTTCAGGGTCTGCTTTTGGGGGAACCCTAACTAAGACATCATGAATGAATAAGAACCGGTTTTTGTCCTTGGTAAGTTCACATTTAGAGGGGACAAGAAATAATGTGGCTTCGTATGTTTAGGAGCCTCTGGGAACCACTGGTGAGTGTCCGGTCTCCAGCAGGTGAAGGCGTTCTGCCAGTTGCCCTTTAAAGTGTCATTAAGGGCGCCTTGAGGAAATGCAGGAGCTCAGCTGATACTCTCAGGGAGGCAAACACGGAGCAAGGGCCCGGCAACCTGGCCCAAGGCCTTTTCTTCCACACAGGGAGGCCTGTCTCTGGTGCCAGCAGGGCACTGATATGCTACGTCTATTCCTTGTTTCCCACCTCTATGGACAATTTCTCCTGAGATAAAAATGTGCAGGTGGACCTGGTACCATATAAAATAGGATTCTTGTTTGGTCTGGGGGCTGTTGGATGCTTGGAGAGGGGTTGGTGAGGGTCTCTGCTGGCCTTACAGGGTTAGTATGATTTCCTCGGTGCCCAGCCACATCCCTGCAGTATGGCAGAGTTAATCCTACTCCGCCATGCCTTCAAATGAGCTATAGCCCCCTGACTCCTCCCCCACGTGCCTCCCCTCATCACCGGCAGTCTTCCCAGAGTCCCTCCATACAGACATGCAATCCAAATGACAACACTGCACACGGCATCAAAATACTCCTCAAATTAAGTTCCCACCGCTTTCGATCAGACCCTTCACGTCCAGAATTTCTGGAGCTGCACTGAATGGGCCTGGTCGCTGCTTGGCTGGGCACCCTCACAGGTCAGTCGTGGGGGTGAAGCATGCCACCTTTTCTTCCTTCACATCTCAACTAGTCAGAAGGAGAGTGAAGCCTTTTCTGCTAGACAGCTAGAGCATTGTGTCAGTAACAATATTAACCTTTTCAGCATTAACCAGGACTCAAAAAATAATTGGCTACAAAACAGCCATAAGCACCATCTCTAAACAGAAGGATCACGTCTGTGGATGGGTCCAACTCTGACTGAGATCAGGACAGAGCTGAGAGATGTAAAAGGCTGAGCCTCAGAAGACAGCCGTCCAATGCCTGCCTCGCTTTGTCCACTGCCGAAGTCACAGAAAATGCCTTTGGTCCAGTCATTTTCCTTTTGTGATGAATTTAAATGAAATAATCTAAAATATTACTTAGAAATCTGTGCATTCGTGTGTTAATTTCAGGGTTATTTAAAATTGTAGGAAATTGGAAATAATTTAAATGTCTAATAGAGGAATGATTAAATTGTAGAGAATCCTCTGGTTGGAATATTATGAGGCACTAATGTAATGGTCATGAAGACTACAGGGTAGCAGAGAAGAATGGTAAGATTAGGAGTAAATATAAAAAGCAGAGACTGCAGGCCCTGGCCAGTTGGCTCAGTGGTAGAGCGTCGGCCTGGTGTGCAGGAGTCCCGGGTTCAATTTCCAGCCAGGGCACACAGGAGAAGCGCCCATCTGCTTCTCCACCCCTCTCCCTCTCCTTCCTCTCTGTCTCTCTCCTCCCCTCCCGCAGCCAAGGCTCCATTGGAGCAAAGATGGCCCGGGCGCTGGGGATGGCTCCTTGGCCTCTGCCCCAGGCGCTAGAGTGGCTCTGGTTGCAACAGAGCGACCCCCCAGATGGGCAGAGCATCGACCCCTGGTGGGCATGCCAGGTGAATCCCGGTCGGGCGCATGCGGGAGTCTGTCTGACTGCCTCCCCGTTTCCAACTTCATTAAAATACAAAAAAAATAATAATAAAAATTTTTAAAAAAGCAGAGACTACAGCCCTGGCCGGATGCTTAGTTGGTTGCAGCGTCATCGTGAAGCACAGTGGTTCTTGGTTCAATCCCCGTCAGAGCACATACAGGAACAGGTTGATGTTCCTGCCTCTCTCTCTCTCTCCCTCCCTTCCTCTCTCACTTAAAATCAATAAAATAAAAATTAAAAAAAATTAAAAGCAAAGAATATAAATAATCACAACTATTAAAACACCTGTGAAAAATGTTTAATATAATTAATGATCAGAGAAATACAAATTAAAACCACTCCACACTCACATAATGGGTAAAATAAAAAAAGCAGCAACACTATGCGTTGGTGAGGATGTGGAATAAACAGAACCCCCATTCACAGTGAAATGGTACAACCACTCTGGAAAATTATTTGGTGCTTTTCTACAATGTTAAACATACAGACCTACTCTATGACCCAGCAATTCCACTCCCAGGTACCTACCCAAGAGAAATGAAAGCATATCCACAATTATACAAGAATACTCGGTGCTGCTTCATTCATAACATCTCTAAACCAGAACAAACCAAATGTTCACTAACAGGTGAATGAATAAACAAATTCTTATATATTTTAATGGAATATTAACCAGCAATGAAAAGGAAAAAATGACTGGTTGATACAGGGTAACATGGTCGAGCTCAAAATCAGGCTGAGCAAAGGGCCCAGAGACAGAGTACCCACTTGATTCCATTTCTATGGAGTTCTGGAACAGGCAAAACTTCTCTCAGGCTGTGGCTGCAGAAATAAGTTTAGAGGTTGCCTAGAGGAGGCGGCAAGGGGGACAAGGGAGTTTTGAGGAGCAAAGGAAATGTTCTAGATTTTTAGCATAGTGATGGTTACCCCAGTGCACACATTTGTCAAAACTCATCAATCTACACACCTAAAATGTGTAAATTTTAAAGCATGTAAATTATTCCTCAATAAAGGTGAGAATACACATGTGTGTGTGTTTGTGGTACGTGTACATATGAGATATAATAGGCATACACATCTATATATATCCATATCCTTCTACATGTAAGTACACACACATATTGCTTGCTTAGGAGAAAAATCCAGAAGGAAATATACTAAAATACAAAAAATGGTTGTGTTTCACGTATGAGATTATAGATGATTTTATTTCTCTTCTTAGATTTGTCAAATTTTTACCTGTACGGTTCTATTCTTTTTATATGATAGAATAATAAGTGTTCATTCTAAAAGTTGCAAGCTGTTGAAGGCAAGCATCTGTGGTGGCCAATGACACATCAGGTCTTACTGTATGTTTGCATGACGAGGTGCTATCGATCTTTTCCTTGTATATCCACTGATCTAAATCTGCAAGCCTGGCTCAGATCTCACCTGCCCTACTAAGTCTTCCACAGTGTTTTTGCCAGAAACCAATACTGTCTCATATCATCCACCATCTTTTCATATATTGTTTCTCTTTAACCATATCATGTGCTCACCAAGGGCTTAAATAATATCTTTATTTTTTGTATTCCCGACAACCCCTAGCACAGAAAAGGCATGGAAATTTGGAGGAAAGAGAGCCAACCTGGCACAGTCACCATGTACAGTGAGTGACACAGGCTGTGACTGCAAGAACTCCAGGCAATGACACCAATGGCTCCCCTGCTGCATGAATAGTGTCCTCTAGGGTTACACAAACATAGTCATGGTCAGAGTCCCTGTCCCACCACTTTCTGGTTTTGTGACCTTGGGGAAGTTACCTCTCAAGCCTTATTTACGTAATAGGGTTGTCTGGAATGACTGAACTGAGATAGTGTGTGTTCAAAGCCTTCTGCAAACTATAACACACTTTACAACATTAGTTGTGATGTTTCTCATAATAAATCTGGACCCTGCCTTTCTTTACCCTTTACTCATCAGCTTTCACTCAGTTTCCTAAAAATTGTCAACATGTTCCTGTTTCAGGGTCTTTGCACATGTTATTACCTCTGTTTGGAAGACTCTTGTGCCCACTTCTTCCCTCAGTTAGTTCCTTCAGGTGATTCAGATTTCGAGTCCAGTGTCACTGGAGGCTTTACCTAAGCATCCTAAAATAGCTTCCTCCCACTATCATTTTCTATCTCATCACTGTGTAATTAGCACCTGAAACTATTTTATCTAATGCTGGTTGTCCATCTCCCATCCCAAACCTCCTTGTGTAGAAAGTATATGTCTATTTTGTTCCCTGCTGTATCGCAGCCCCTGGAGCATACTAGGTGCTCGAAAATCACTTACTGATCGAATGAACAAATACTCATTGATAACTAGGTGACAACACCGTGTTTATTCAGTTCAGTCTGCTGTTTTCCAAAAACAAGAGACTGCAAGGCAAACACCGCTTGTTCCCACCTCTGCTAAGAGTGGGAACCCTCCCCAGTGGCTGAAGGAATCTGCCCAAGACGTGCCTGGCAGCCACAGGTCCAAACGTTTGCCACTGACGCTGGACTGGGTAAGGCTCCAAGTCAGCCACTGCGTGGTGAGGATACAGGAATAAGGGGAGCATTGTGCTGCCCACAGAGATGGAGGGCTATGAGGGGGGTAGGGGAAGGACCACCCCCGACTGGACACACCTCTCGCAGCCAGGTGCTTTGTTCCTGTCTCGTTTCCTCTTCTCTTTTCTATGCTGTTAGCACTGAAATCAGGCCAATCAGCCTCACCTTTGTTCCTCACAGCGCTCAGTGAGGGGATTCTTTCAAGTTCTGGGGCCGCAGAAGAAGTCCCGCCAGCGCCACAGTGGAATTTTCTAATCCATGCCAAAGACGGAGCTCATTAATTTTCCTGCCTGAAAGAAAGAAAACACTTCTTTAGGAACTGCTGTGTTTAGCGTTCTGCTGGAAGGAGAGTGAAGCCTCCCTGCAGGGAAGATTAATCTAGGTTTGTAGGGTCATTCAGGGAAAACCCTGCGGGCCCTCGGCGTTCGCTGTCCACAACCGGCCGGTGCTGCCCCTGGGCCGAGGGCTGGGGGCGGGGTTGCTCAGAGACTTGAGCAGAGGCAGGAACGCTTCCCCATCAGCCCTTAAAGTGTCCACACAGTACACTTCGAGAAAGTTCTTTTGCCCTCTCTCTCCCTTCCTCTTTTGAAATGTGCAAGACTCTGGGAGGGTTCACACCCAAAAGGCCCTGCTTTTTACACTTGAAAACAGGTGCGCCATCCCCAGTGCCTGAACCTGACACCAAGTAGCCAAATCTTTTTACACAATGGTAAATGACTTATCACTTTATTTTATATTAAAACAATGTGCATTTATTAACAGAAAATACTATAGAAAGGAAAAGTGAAAAATGTCACATGGGGGGGTTGGGGCTTAAGATGATATTCTACGTTTTTCTTGATACTTTTTTCCTGTATTGTCTACATTATGTATTCATATACATTACTCTTCTGTCATAAAAATAATAAAATGGTTTCCATTTTTAGAAAAATCTGCCTTTGTGGATATTTTGAAGAATGAAAAATCACAGGGATCTTTAATTTAAACATAATGCCTTCCTGATATGAATGGTTTAGGGGCCAGACTTCCATCCTCAGTAGTCACCTTCACTCATCCCCACCAGCAGAGGCATTTTGGTGAAAATGTTTAAGAAGCATTGAATGGTAAGTCAGTAAAGCTTTAGTATGAATTAGTACGGTTCATCTCCTCTCTCTTTTCTTGCACATGCACACACAAGCATATACACACACACACCTTCAGATAGCACCTAGAAGTCAGTCTGTAAGTCTGTAAACTCACAATGAAATGACACTGTAAGAAGGAACACAAGTTGTCTAAGTTAAACTGGCTGACTAAATTCTGCCCAGTACTGGATATTTCTGACCACAGTGACCAATAGCAATCTGAAGAAGAGTGTCAATGGGGCCACCAGCTAGGTTTTCATCTCTTCACATTGAAACTTTCTGCAGCACGTGTTCTGATTGGCGGTGGGAGGGTTTGTGAGCCAAGACAATCTGCCTGGTCTAGCAGCTGGCTGGAGGGCCTGCCAGGCCCGAGGCAGAAAGCTAAAGCCAATCTCCCTACCAGCCTGTTCTAGATTTTATTGCACTTTCTTTTTTTGTTTCTGGTTTAAAGACCCTCTTCAGACATGGACAAGAGTGTGGTGGTTACCAGGGGTGGGGGGAGGGTGGACAGGGGGAGAGTTAGGGGGAGGGGGAGGGGCACAGAGAACTAGATAGAGGGTGGCGAAGGACAATCGGACTTTGGGCGAGGGGTATGCAACATAATTTAATGACAAAATAACCTAGACATGTTTTCTTTGAATATATGTACCCTGATTTATTAATGTCATCCCATTACCATTAATAAAAATTTATTTAAAAATAAAATAAAATAAAATAAAGACCCTCTTCAAAATTCTCACTGATGATTTTTAAAATCTGATTAACAGAGTTTGAGAAGAGCCACACAATGATTAAGAGGTTGAGGAAAAGACATGGAAGAAAGATGTAAAGAGCCACAGTTTTTCAGGCTGGAGGGAAGAACCTAGAAGAGGGGATAGAAGAACGATCTTTAAGTGCCAGGCACTTACAATCAACTGACACACACCGCAGGAACACTTATCAGAACACAGTAAGGTAGGAGTGATTTAAGAAAGGACTTCTGAAACTAAAGGCAGCTCATTGCAGAACTAGAAATCACAGGGAATTCAGAAGGAAAAACACAGAATCTACCAGCAAACTCTGGTGCCCAGTGGTGTCGCCAGCCTCTATATGAATATGGTGACATGGAGAAAATGTATTCAGAGACTTCATAGAGGAAGCAGTTCTGGGGGTTCTGCAAGGGCAGAGAAAAACCAAGTTCAGTCCAACTTTGTGCCCCCACCAGTGAGAGGGTACCTGGCAAACTTAGCACCTGATTCCAGAATGAATGACCTAAGGCAGCCCTTGAAAGATGGAGCAGGAGAAGATGGCTCACAGTTGGGAGAGTGTGCCTGGGACAGAGGCACAAGCGGGCACGGATGGGAATAAGTAGAAACTGTAGGGGGCACCAGGCTATGGGATTCCACAAAAGTCAGGCAGAGAAGCAAAGATTTGATGTGATGGGAATCATTTTAGGCTCCTGAAAGAGAAGTAAGACAAAATGAAAATAGTGGTTTTAGAATGTGAGGTTTGTGAAACATGAGCAGGATGGATTGGAAAGAGAAAGAGGAAAAAAAGAGTTAGGTCTTTCATAGTGCCTGTACACCATTTCACTCTGTTTACTTTGGAGCATTTACCGCTAATGAATTATTGATTTCTTGCCCCCATCTCTACTTGTCTATAAGCTAACTGAACATAGGGTCCTATTTTTCTTGTTTTCTTTTGAATTCTTAACACCCAGCATAGATTCTAGCATACATCAGTGGTCCATAAATATTTATTGGATGAATGAATAAAATAAACAAACCAGAAATGTCGGTAGGGGCATTTTTTCTCCTAAGATATCCAGTCTGAGGATTTTAGCCATGCCAGACTGACTTCAGGGCCGTGAAGTGTTTCTCATGACTGATACTTCCCATCTGAGAAAGAGGGATATTGATTCCAGAATTCCTAGGACAACATAGCTGGGAAGCACAACTGGACAGTGTCTAAGGTTCAATTAAACATTTTTGATAGCTTACCAAATGCTCACTGTTACCTGAGGAGTAGGCTGAAGGGGGGACCCACGGAGACCTGGAAGGTCAGTGAAAAGAAGAAACATTTCATTAACTCGTAGGGTCTGTTATACCTGCTCATTTCCCACTGGCTTTTCCGTGGGAAAGGGGAGAGATGAATTATGAAAAGATGCCATTTTTGGAGTCTACAAGGCTTATTTAACTTTGTTACTTATAAGTGTAAAGTCTTGAACAAGCTACTCCACTCTCTGAATATCAGGTGCCTCACCTATAAATGAAGGGTAATGATAATAACTTCCCTCTCGTGGTTCTATTAAGGATCATTTGTAAAGCACTTTAGACAGGAAAATGCCAGGAAGACCTCATTCATCTATTTTTTCTCTTGTTTTCTTGGAGACTCATATCCAAAGAAAACTCTCATTTATGCAAAAGCTTCTTGATCCAAGATCACTTTCGAGTATCACCCATACAGCAAACAAAACATCCAGGTTATTTTTTTTTTAATTTTAATGGGTGACATTGATAAATCAGGGTACATATGTTCAGAGAAAACATCTCCAGGTTATTCTGACATTTGATTATGCTGCATTCCCATCACCCAAAGTCCAATTGTCTTCCGTCACCTTCTAACTGGTTTTCTTTGTGCCACTCCCCTCCCCCCACCCCCTCCCTCTCCCCCCCCCCCACTCCATAACCATCACACTCTTGTCCATGTCTCTGAGTCTCATTTTATGTCCCACCTATGTATGGAATCATATAGTTCTTAGTTTTTTCTGATTTACTTATTTTGCTCAGTATAATGTTATCAAGGTCCATCCATGTTGTTGTAAATGATCCGATGTTATCATTTCTTATGGCTGAGTAGTATTCCATACTATATATGTACCAAAGCTTTTAAATCCACTCATCCACTGACGGACACTTGGGCTGTTTCCAGATCTTCGCTATTGTGAACAATGCTGCCATAAACATTGGAGTGCATTTCTTCTTTTGAAACAGTTCTATAGTGTTCTTAGGGTATATTCCTAAAAGTGGGATAGCTGGGTCAAAAGGCAGTTCGATTTTTAATTTTTTGAGGAATCTCCATACTGTTTTCCACAGTGGCTGTACCAGTCTGCATTCCCACCAGCAGTGCAGGAGGGTTCCCTTTTCTCCACTTCCTCGCCAGCACTTATTCTGTGTTGTTTTGTTGATGAGTGCCATTCTGACTGATGTGAGGTGATATCTCATTGTGGTTTTAATTTGCATTTCTCTAATGATTAGTGATGTTGAGCATTTTTTCATATGCCTATTGGCCATCTGTATGTCCTCTTTGGAGAAGTGTCTATTCATTTCTTTCGCCCATTTATTGTTGGATTGTTTGTCTTCCTGGTATTGAGTTTTACAAGTTCTTTATAAATTTTGGTTATTAACTCCTTATCAGATGTATTGTTGAATATGTTCTCTCATCATGTAGTTTGTCTTTTTATTCTGTTCTTATTGTCTTTAGCTGTGCAAAAGCTTTTTAGTTTGATATAGACCCATTTGTTTATCTTGTCTTTTATTTCACTTGCCTGTGGAGATAAATCGGCAAATATATTACTGTGAGAGATGTCAGAGAGCTTACTGCCTATGTTTTCTTCTAAGATGCTTATGGTTTTACAGATTACATTTAAGTCTTTTATCCATTTTGAGTTTATTTTTGTGAATGATGTAAGATGGTGGTCTAGTTTCATATTTTTGCAGGTAGCTGTCCAATTTTCCCAACACCATTTGTTGAAGAGGCTATCTTTACTCCATTGTATGCTCTTACCTCCTCTGTCAAATATCAGTTGTCCATAAAGGTGTGGGTTTATTTCTGGGTTCTCTGTTCTGTTCCATTGATCTATATGCCTGTTCTTATGCCAGTACCAGGCTGTTTTGAGCACAATGGCCTTGTAGTATAACTTGATATCCGGAAGTATGATACCTCCCACTTTATTCTTCCTTTTCAAGATTGCTGAGGCTATTCGTGTTCTCTTTTGGTTCCATATAAATTTTTTGAATATATGTTCTATATCTTTGAAGTATGTCATTGGTATTTTAATTGGTATTGCATTGAATTTATTAATTGCTTTGGGTAATATAGACATTTTAATACATCCAGGTTATTATTTTTTACTATCATTAGCAACTATAAAAATTCATAATTTGGGTTCATGCTTACCATCTATTTTCTTTGTGTTTTATTTTTCTTTTGCCAGTTACTATAACCTATCTATAGAGATTTTTTTAAAGTTTTGTTAGACTTACTTTATTTTTAATTAAATTTATTGTGGTGACATTGGTAAATAAGATCACATAGGTTTCAAGTGTACATTTCTATGATACATGATGTGTATATTGCATTGTGTGCCCACCACCCAAAGTTAAATTATCTTCCATCATCACATACTTGGCTCCCTTTATGCTTCACTACCCCCATCCCCTTCCCTCTAGTCACCACCATACTGTTGCCTGTGTCTATGACTCTCAGTTTTGTATCCCACATGAGTGAAATCATATGGTTCTTAGCTTTTTCTGACTGATTTATTTCACTTAGCTTAATATTCTCAAAATCTACCCATGTTGTCACAAATGGCAGTAATTCATTTTTACTTACAGCTGAGTAGTGTTCCATAGTATATATGGACCACATCTTTTTTATCCAATCCTCTATTGAAGGGTACTTCAGTTGTCTCCATGTCTTGGCCACAGTAAATAATACTGCAGTGAACACAGGTGTGCATATGTCTTTGCAAATAAAGGTTTTTGAGATTTGGGGTAAATATCAGAAGAGGAATTGTTAGGTCAGATGGCAAGTCTATTTTGTTTTTTTGAGGAGCCTCCATACTGTTTTCCATAATGACTATACTAGCTTACATTCCCACCAGCAGTGAATGAGGGTTCCTTTTCCCCACAACCTCTCCAATACTTGCTATTACCTGTCTTATTGATAATAGCCATTCTAACAGGTGTGGGTGGTATCTCATTGTAGTTTTTATTTGCATTTCCCTAATACCTAGTGAAGTTGAGCATCTTTTCATTTATCTATTGGCCATTTGTGTGTCTTTTTGGAAGAGGTGTCAGTTCAGTTCCTCTGACCATTTTTAATTGATTGTTTGTTTGGTGTTGAGTTGTATGAGTTCTGTTTACATTTTGGATATTAACTACTTGTTGGAACTGGTGTTTGCAAATATCATCTCTCATTTGGTAGGTTGCCTTTATGTTTTGTTGGTTTCTTTTTTGCTGTGCAGAAGCTTGCCTTTGGGGTCAAATTCATAAAATGTTCTCTACGATCAAGGTCCGTAAGTTTAACACCTATGTTTTCTCCTATGTAATTTATTGTTTCAGATCTTATATTTAGGGTTTTTGATTTATTTGAATTAATTTTTGTAATGGGGAAAAACTGTAATCTAGTTTAATTCTTTTACATGTGTCTTTCCAGTTTCCCTAGCACCATTCATTTCATTTTTTAAAAAGATATTTATTGATTGATTTTACAGAGAAAGGAGAGAAAGAGGGGGGAGAAATGAGAAGTATCATCTCATAGTTGCTTCACTTTAGCTGTTTATTGATTGCTTGTCATAATATGCCTTGACCCGGCAAGCCCAGGGTTTTGAACAGGTGACCTCAGTGTTCCAGGTTGACACTCTACCCACTGCACTGCCACAGACCAGGCACTCCAGAACCATTTTTAAAAGAGGATTTCTTTTTTTATAATGTGTGCTTTTGGCACCTTTGTCAAAAATTAATTGCCCATCTATATGTGGTTTTATTTCTGGGCTCTCAACTCTGTTTCATTGGTGGTGTATCTGTTTTTTTCTGCCAATACCATGCTGTTTTGATTATTGTAGCTCTGTAGTATAATTTGTATAATTTGAATTCAGCTAGTGTGATGCCTCCATATTTTTTCCCCCTAGCATTGCTTTGGCTATTTGGGGTCTTATGTGGTTCCATAAAAATCTGATGATATTTTTGTTCAATACTTTAAAAAAAAATGACATTGGGATTTTGATAGGGATTGCATGTTTGGGTAACATAACCATTTTAACTATGTTGATTCTTCCGATCCATTACCAAGGAATATCTTTCCATGCTTTGCAGTTTTCAGCATATAAGTCCTTCAGATCTTTTGTTAAGTTTATTCCTAGGATTTTACTCTTTTGGTTGCAGTTGCAAAAGGGATTTTTTTCCCCCTGAAATTTCATTGTTAGTATACAGGAAAGCAGTGGGCTTTTGTACATTGATTTTATATCCTGCAACTTTACTGTATCTGTTCAGTGTTTCCAATATTTTTTGGTTGAGTCCTGGGTTTTCTAAATACAGATTCATGTTATCTGCAAAAAGTGACTTTTCCTTCTTAACTCCCAGTTTGGATTCCTTTTATTTCTTTCTCTTGCCTGGTTGCTCTGGCTAGGATTTTCAAAATTACATTGAACAAGAGTGACAAGAGTGGGCATCCTTGTCTTCTTTCTGATTTTAGAGAAAAAGCTTTCAGTTTTTCACCATTAAGTATGGTTTTAGCTGAGGTTTTGTCATATCTTGCCTTTATTATGTTGAGCTACTTTTGTTCTAATCCCATTGTATTGTATGATAGTTGCTTTTTTTCTGCAACTATCATATGATTTTTATCCTTTGTTTTGTTAATGTGGTGCATAACAGTGATTGATTTGTGTATGTTGAATGACAGATTTTTTTCTTTAAATGTCTAACAACATTACTGTGATTTTGAGTAACAATACTGCAGAATTTAAATAATCTGGGATACCACAGGTCCTCTGCACTAGCAAAAGTGTGCAAGAGATCTGCTGGCTATAGGCCCTTGATGGGTGGCTCAGTGGATAAAACATTGATCCAGCGCACCAGAGGTTACAGGCTTGACCCCCAGTCAGGGCACCTAAGAGAAGCAATCAGCCCTGGCCAGTTGACTTAGTGGATAGAGCATTGGCCTGGTGTGCAGATGTCCCAGGTTCAATCCCCAGTCAGAGCACACATGAAAAGCGACCATCTGCTTCTCTTCCCCTCCCTCTCCCCCTTCTCTCATTCTTCCCCTCTCACAGCCAGTGGCTCAATTGGCCCAGGCAAGGAGGATAGCTTGGTTAATTCGAGCATTGGCCCCAGACGGGGGTTGCCAGGGGGGTCCTGGTTGGGGTACATGCGAGAGTCTGTCTCTATCTTCCTTCCTCTCACTTAAAAAAAGAAGAGAGGGCAAGAGAGAGAAGTAATCAATGAGTATACAACTAAATGGAGCTAAGTGAAACAATGAATTGATGTTTCTCTCCCTTCCCCTAATCCCTTCTCTCTCTCAAATCAATGGAAAACATTTTTAATTATTTTTAAAAATTTACTGGCTGTGGCATAGAAGGATCTGCATTCTGTTTTAAAACCTTTAAACCCTAAATTTGTGTTCAAAGGAGGTAAAATGGCCCTACATTCATGCATTCATTTATTCATTCAAGCAAGAAATATCATATTTATGAGTTTTGGACCAATACTCCTATTGCCTTGTTCACATCCCCTCTGCCATTCCTGTGCATATCAACAGCCTCTGACTTTCAACACCAGCAACCCCTTCCCCAGGGCTTTCTCTGGGGTGTGGGCTGGAAATGCCAGGAGCAGCCTTCAACCAGGGATGAATAGGAGTTGGTCAGTAAGTACTCTGGCATCCTTGCTTCTCAGTTTGGGTAACTCTGAGGCATACTCGACCCTGTCTCCCAGGGTTCTTCCATGGATCAGGCTTCAGCTGTCTGCAGTGGAACTTGCTGATGATGCACTGTTCGTTGGCTGTCTTCCCTTCTTTGTTGCACATCTTTACTTCCTTTCTGGTGATTCCTGGGATCACCTTCCTAAGAAACTGGTTTCACTCAAATCTTTTTCTCAAGGTCTTCATCTGGAGAGATCCACCCTAAGGTGAATTTTGGCCAGAATCAAGGCACTGAGCTAGGTGTTCAGGGGATGCAATGATGCACCAGATAGCGATACCTACCATTCCTGAGTCACAGTCAGACAGGGAGTGAGATGTGTGCAGAAATGTCAATATAAACACATACGATATTTCATTTTTCTAATCATGTTGTGCTACTCTCTCTCCCCCCACCCCCATCTCTCTCTTTCATAAACACACACCTTCCACTCTGGTCTAGAAGACTACTAAATTCAGTGGGGGAAAAGCTGCTCATAAGAGCTTATTGTTAGATTTTTACGAATTTTTCAAGCAGTTCGTGAAACACAGCCATTATTAAAATATTAATGATATAAGAAAAACAAAAGTAATAAATAACCTATCATTTTCAAGCTTTTGACTACACTTTACTATTTTAGAGTCCCTTGAGAATATTTATAAGCTTATCTATATCAGTGGTTTTCAACCTTTTTACACTTGGGGACTGGTGAAAATAGGAGAGTTACTTTGGGGACTACTAAGGCAGAAAATCACCCTGAGCAAAAGCAAGTTTGATTAAGATCATTGGATCTATAATATTCATACAACATCAAGGTGGTTAACTCTTTTTATTTTATTTTTTTGAGAGAGATAGACAGACAGGATGGGACAGAGATGAGAAGCAACAACTCATCGTTGTGGCACTTTAGTTGTTCATTGATTGCTTTTCATACGTGCCTTGACTGGGGGGGGGGGCTCTGGCCAAGCCAGTGATACCTTGCTTGAAGCCAGTGACATTGGGATCATGTCAATGATCTCACCTTCAAGTTGGCAACCTTGTGCTCAAGCTGGATGAGCCCATGCTCAAGTTGGTGACCTTGGGGTTTTGAACCTGGGACTTTAGCATCCCAAATTGATGCTCTATCCACTGTGCCACCACTGACCAGGCTCAAGATGGTTAACTCTTTCACAGACTGGCAGAAAATTTCTGGCAGACTGGTCCACAGACTGGTAGTTAAAAAATACTGTTCTATATGGTATATAGTGTTATATTCCTGCAAATTTCTCTCTAACTTAGTGTTCAGTGACTCCGTAGTCTGAAATTATCTATGATGGGAGTATTTACACCACAGAAATTGGCAAGTGCTACAAATTAGGAATCCCCCACCCACCTCCTCCTCCAATAGCCAATTTTTATTTATTTATTTATTTATTTATTTATTTTTATCTTTCTGAAGCTGGAAACAGGGAGAGACAGACAGACTCCTGCATGCGCCCGACCAGGATCCACCCGGCACGCCCACCAGGGGGCGACGCTCTGCCCACCAGGGGGCGATACTCTGCCCCTCCGGGGCGTCGCTCTGCCGCAACCAGAGCCACTCTAGCGCCTGGGGCAGAGGCCAAGGAGCCATCCCCAGCACCTGGGCCATCCTCGCTCCAATGGAACCTCGCTGCGGGAGGGGAAGAGAGAGACAGAGAGGAAGGAGAGGGGGAGGGTGGAGAAGCAGATGGGCGCTTCTCCTGTGTGCCCTGGCCGGGAATCGAACCCGGGACCCCTGCATGCCAGGCCGATGCTCTACCACTGAGCCAACCGGCCAGGGCCATCCAATAGCCAATTTTTAAATATTTACCAGTACATCAAATATATCTTGCTTGGAATTTTGCAAAAGCCTACTGACTGTTCCTGGGAGCCTCCATTACATCATCTTAACTGTTCTATACACCACTACTAATGTAATCTTTTTAAATGCAGCTCATATGGTATCTGCCCTTCTCAGACATTTCTCTTAGAGTAATACTCTCTAGGACCATCCATGTTGTTGCAAACGGCAAGATTCCATTCTTGCTTATGACTGAATAACATTCCACTGTATATACATACCACATCTTCTTTATATACATTCATCTATTGATGGACACCTAGGTTTCTTCCATATTTGGCTTTTGTAAATAATGCTGCAATGAACATAGGTGTGTATATGTGTTTCTGAATTCGTATTTGCATGATTTAATTTATATGTGGAATCTAAAAAACAAAACAGAAACATACTCATAGACATTGAAAACAAACTAATGGTTGCCAGAGAAAAAGGGGGTGGGGAAGAGTGAATGGTAAAGGAAGATAAGAGGCACGAATGTCTAGTCATAAAATCTGTAAATCAAGGGAATATAATGCACAGCATAGGGAATATAGTCAATAATATTGTAATAACCTTGTACGGTGTTTAATGGTTACTACACTTATTGTAGTGATCACTTCATCAGGTATATAAATGTTGAATAACTATGTTATACACCTGAAACTAATATAATATTGTATATTAATTATATTTTCATTTAAAAGATGTGGACCAGATTTCATTATTCTCCTTAAAGCTCCCTGCCACCACTGGCCTCACAATACATCCCAAGGCTCACATCTAGTCCATTCCTGCCTCAGGCATCCCTGCCTTTATCTGCCTTCCTCCGTCAGCTCCAGCCACACAGCCTTCTTTCTGTTCCCTGATACAGCTGCTATAGCTCCTCCCCATCCAAGGATTTTTTCATGTATTTGTCCTTCTTTCCAAGACAAGGTCAGCTTCTTCTCATCATTTAAGTGTCAGTTCAACTATCACCGCCCCCACCCACCCGGAGAGCCTTTCTCTAACCATCTTCACACCCACTGCACTTCTTATTCCCAAATCTCTCTGCTTCTCCATCACTTGAGCCTGTTCTCTTTTCCTTGTGGCCCTCTGCATCATTTTAACTTGTCTTTCTTATTTACTGGTTTCCCTGTCTGCTGTCTCTTCACTAGAATGTGAGCTCCCTTTGCCTGGCT
Source organism: Saccopteryx leptura (assembly GCF_036850995.1). Taxonomy (NCBI): domain Eukaryota; kingdom Metazoa; phylum Chordata; class Mammalia; order Chiroptera; family Emballonuridae; genus Saccopteryx; species Saccopteryx leptura. The sequence goes on from NC_089507.1 coordinate 181,413,586, forward strand.
CATGGCTGTCTCCCACCACCTAGAACAGTGTGGTAGGTAGGTACTGAGTTGGAGTTATCCTTTGGATGAATGGATGCACATTGCTTCCACCTTCTCCTCTCCCATTTGTTTCTCAGCCTTCCATAATTTTACTTCACCACCCTCCCCCTTGTCTAAAGCTGTATTCTCAAGGTGAATCCTGAACTGCCATGTTTCAGGCATACTCCAGTCTTTATCTTGCTGGATTTCCAGACTGCATTTCCCAGTGCTTACCATTTTCCACTTCTTGAGACTCTCTCCCCTCCATGAACCATCCTCTTCTAATTTACATTTTTCATTTCTCTTTCTTGGACTCAGTGGTAGAGTGCATCAGTAGCGCCATTTTTTCATCCCTGACTGTATTTCCCCTCTTCTGCAGTCTTGGCTTCAAAATATGTCCATATGACATATTTTTCCAAACAGAATGAGGTATGAGGTAGAAGCAATACAGTTCTAAGCCTTCAAATGAACTTGTGTAATTCTACTTGTTTTATTTTGCCTCAACCATCACCAGAAGAAACGCTGAATCCAGGAGGAGGGCATGAACCAAGTGGAGCAGAGTGTCTAGGTTGACCCAGTCAAGCCCAGAGTAGAGGTGAACCCCTAGCCTACCCACAGACCCATGCATGAGCAAGCCAAGATCAGCCAAGCCTTAGCTAACACACAGATGTGTAAGCTCTAGTAAGAAACTGCAATTGTTTTAAGCCACTGAGTTTTGGAGTGGTTTGTTATGCAGCAAAAGCTGACTGCTACAGACTCTTTTGTGGGTTTTCCTTTCTCTGTTCAGGACTTAAGCACTGTCTTTCTTTTGTCTCCATTCACATGCAGCTCCCAGCTCTATATGTTGTGTATTTTTGAGGTTACAACTTGCACTTATGTGCTTAGTTTTGCAAACTATATCCCCCAGACTGGCCTCAACCCCTGAGCCAAAAACAATAGCTCCACCTGAACTTCCCTCAAGTTCCTCAAATTCAACATGGCAAAACAATATGCACATCCTTCCCAATTCTATTCCACCTGTTCATTTGCTTGTGTTTCCTGCCCCTACAGTGACACCACTATGCTCTTTGTCACTCAGGCCAGGAACAGGGGCTCATAGGTGACTCCTCCCTGGCCTAGGACCTTGGAGTTGCCAAACCTCATCAACTTCACTTCCTAATGAAGGGCCCTTGCCCCCACTCTACCACTGGCCTGTTCATGCCCTTGTCACCGGAGCTATTGCAATGACTCCCAACTCAGTGGATCCATAACCTAGCTGAGCATTACAATGACCTCCAAGAGAGGACCAAGAGAGTGACCTTCACTGTCATTGATCACAAACCCCTCCCTGAGTCACCACCACCAAAGGTTCACCCCTTCATCCACCCCACACACGGGCACAGTGTACCTTTCCAGAACTGGCACCAAATGCCATGACCATGTGCATGGATCATCGGGCCAAACACTCCCCCTCTGACTAACCCTCCTCTGACATTGGGAGGTTACTCAACCTCTCTGTGCCTTAGTTTTCTGAGCTCTAGTGTGAAGATAATAACTATAGCTCTTTTATTGGGCTGTTCTGAGGGTTAAATAATTTTAGTTATTTGTAGGAGATCTTGAATATTGCCTGGCACCGAAGACCTAGAAATGTTATATTTTGTTATGATAGCTTTTTTTTCCCGCATGACATTTTATTCTGTTTGCCATTTATCATCCTTTCAGAGTTGTTGATAAAGCAAAACCCCTTTATACACTCTAAGACATAACATATTCTCATCTTTCGGCCGAGCCTTTTAAAATTATATTTGCAATTTAGCAATAGAAAGCAAAGAACCGTCATAAGTTAATGAACCATATTAGATAATTATTCTTGTATGGTTAGTTTTTCCTAAGAAGAATGTTTTATTTGTTTTAAAACTTAATATGTTCCTTGAGTTAGGCTGATTAAAGGATAATTTGCTTACAAACCAAATTCACCCTTTTCAAGACTATGTAATTTCATCATGTAACCACCACCATCACCAAGACACGGGATATTAAACATCATCCCCCAAAGAGTTCCCTCATGTCATTATGATAACCATTTGGACTCATCGCTTCTGACCCTCCCCTTTATCCTTCAGGCTTGGGCAAAAACACAATCTATAGTTGCCCCTCGTGCATCATGTTGAGATCACCAGGCCTTTGCCCAGGCTGTTCTCTTACAAGGTAGGCCCTTCACTCACTTCTTGGCCTGGCTAACTGCACCTGTCTTTCAAGCTGTCACCCCCTCTACTGTCTTTCACCTAGGTTAACAGCCCTGGTGCCCCTGCCCATCCCTGTCCACGGGCTCCTCTCTCTCTGGCCTGTTTACATGTGACAGTACCTCACTGGACTGTCATCCAGAGGAATGACAGAGACCAGTTTTCCAGGCTCTAGCCTGGTGCCTGGCACTGAGCAGACAGGTCTGGAGGTGAGATTTTTCTCTTCTGTCGTGGAAGCCTGTGTGATTTAGAAGATACAAGCCTGCGGCAGACAATGCAGCAGGGCCAGTGGCTCTGGGTCTGGGGAAGCCCCTCGGTCCCCACACAGGCAGCCCTGTCCGTCTAGTCCTAGGTGGTTCTGGTTTTTCCCAGATACACCAAGGAAGAAAGCAAGGCTAACACATGTGATGAAGCTGAGCAGGGTCAATGATGGCAGTCTGTGGGCACAGCAGTAGCCAGGCCAGGCCAGTGGGTAGGGGGTTGAGGTGGGGTCTGATCTGACCCTGATGGAGCCTGGTAGAGGGAGGGCAAGGGACAGGGAGGGAGAAAAGGTGAAGGCTCAGACCAGGCCAGCTTTCCATACTGGAACATAGGTTGTGTTGAGGCCAAAGCAATGATAAATTATGGAAGGGAACAGAGAGCCCCTTTTTTGTAAACACCGCTTACCCCTAGGAAGTGTGTAATCCTCTAATTCATTTAACAATATTTATGGAACGTGTATTTACTGAGCCTCTCCTCTGTGCAGGAGCTGAGTCAGAGCTGCATAGGAGACACCATCGTGACCTCTCCCCTCCTACTACCTGCCCCCCTTCGCGCCCTCTAGACACTCGCCTTCCGGCATGGCCTCTTTGCTGCTTTGCTCTGGCTGGAAGGGCATGGGGACAGCGTTAAAATCTCCCCCGAAGAAGCACTCAACCAATGAGGACTGGAAGTAGGTAGGTAAATAACCTACTTCTTCACCCCACAGGTAGGACATCTTTAGGGTGTGTACCACATGGTTTCCGAATGGCCAAAGACACAGAGCCCTTGCTGCCCACAGCAGGCACTTGCTTGGTACTGGGCTATCAGCTAGCTCCTTCTCATCCCATTTCTCTACCAGGTAGTTTCCTGTGACCATTCCTGAGGTATTGTCAGTGGAAACAGGCCAAAGAGATGATTCATTTGAACCCAAACTCTCCTGTCAGGATCTCTTTCTGAGAAAACCTAAACAGTAAATCAGATAAAGGGGGTCTCTGGTCATAGAAAGGCCCTTGAGGGCAGTCGGGTCTTTACTGGGTCACTCTAGGCCAGGGGTCTCAAACTCGCGGCCCGCGGGCCGCATGTGGCCCGCCGAACAATTTTGTGCGGCCCGCAGACTAATCCACGAAGTTCAAAATATTTTGGATAAAATTAAGTAAGCCTAGGGGCCTACTTGTATTTTTCATTTCTCTAGCATCCTAGCTAGATATTAGCTTCGTTAACAGCAGTTGTGATGCGAACTACAGTTTCTGGTCGTTTTGTGACACTGAGTAAACTGCATGTACGATTGTGCTTGTTGTACTGATTTTTTTTTGTTTTCAACTGCAGTGAGAAAAGTGTTGCGTAACAGTTGCCTTTTGTAGACCTAGTGCGGCCCGCGGAACAGCTGTGATCTTGCTCTGCGGCCCACATGCTGAGTTGAGTTTGAGACCCCTGCTCTAGGCTGCTTGCTTTCAGGCACCCGGTAAACACAAAGGAAGGAGTGAGCTTCCTCTCTAAAACCCAGGTGGGGCAATGATGGCCCTAGCGGAGCACACCCACTTTCACAGAGGCTAACTGGTTTCTCCATGCTCAGTTAGAACTAGAGGGTAGCACATGCCAGCCAGGAGCTGGATATCTTGACTTGTATTTCAAGCCAGAGCTCACACCACTGGAGAAAGACCGAATATTGAGAGCTAATCCAGGTTAATTCCCATTGATAAATCATTCATATGTAAGGAATTGCTGAGATTAAAAATAGAAATAAACAGTTTTATGTCATCAGCCCCATTATTCCCTCATGACAGCTTATATTTTCCACATCTTCCTAACACCAACTACAACAGTACTAGTGATAAACAGAAGGGGGGAGAATGTAAAATTGGCCAAGAAATGGGTATTAGGAACAGGATTCTGCAGCCACAGGGGCCCGGAAAGTCATGTGGGGAAGATCAGGCTGCAGCATCCCTTTTGGCCTCTCAGAAACCTTAATTTCAAAGGCACTAGCTTTGGCTCAAGTTCAAAGAGTTAGCTTTAAGAAACACTGATATAATGGCTAAACCCCAGCCTTAAAATTATCTTAAAGACTCATTTGGTTATGAAGAGTGTTGGCTTACACTGGGGAATAACGTCATGTGATGAAGAACCACTATTTGCTCAGTTCTGGGAAATGGGTGTTTTCTTGAGTCAGGCTCTCTGGCTGTCCCCACTGCATGGAGTAAAAGCCATAAGGCGGACTATAATTATTGTTCTGCCAGCTGTGGTTTGAATAACTCAAACAGACTATGCCTCAGTGGTACCCTCCCTAAAAATGAGTGCGATGACGTCCACCCTCCATTCCTTGTGCACCTTCTGGTACTGACTGCAGTCTTTGAAGATAGGGCTTGTCCTCCCAGGACTGACCCCCAACAGAGCCTGTCCTCACACCTGGGGCCCCGAGGGGGCGCTGTTTGGGAGTAGTTGGGTTTAAATAAAGCATTTCTCCCAGTTGTAGGCGTGTTGCGCAGCCCTGCTCAGGGTAACACCCACTGCCATCTCAGATCCGCGGGGTACAGGAACGCAGGCCCAGCGATGCCGGGATTCGAACCTTTCGTCACCCGACCAGCCGGAGCCTGCTTGAAGTCGGCCTCTGGGAACTGCGCGTGGCCCGCCGGCGCCCCCCCTCCCGTCTGGCAGGGCGTCCGGCCCCGCTCCGCCCCCGCGCAGGGCCAGCGCTGCGTCGCGCTGCCCCGCCCCGCCCTGGCTCCGCCCTCCCGGTTTCCCCAGCAGCTCCTCCCCTCTCCCATTGGCCGAGGCGGAGACCCACCTCTCTGCCCAATGGCCGCCGTCGCTGCTTGGCCGCCCGCGCACTGACTGGTCAGCGGCTGGCGGAGTGGCGGGGCCAGGGCCAATGAGGAGAGGCTACCCGATGAATGGCTGGCCCGGGTGGGGAAGCCAGGAGGCGGCGATCGCGGCGGAGGGGGCCGTTCGCCAGCTCCGAGGCAGAAAGTGCCACGACTCCACACGCGCGCACGCAGCCAGCTAGCGGCCGGAGCGGACGGCGGATAGGGCGGGCAGCGTCGGGGTCGCGGCGCCTGCATCTGCTTAGGGGCGGCTTCTCGGTGGAGGTTCGAACGGCTCCTCTCTCCCGGTTCCGCGGCGGCGACGGCGGCCCCTGCCCTCACGTTCTCCCTCCCTCTTCTCCGGCTGCAGGTAAGAAACTTGGCCGGGCCCTGCAGTGGCGGCGACGGCGCGCGGGCTGGACCGTCGGGGCGCCGGGGCCGGGGCCGCAGCCGGGGCCGGCCGCGCCGCCAGTGACACGTCTCCTTGGCGGCTCCTCCCCCGGCAGCGCCGCCACCCGTCGCCACAGCCGCGGACCCTCGGAGTCGGGTCGGGTCGGGTCCTGGGGGCGTGTGCTGGGCAGAACCCTGTGCAGGGACGTCGGCCGAGCGCGCCCCGCGGTGTGAGCTCCGCGGCCCTCGCAGTCTGGGGGACCCGCGGTGGACCCGCAGCGCGACGTGGCGACCCCTCCCTCCCCGCCTGGCCGTCGGACCGGCCCGCGCGCTCCGAAGTTGGGCGAAGAAAGTTGTCGGTGGGGCGGGGCGGGGCGAGGCACAGCTGGCGGAGGAAGGGGTTAAGTTTCGGGAAGCGGCCGGATGACGTTGCCGGGCTGGAGTCCGGGCTGGAGAGGGTGGGGGGACAGGCGGAAGGCAGCGGAGGCCGGCCGGGCTGGAGGGGCGGGAGGAGGAGGGCGGGATTGAATGAGGGGCCCGCGGGCCGAACGCGTCCGCTTGCAGGCTGCGGCCTGGAGGCGCTTCTGGGAGCCGAACAGCCCCCGACGGGACGGGCCTGGGACCCAGGGTTGCGGGTGAGGCCGTGCGGGGACTGAGGGCTGTCTAGGGTCCAGACGCCCGGGAGGCCTCCGTGGCAACTTCCCGGAGTGCGGGAAGCGGCTCCCTGCTCCCCCTGGCGGCACCGTTTTCCTCGGCCCAGCTGCCCGGAGCTCAGCGCTAGGGCGCCCAGCGAGGGGACGGGAGCACCTCGGGCCCTACATGGCCCGCCCCGTCCCTCCCACGCCACGATGAATGGACCGGCGGTGCCAGGTCCGGGCGGAAGCGGCATCTCCGGCCGGGTCGGCCAAGTGCGCTGGCACCGGGCCTGGCGCCTGCCCCGGCCGGCGGGGCTCTCGGGCCGCTCCCTGGAGCAGGGGAGGCAAGCTATGGTCCATGCTTCCACTAAATTGTCCGGGAAGCTGCAGGAACCCCTTTCCAGATTATAGATCGTAAATAGTAGGTTGGTATTTTGTAACGGTTAAGGGAGGGGGCTTTTGAAATCTCAGAAACCTTTGAGGGTTACTTCGACCCAGCTGTTTCACTCCGGGTGTCCACTTCCCTGTGTGAAAAACAGGGCTGCTGACGTTTCTACTTAAGAGAAAATCCTAAGACCCAGCACGTGTAGGAAGTAGTCAACAAGTGTTGGCCGTTATTGTTGGGATGAGGTTTTAAGGACATGTGGGGCATGGGAAGGAAGTGCAATCTGGGTCTGGGTCCATCCTGACTGTTGCAAATGCAGGGTTGGATTCCACCCCTATCCACCATGCTTACCGACCCTCTGCAGTTAACCTCTCTGAACCTGGGTTTCCTTATCTGTAGCCTGGAGATAGTAAAACACACTCACAATTAGGAGCTGGGCAGCCTCCCAGGTGAGTGCTGGATGAAACAGGGACCTTGTGCAAACAGAGGCAATTTGGCAATAGCTTGGAGAGGTCGAAGATCATCAGAGCCTAGGAAGCACGGAGGAAATGAAACTTTGGAAGCTTTGGGGAGTCTCCCACATCATTGTTTGCCTAGTGTGTTGCAACCTGCAGGATGAGGGTGCCTGATGGGCACTTTCTGGAATTTAGGCCTCACATCCCAAGCTAGAGATTTCTTCAGGAACACTGCTGCTGAGGGTCTGGAAACCTAGGTTTTTTGTCCAGCACTCCCAGGAGGGAAGCTGCATGTTTTACACCATGGGTCCCCAAACTTTTTACACAGGGGGCCAGTTCACTGTCCCTCAGACCGTTGGAGGGCTGGGCTATAAAAAAACTATGAACAAATTTCTATGCACACTGCACATATCTTATTTTAAAGTAAAGAAACAAAACAGGAACAAATACAATATTTAAAATAACAAACAAGTAAATTTAAATCAATAAACTGACCAATATATCAATGGGAACTATGCTCCTCTCACTGACCACCAATGAAAGAGGTGCCCTTCTAGAAGTGCGGCGGGGGCGGATAAATGGCCTCAGGGGGCCACATGTGGCCCGCGGGCCGTAGTTTGGGGAACCCTGTTTTACACCATCCCTCTGCGTTGGGGAGCATGTACTCTGCACTGACCCTGCCTCCTTGCTTTACCCTTTCCCTCTGTGCTTGGTTGCCTTAACTTCCCGTTAATCTGACACCAGAGAAGTCTTGGTGATCCTGCAGCTTGCTGCTTACTGTTGTGATGTCTCAGTTCCTTTATGAACTTTCCAAAGGTCAGCTTCACTATGTGCTGCCAACCGGTTTCCCTTCCAGAGAGTAGCTTCCAGTTCTGAGGTCCTGGAGATGCCACTTCCCTCTCTATCTAAGCAAAGGACGGAAGGTGGGGACCAATCTAGTAGGTTGTTTTCCCTTTACACTGAAGCAATTAGAATGTGGCAGCAAGTAGAATGTGGCCCAAAGCAATTAGAATGTGGCCTGCAGGGCAAGGGGGCCCCTGCTGAGGGTGGGAGGGGGACAGGAAAGGCATCTTGGGATTGGAAATAGAGGGTGTCCAGTGGTAGAGCTGGAGCCATTATGCTAACAGAATTATTTTATACTTAGGAATCAGCTTCTGAACATCTATACAGAGAGTAAGAAGTTTGAGTGGTATCTTGATGTTGGGACAGTTTTAAAACAATCCCAAATTATTGAGTCACATTTGACTAATTTTGCTCTTCGCTGAAGTGAGCGCTAAGTCAACAGGCTGCAGTAATTATGGAGCACACAATTCCATTTAAATGGTTGAATACAAGTGACTTAATGGGATATTGGTTTATTATGTAGCAGGGATACCTTTTAAAAGTGTCAGGACCCCAGATTCCTCTTAGTTCTTTTATTCCTGTGATCTTAAACTAATAGGTGAATAACATATAGGCAGGGAGTCAACAGTTCTTTTTAGACAACATATTTTTCTTTGGTGAAACCTTGTTTTGAAGGAAAAGTGGTCAGTCAGAATTATGAAGGCAGGACTGCACTCTTCATCTGTACATCTGGACCTGCAGTGGTTGAGGCCTGGCCCGTAACACAATAAAAGTGGACTAAATGAGGTAGACCACAATACTTCTTAACATAGTCTCATTAGTTGTTTTGTATGTCATTGGACAAGTGAAACTGAGCCTAACTAACTTAAGTTTACTGTTTAGAATCAGATTCTACAACTTTGACACGCATCTAGGTCTGCAACAACCCCATGCTGTGGTGAGAACATGGAGACCCTTGGCAGGGTTCCCATTGCCCAGTGCTGGGTGATGGGGGCATGGCCTTCTTAATGTTCACCTATAGGGCCATATGATTCCACACTTGCTGAGACAGTAACTACCTATGAAGGGAGGACACAGAACTAGAAGCGCTTCAGTGGAAGGAAGGTGGGGAGTCAGTTGGAAATGTGAGGATACAAGAAGGTACTTTTCATTTCTTTGTTAAGCATCTCGTGCTGGGCCTGCAAACACGATAAATACAAAGGAGCAAGCCTAGTTCTTATCTTAAGACCATCTATCCTACACGGTACCCACATAGAACTATTTAAACTTAAAGTTAAATACAGTTTAAAACTCAGTTTTTTAGTCACACTAGCCACATTTCAAGTGCTTAGCTATGTGTTGGTTAGTGGAGATTTAGATCATTTCCATCATCACAGGAAGTTCCCTTGGACAGTGCTACTCTAGAGGTAGTCGGTGTTCTCTAAACATTCACGTCTCTGTTCCTTTGGCTCATTTAGAAATATTAATATGTTAAACCACCTGAACTTGCTCATTCTAGACGTGTCAGAAACAGTTGACAAGTGGCAGTTTATACGCTTCAGACTAATGAGATACCTCACCTGTAGAAAAACATTTACTCCCAACTCCTTGTGTGCATTGTAAGTTGCATACCAAAGGAAGAAAAGGAGGGTGAGTGGGCAGCACAGATAGAGGCCCTGCCTCGGAGAGATTCTTAGTACCAACAGCATCAAAATGGTCAAACCAAACACACACAAAAATAGTTATTGGGCAAAAAACATATGGCTTGTGGGGAAAATAAATATTTAATTCTAAGTGAGAGAGCTGGGCAAGAGGGCCACTTAGCATGATAGAAAAGTAACTCGGGTGCTTCCTAGAAGGCTGTGTTCTGAGCCCAGCAGATTCTGGTGAGTCTCCTGAAACAGGCAGCCTGACTCCCAGGTCTGACAACCACACGTATCTAGTGTGCTTCCTTTAAGTGCTATAAGTGACATGTGTCTCCCACCTGGCTAGCAGTGGGCAACAACTTTAATTCATAACGAAAATTTTGTAATTTCTACATTCAGTTATTTTGACCAGACTGGAACAGCTGCAAATTCCCCAACCTTAGAATTCCGATATACTGGCGTTTTTATACTTGGCTGAAGTAAGTTGTTTCTTGGGTCAGTGACTATTTGTAAGGCTGTTATACTAGTGGGCTGATCTTAGTTCTCTGAATAGAATAACATGAAACCAAAGTTAACTACCCAGAATGATGGGCAGCTACTTACTCTCTTCTCGGACAGAGAGGTGGTCCACTAAGATTGTGTTCGAATTTATCAGCTATTTATAGTGACAGTGAATATCATCTGCTGGCTCAAAAGCTAGAATAAAAGACCATTTTAACTCAAACTTTTAATTCCACACCCTAACCCTGGTGAAGGTGTGAGTGAACAAGATCTGTTTTAGGCTGTTTTGAGACTGGGTTCAGGCTAGTGCCCTGTATGGGCACCATACAAAACTTGGTCTGCACGTGAGATTTGCTTGGCCAACCTCATGTTACTAAACAATTAAACCACATGTTAAAAATGGCATTTTTTTCCCCCATAAAATCTAGATGTTTGGCTTCTCTTGGGAAAAATGGGGATTTCTGGTCACACCAGGTCTGCCTTCTTGAATGGCAGCCGTGGACTGTGGTTGCTCCTCTGGGCAGGGCCTTTGCTCCTTCACCAGCATCCCACCGTGATTGCATGCCACGTGTGCGGACTGGCCATCCCTGAGGGCCCTGTCCACTCCAGCATCAGAGAGCAGAGGGGACTTGGAGGGCTCCCCAGTGGTCACCAGTGTCTCCTGCTGAGCTGCAGCTGGGGGGGGGGGGGCAGTGGGAGGAGCACTGGTCTGGCTTCCAGTTCCAGGAATAAGTGGTGTGACCTTAGACATGACTTTTCTCTTCCTGAGCTTCGGTTTCCTCCTCGTGTAAAATGAAACTAGGCCAGATGGCTCCATCTTTCAGGCCACAAACCTTGGTTTATCCTTAACACTCTGCTCTCTCGTGCTTGGGTCTGTTCAGTAGCGAGTCCTGGCAGCTCCACCTTCAGAGCAGGTCCCGAGTTCAGTCATTCTCACGAGGTCCACTGCTGCCATCTGCTCCAAATTCCTCTCATGTTGCCTGGGCTTTTTTTTTTTAATTTGATGAATATTTATTAAATATTGTTTTGCCTGGGTTATGTCACTAACTCTAGAGTGGTCTCCTTGCTTTTGCCTTCACCCCCTACCTTGTAGTCTGTTCTGAGAGCAAACTAGGTCACTTTCCAGTTCAAGATTCTCCTTGGCCATAGTCTCTACGGTGACCTCCAAGGCCTTTCTCCTCCTTGCTCAGTCCTACCATCTCCTTGTCCTCTGCTCTAGTCACATTGGTCTCATCTTTGTTTCTAAGGCATGCTTCTGCCTCGGGGCCTTTGCACATGCTGTTGCTGTTAGGAACTTTTTCCCAGATGGCTACATGGCTTGCTCCCCAATCTTCTTCACCTCTCTGACCACCATATTTAAAGTGGCAGTCCCTGGCAGTCTCCCACCCCTACTTTGGCTCCTTGCCCAACTCCTCTGCCTGATTTTCTCTTCAGTATTACCACCTGACATGCTGCATATATAAATTATTTTGTCATCTCTGCCACTGGAGCATAAGCTCTACTAGTGCAGGGATGTGTCTGTTTTGTTTCTTCAAGGTGTCCCTAATGTCTGGGACAGTGACTGGCAAACAGTAGGTGCCCATGCTTGCTGAGCTAGCAGACAGATGATTTTCTAATGCTGTGTTCTATGAGTGTATTATTATTTAGTTGAAGTCATCCGAATTCCTAGGGCATCAAATATAAATATATCCCAAAGCCAGGTAATTTTTGAACTTCCTCTAGCCTGGCTACAGTTGGGAAAGTGACACCAGTGTGTGTGTGGGGGGTGCTATCCAATGTGGATAGTCTGCTCTGCCAGCAGAGGCCAGGGGTTTGAAGTGACCCCGGGGGGAGGGTTGGGCATTTGCTCTGTCCCTGGAGCCTCAAACCTCCACCCCGGTTGTATTGACCTCAGTGCTCTGTTTCTCCGCAGTCCATCATTGACACCAGGACTCCTCACGAGACTGGGCCCTTGCCACCCCGGTTCCCTGAGAAGTATAAGCTTGCGCCTTTATTTCCCTGTTTAGCTGATGAGCATTAGATGGGGCTTGCAGAGTAACTGAGCATATCAGTGATGACACACTCACCAGAAAGCAAAGTTATTTTTGGTTTGAACAGCGAGCTGCCTTGCTCTGAAAAGAGGTGGATTTTGTTTCGTGGCACTAGTAGTCCTTAGTGGTAGGAGGGACTTTTTTTTTCTTATAGCTGGGGTTCCGTTCTCTCTTCTCACAGTTAGACTGAGGAGTTGGACTGAGGAGCGAGAGGAGCTGCTAAATTCACCTCCTGCCTCCCCCCCACATGGTGGCTTTCTTTCCTTGGGAAGGACATGTTAATAAAAGACAGGCAGGTAGAGAAAAATTGTTGGGGCAGGTGGTCTGGTTGGGAAGAGGCCGTTCATGCCTAGCCCATCCCTCATTTCTCCTCCTCTCTTCCTGCTTTTGCTTTTAGGCAAAGAAATGAAAAGTAGATCCTGGCCTTCTATCCATTTCTGACCAGAGGATCTGGCCTACTCGTTTTATATGGAACACCCTTGTTCTGGTCCAAGCCCAACTTGTGTGTTTTTCTGGAACTTCTCATTCAGTCGTTAAAATGCACAACTCAACTGCATCAAAAACTGTTTTCTTTTCAGTTAAGACTTGTCCTGAATAGGAATTAGATGTAGCTTTATTTCTGTTGAATACGTTTTCATTTCTTTGTGAGTTCTAGATATTTGTGGTAATTAGAAAGAATCTTAACTTTTGGGATTTAGTAGTAATCACAGTGATAGAGGGAAGGAAGGAGTCAGTGCTGAGGAGTTAAATTAATTATTGACACCCTGAATGAAAAGTCTTATTAGTGATGTGTTAAGGGATATTTAAAAGGTCAACTTCTGCCACGACTCTGAAGTCCAGTAAATCTTTGAGTTGGCAGATCTTGCCTCTTACTCTGAATGGTTTGGTTTTTTGTTTATTTGTGTGTGACAGAGACAGAGAGAGAGGAACAGACAGACTGGAAGAGAAAGAGATGAGAAGCATCAATTCTTTGTTGCGGCACCTTAGTTTCTCAGTGATTGCTTTCTCATTTGTGCCTTGACTGAGGGGCTACAGCAGACTGAGTGACCCCTTGCTCAAGCCAGCGACCTCGGGTTCAAGCTGGTGAGCCTTGCTCAAATCAGATGAGCCCGCGCTCAAACTAGCCACCTCGGGGTCTTGAACCTGGGTCCTCCGCATCCTAGTCCGACACTGTATCCACTGTGCCACTGCCTGGTCAGGCTGAATGGTGTGATTTTTAAAAGTCGGTGAGGAGGATGGCAAAGTGGGCTTGGCCAGGGACAGTGAGGGTCTTGGGATGGTAAAAGCAGGAGGTGACTGCCCATCTTGACTGTGGTTCCAGCTGACATCGTGTATGTGTGTGTGCACAGGTGAGGTCTGGGAGGTGGCAGGAGTGAAAGTCTACAACCGATTCTCCGGTCATTAACCCTTTGAGTAGTACGAATGTTCAGGTACATCCTCGTGCCTCCTGACCATCCAGAGTATGAACCTACATGTACGATGGCAGCATTAAAAAAAGGAAGAGTATGTTCTTCTTGTTTTCATAAATTGGTTATCAAATAAACATGATTTTAAGTTAATAAAACTGTAACTGGAACTAATTTCATTTTTTGAAAACTCACTCCTGGAGATCAGCGAGCATGAAAAACAACTCACTACTCAAAGGGTTAAAGATGTTCCTCTTTCAAGACTGACATGATCATTTTCCTACCAAAGTTGGTGCATACACACACACACACACACACTTTTTTCTCTTTATTAAAGTAAAATACATGTACAGAAAAATGCAGTTGTAAGTCTGTAGGTCAATATGAACTTTCACAAGCTACATACCCTGTTTAACCAGCAGATTAAGAAACATCGTCACCCCCATGCTGCCCCTTGCAACAGCTGCTCCATGCCCCCTTTAGTTGCTGTCCATCCCCCAGGATATCTGCTCTCCCGATTTCTATCTAGCACACAGATTCATTCGGTCTGTGTTTAAACTTGATGGAAACGGAATCATACGGCATATGCTCTTCTGGGTCTTGCGTTGGATATGTGTGAGGTTCAGCCGTGTGTCCGGCTAGTTCACTCTTGTGTAGTACTCCATCGTGTGAATGCATCACAGTCTATCCATTTCACTAGTGATGAAGACTTGGATAGTTTCTAATTTGGAGCTTATAATATATTTTAAATTATATTATATTATAAAATACAAAATCTTGCCCCTGACTCTGGTGACCACTTGTCCACATTTCCATTGGCTCTCTTCCAAGGAGTGGGATCTTGGAACCACAAGGAGACACATACACAGCTTTAGAAGCGAGTGCCAGACTTCTTCGCAAAGTGTTGGTACTAATTTATACTCCCACCAGTGGTGTATGAGAGCTTGGAATACATCATACAATGGCCGACTTGAAAACAGAGCCAGAATGAAGTTTGAGTTACCGTTGTTGTTAATAAGAAATAACTCTCATGCTGTGGTTCTCCTTGTCAGAGAGATGGGAAGGTTTGGCTGCAGAATTCCTTAATCAAAGATGGCCTTTGCAGAGGGCTTGTGAAAGAGGATCGGATTTTATTGCCTGTGAGCAGATGCTGCCTGTTAATCACAAATCTGAGCAGAAAGGCAGCTCCTCCGCTGCAGTTAAATAAAGGGAGGAGGAACTCGCAGGGCTCTGATCTGGATGGAGACTTGAATTCTTCCTCAGGTCCCCCTCACCACCCAGGTTAATGTAATAAGTGTTGGAATATTAAGTGGATTTCTTGAAAACAAAGGAGCCAGCATTTGGATACTAGAGGTCATTCATCCCTGACCCATACATTTCTAACCTAAAAATCGGCCCACTTCCTGGAATCCTCGTGCAGAGCCCAGGGTGGGCAGCGTAAGGACACTGTGGGCTCCCCTCCTCCTGGGCTGTTGTGTACCCGGTTTTGGCTTTGAAAGGTTCCCTAGCATGCTCAGCCCTCCTGTCATGTAGCAGGGATGATGTTTTTCCTCTTAAGAGTATGGTTGGCTGGGATTTGCTTTGCCTAGGAGTGACAACAGTGCCAGATGTCAGTAGCTTGAAGAAAGAAGGGGCACTGTATGTCTGGTGATAGTGTGGACTGGGGTGGTCTGCCTGGGGAGGGGTGGGGTAAGTGCTCCATACAGATGAAAACGTCTAAAAGCACTGAATGGCTTGGAAGATAATGAGGAGGCCGAAATCTCAGTGAGAGGTGCAGTCCTGGACAGTTTGGGCAAACTGAGTTCTGATGGCACCTCTGGGCGCAGGGGTAGTGTGGTGGAAGACCTTTCCCTTAGAGCTGGAACCACAGAGGCTCCCGCACCTTCGGGGTGAAGATGAATCAGAATTAGGCCTGTTTGCCTGCTGTGGAGTTGAACTCACAAGGTGCCCCACATGCAGATCTCATGACCTAAGTTGTAAGAAATTCTCAAGCCAATTTTAAAAAAAATTTTCCATTGATTTTTGGGGGGTAGAGGAGGGGATTGGGGAGAAGGGAGACAGAGAGAACGAGAAGCAGTGACTCTTTGTTCCACTTAGTTCCATTTTGTTGTGTACACATCAGTCACTTCTTGTGTGTGCCCTGACCGGGGATTGAACCGGGACCTTGTGCTGGGATGACAGCCTATCTACTGAGCCTCCCGGCCATGGCCTCAAACTGATTTTTAAATTCTTTACTTTAGAGTTGACCTAGACAGACAGCACTCCTGGGCCAGTCCACAAGCAAACAAGATCTTTGAAGGACTGTACCTTTAGTGAATCCCCAGGTATGATTTATGAGGGACGATGAGCAATCCCTAGTTAAGAATAACCACAAAAAAATGCAGAGCACGTGAATGAGGACCAGCAGAAAGAGATCTGTGAGAACACGGGATAGTGGAGTGGTTGACATCAATTTTCAAAACTTCTTACTGTTCTTTAAGTTATACATAAGTTTGAAGATACCTACAAGGGAAAGAAACTACAAATAACCTAGCAAGTTTGACAGAGGGAACAGGTACAACTAACTTATATATTGAATACATTGCCTTGACCAGGCAAGCCCAGGGTTTTGAACTGGCGACCTCAGCGTTCCAGGTCAACGCTTTATCCACTGCACCACCACAGGTCAGGCGAAATGAGGTAACTTTTTTTTTTTGTATTTTTCTGAAGCTGGAAACGGGGAGAGACAGTCAGACAGACTCCCGCATGCGCCCGACCGGGATCCACCCGGCACGCCCACCAGGGGCAACCGCTCTGCCCACCAGGGGGCGATGCTCTGCCCCTCCGGGGCGTTGCTCTGCCGTGACCAGAGCCACTCTAGCGCCTGGGGCAGAGGCCAAGGAGCCATCCCCAGCGCCCGGGCCATCTTTGCTCCAATGGAGCCTTGGCTGCGGGAGGGGAAGAGAGAGACAGAGAGGAAGGAGGGGGTGGGGGTGGAGAAGCAAATGGGCGCTTCTCCTGTGTGCCCTGGCCGGGAATCGAACCCGGGTCCCCCGCACGCCAGGCCGACGCTCTACTGCTGAGCCAACCGGCCAGGGCCAGAAATGAGGTAACTTTTAAGACAAAAAAAACAAGACAGTTCTTTATTAGAGGAAATTCTCAAGGATGTTCCTGGAAGGAAAGTAAGGATGCCAAATGGGAAGCATGAGATGTACAAGCAATGAAAAATAAAGAAGGTAATAAATAATTTTATTTGGGCAACTCCAAAAAAATGTAAGGGACTAATAATAATGTTGGCAGTGAGGGGTTGCTGAAGTAAGGGCAAGATTAAATATGTGAAATCAATAACATTGAATTAAAGGGGTTATGGAATTAGTACAGAGTCAAGCTTTGTTTAACTTGGTAAACCCTGAATCTTATTATTTTTAAAGGTTATTCCTAAGGAGGCCTGACCTGTGGTGGCGCAGTGACTAAAGCATCGACCTGGAATGCTGAGGTCTCTGGTTCAAAACCCTGGGCTTGCCTGGTCAAAGCACATATGGGAGTTGATCTTTCTTGCCTCCCCCTCGTTCTCATTCTCTCTCTCCCTCTCCCCTCTCTCTCAAAGTGAATAAATAAAATCTAAAAATAAAAATGGTTATTCCTAAGGAGTAGAAATGGAATATTCTGTAATAGTAGAGGGTGGAAACGGAATGATTTAAAAACAATTCAAAATTAGATAAGAAAGGAGATGAGAACCCAGAACAGTGGGGAAATAGCACAATATAATCAGGGGTCCCCAAACTACTGCACGCGGGCCACATGCGACCCCCTGAGGCCATTTATCTGGCCCCCGCCGCACTTCTGGAAGGGGCACCTCTTTCATTGGTGGTCAGTGAGAGGAGCACTGTATGTGGCTGCACTGCTAAGCACAGCGTCACTCACGTACAGTACTACTTCCAGTGACGCAGGACGCTTGCCTCACGGCTCCGGAAGCGCGTCATATCACTTGTTACGGCTAGCAGTGACAAATATGGAACCGGACATTGACCATCTCATTAGCCAAAAGCAGGCCCATAATTCCCATTGAAATACTGGTCAGTTTGATTTAAATTTACTTGTTCTTTATTTTATTTATTTATTTATTTATTTATTTATTTATTTATTTATTTATTTATTTTTGGTACTTTTCTGAAGCTGGAAACAGGGAGAGACAGTCAGACAGACTCCCGCATGCGCCTGACCGGGATCCACCTGGCACGCCCACCAGGGGGCGATGCTCTGCCCCTCCGGGGCGTCGCTCTGCCGCGACCAGAGCCACTCTAGCGCCTGGGGCAGAGGCCAAGGAGCCATCCCCAGCGCCCGGGCCATTCATGCTCTAACGGAGCCTTGGCTGCGGGAGGGGAAGAGAGAGACAGAGAGGAGGGGGGGGGGTGGAGAAGCAAATAGGCGCTTCTCCTATGTGCCCTGGCTGGGAATCGAACCTGGGTCCCCCGCACGCCAGGCCGATGCTCCACTGCTGAGCCAACCGGCCAGGGCCACTTGTTCTTTATTTTAAATACTATATTTGTTCCCTTTTTGTTTTTTTACTTTAAAATAAGATATGTGCAGTGTGCATAGGGATTTGTTCATAGTTTTTTTTATTGTCTGGCCCTCCAACGGTCTGAGGGACAGTGAACTGGCCCCCTGTGTAAAATGTTTGGGGACCCCTGATATAAGATATTAGATTTAAACTCAAATATCAGCATTCATATTAAATGTAAAATTACTAAATACTCCAGTTAAAACATAAAGATCATATTTTAAGTCTATTAAAAAACTGTTATTGTTGTATAAAATAGACTAACAAAAATATTAGAGAAAAGGTTAGTTAATAATGATAAAAGTTCAATTCTGTTTAAAGATACGGCATTTTAAACTTTGTATCTTAACATAATCACGAAAGATAAAAGACAAAAAATGATAAAACTACAAGAAATAGCCAAAACTATAATCATAGTAGAGAATTTTAGCACATCTTCTAAGTAATTGGCAGCTAAGCAGACACAAAAGTCAGTAAGGATTAGAATTTTGAACAAAATTAGAAATGTGGTCTATGTATGACTATGTATAAATAAAATGCTGCAGCCAGCTAACACATACAATATTTGTCTTCATAAATATTTGCCTGACTGATGGTGACGCAGTGAATAGAGCCTCGACCTGGGATGGTGAGGTCCCAGGTTCGAAACCCCAAGTAGCTGGCTTGAGCGCAGAAACAACTAAAGTGAAGTAACTAAGAGTTGATGCTTCTCACTGCCCCCCGCATTTCTCTCTCTCAGTATAAACAAATTTTAAAAAAATTAAACATTGCTTGTCTCTGGACCTTAAACTAAGTTTGAACAAATGTCAAAGGATCGAAATGGTCTATAGCAGGTAGTCTGACCACAACTCAAAAAATAAATAAAGGCCCTGGCCGGTTGGCTCAGCGGTAGAGCGTCGGCCTAGCGTGCGGAGGACCCGGGTTCGATTCCCGGCCAGGGCACACAGGAGAAGCGCCCATTTGCTTCTCTACCCCTCTGCTGCGCTTTCCTCTCTGTCTCTCTCTTCCCCTCCCGCAGCCAAGGCTCCATTGGAGCAAAGATGGCCCAGGCGCTGGGGATGGCTCTGTGGCCTCTGCCTCAGGCGCTAGAGTGGCTCTGGTCGCAACATGGCGACGCCCAGGATGGGCAGAGCATCGCCCCCTGGTGGGCAGAGCATCGCCCCTGGTGGGCGTGCCGGGTGGATCCCGGTCGGGCGCATGCGGGAGTCTGTCTGACTGTCTCTCCCTGTTTCCAGCTTCAGAAAAATGAAAGAAGAAAAAATAAATAAATAAATAAATAAAAATTCTCTATGTATTTGGACATTAAAAAAAAATCTACTTCTAGTATTTATATGTAGACCCCCTAGAAAAGGAAAATAGAAAATGTTTTGAAGTGAAAAATAATGAAAATACTACATATCAAAACTTGTAAGATGTAGCTAAAGAATTATTTACAGGGAAATTTATAACTTTAAATATATACATTAAAAAAGAAGAAAAGATAAAAGTAAGTGATCTAATTAAGTATCTGTCTCCAGGAGTTAAAAAAGGTAAAAGAAGCCCTGGCCGGTTGGCTCAGTGGTAGAGCGTCGGCCTGGCGTGCAGGAGTCCCGGGTTCGATTCCTGGCCAGGGCACACAGGGAAGGTGCCCATCCGCTTCTCCACCCCTCCCCTTCTCCTTCCTCTCTGTCTCTCTCTTCCTCTCCCGCCAAGGCTCCATTGGAGCAAAGTTGGCCCGGGCGCTGAGGATGGCTCTATGACCTCTGCCTCAGGCGCTAGAATGACTCTGGGTTGCAACGGAGCGATGCCCCAGATGGGCAGAGCATCACCCCCTGGTGGGCATGCAGGTGGATCCTGGTCGGACGCATGCGGGAGTCTGTCTGACTGCCTCCCCGTTTCCAACTTCAGAAAAATACAAAAAAAAAAAAAGTAAAAGAAAGTTAAACCAATCAGGAGTAACAAGGACAGGAATTAATGAAACAGGAAACAAAGATACATTTGAGAAGTTCAACAAAGCCAAAACCTTATTTTTACAAAAGAGTAATAATATTGACAAATACCAAGCAAAATTGACCAAGAAAAAGGCACAAATTATTCATCTTGAGAATATAACATGGAACTTCACTACAGATGGGGTTGACATTAGAAAAATTAGTGATCATTTTGTCCAATTTGTGCAGTGTCATAAGTGTTCATTAAGAACATCTGAAGGATCCAGGGGCAGGGGTGCTGACCACACATCACGTGTAAGAGACTTCTTTCTTACCTCTCAACGTGGCCATAATTTTGCAAGTTCTAGGAAAATATAACTTACCAACACTGAACCAAGAGGAGGACCAAGAACCTAATAAAAAGGGCATCTACAAAAAGCCTACAGCAAACATCACACTAAATAGCAAGACACTTAAATTTCCCTTTTGAGATTAGGAAAAACGGTGCTGCTGCCATTTCTTCTCTCATGCGCTGTGTGGGAGGTCCTATCCTGTGCAAAATTTGAAAAAAGTGAAGCAGAAGATAAGACGATTGGGGGAAAAAAGGAACAAAAACTGTGATTCATAGGCAATATGCTTATATATAAAGAAAAAAATGTTTTTGATCTACAGATATATTAATAGAATTAGACAAGATTGCTGGGGAAAAAAGTTACATTGCTATATACCAGCAACAATAGAAAATGAAACTTAAAAGAGGCACATTGGCAATAGTGTAAAGAAGAACCAAGAAATAACTTTTCAAAACCATGTTAAGTCCCGAAGGTACATTATTTTTCTCTACCAGAATACTGGTTTTTCTCTTTAGATCTGGTCCTTATAAACATGTAAATGAGTGACTCCTATCCTGATGTTGTATTTAGTAGAGCCTTCATTCAGTGGATGTGCTGAGGTTTGCCTGGTGGACACTGTGTGAAAGAGACTGATCCCTGCTTTCTGGGAGCCTAATGTCAGCTGCAGTAAGAATTCTGTCCTGAGCTAGTACATCTTAACTATTCATGTCCATTTTGAGAAGTCAGGATTCTTATTTCTACCTTGTAGGTATGTTGTCTTCATAAATAAGATGAAGCCTGTAGGCTCCTTGTAAGCCCTCAGAAGATTTAGGATTATTTTAGGACCTACTTTTCCAAAGACTATTGTTGTAGAGAAATACAAAAATGTCAATTCTTTATTATTTTCCTTAGGCATAGAACTTGAATCTAAAATGGCCAATGAATAAGCAAAGGCTTCTAATAAAGTACATTTCTATTTTTAGTGTTTCATCTTTCTTTCGAAGGAGTAGCATTGTTTCTTTAAAGTAGGAAGTCAGTTATTTCCATCCTATTAAAGCATGAAATAAATTATTTTGTACTACATCTTTTAGTTACAGCATTTCTCTTAGTTTCTCTGGGTAAAAAAAAAAGATTATATCTAAAATTTCAGATCAGATAATCTGAAAATTATCTTGTCCATTTAGAAGTGTTATAAAAAGTGAATACACATGCTTTAAAAAGCATAGCCGAGCTTATAAAGTGATGAAATAGATCGCCAGAAGCCATAAACCAAGGGTGAGGGGAGTGACCTGAGTGTAGGGAGGGCGTGGTCAGCCGAGTCTTCTTGGGTCTTTGGTCTTTGGCTTTAATGTCCAGGTGAGGACAGGGGTTTGTCTAAGGTGGGGTGTGGGACCTGAGCCTTCCCTCATACACCAAGCAAAACCTGCACCCTTGAAGGTCTTACTCCCTGAATAAAAGGAGAGACTAGTGGCAAGGGGTGGGAACATGTGAAGCTTATCTGTTTTGTCCTGAGGCAAGGGAGGCAAAGTCTCCTGAGAATTTGTAAGAAGAGGTCCATACTGGTTGTAAAAAAGTAATCGAGGGTTAAAACAGCTCTGTAAAGACAACTCCACCACTCTGCCCAGACAGGGTTGCCACTCGTGAAGTCCCACCAAAAAATGATACAAAATTATTATAAAAGACATAAGGGTAGTAATGAAAAACATTAATGGGAAAAATAATGCTATAGTAAAAATGCCAGATGACTTGGAAAAAAACCCCAAATAGAATTAGTTAAAGGACTAATTAATTATACAGCAGGTTAGATTGAGCTGAAGAGACAATTGGTGAAGTGGAATGTATGTCTGAAGAGTTTTTCTATATGGCAGCTGTAAAGTCAGTAGCCACAGCCACTGCCACAGCCGCCTGGCTTGTGCAGGTTCACATTTGATTTGGATAGACAGTAATGAAACTGCGGAGCCAAGAACTGGTAGGCCATTTTCTTTATTTCTAGCCTCGTACTCGGCCCGTGAGTAAATACACACAGTGGAAAAACACTTCCTTTTCCATTCAGGGTTCCCAAAGCCACTGACTGGTCCAAGTTTTCCTAGAATCAAAGGCCCCACTTCTGTTCCCCTCCAGCTCCCCACCATCTTGCCCCCTGCTGCCTCTACAACCACGTGGCCTCCCTCTCCTGCAACAAGGTGGTCTCTTCTCTCAAAATGGCCTCCTAGCTCCTCCTTTTAAAACCTTTTTGGTTCGAAAGCCCTCCTCTAGCACACATTAGCATAACCAAGTCCCTTCCCAAGCAGAAAGGTAATTAGCTGTATCACTTGGGCAAAGGCCATTCACGTGGGTAGCGCCATTTTTAACAAAAGTGAGCAAACCCAGAAAATACAGATTTTATAAACTTATTTGCCCAACAGTAGCACCAAGAGATTGAGGTCTAGGAGTCTAAGTGGTCAAGGATTTTCAGAATTGATGAAAACCATGACTCCTGAAACTGAGAAAACAAAATGCGCCTGAATAAGATAAATAAAATAAATACACACCAAAGACTATTTTGTTGAATTGTTAGAATCCCAAACATGGATCTTAATAGTAACGAAGGATTTTTAGAAAGGTGTTATGAAGAAATGACAAATATACTGACAGCACATTTCTCAGTACTAACAACCTCCCCACCCCCCTCAAAAAAGCCAGAAGACAAAATACATATGTCTTTAAAGCAGTAAGAGAAAATAACTCAGCATAGAATTCTACACTCAGTTAATCCATTCAGTTTTTTTAGGGCTATAGGACTGAGAGAGTTTATCAAGAAGCCATCCTTGCTAAAGGAACTGGACCCAAAATGAAGGGATGAGATACAAGAAACAGTGATGAGCAAATAAATTGGTAAACATTTGGGTAATTTAAACGTGAGCTGTTTGGATCAAAACAATGCGAAGTCGCAGTGTGTGTGATGGAGAAGGGGGTGGGGTGCACCTTGGTGGAGAAGGGGCTTTGTCGGGTGGAAGGGCACCAGACTGAACAGCCCTTCTACAGTCTGTTAAGGAAGCAACTGGAGGCATCGGTGAAATGAGGTCATATATGTTTGTTAGGAAAAATGTATGGGTAAAAAATCATTTTAATTATAACTTTAGTATTCACTAAAAGATAGAAATAGAATGTGTAACTTTTAAACACCATAGAGAAAAAGGGGAGATAGCTTAAATAGTTGACTAGAATGTAAATAAAAGGGGAGGAGAATAAAGAAAAACTATTGTGAATAGGAATCTCAAAATAAGGGTATAGCCTGACCAGGCGGTGGCGCAGTGGATAGAGTGTCGGATTGGGATGCAGAGGACCCAGGTTCAAGACTCCAGCAAGGGGTTACTCAGTCTGCTGAAGGCCCATGGTCAAGGCACGTATGAGAAAGCAATCAATGAACAACTAAGGTGTTGCAATGCGCAATGAAAAACTAATGATTGATGCTTCTCATCTCTCTCCGTTCCTGTCTGTCTATCCCTCTCTCTCACTCTCTGTCTCTGTAAAAAAATAAATAAAAAAATAAATAAAAAAAAAAAAAAAAGGGTATAAATTAGTCCAGTTAAATCGGAAATCACAATGGATATTGATGAATTAAATGTACCGGTTAAAAGACAAAACACTGGCCTTAAAATTTATCTATGCGCTATTTTTAAGAGCTCTACTAAAATACATGAATGTAGAAAGGTTTGAAAGTAAAGAATAGAAAATAATTCTAGGCCAGTATTAACCCCCTAAAAGGCGGTATAACTTTTAAAATAATCAGATATGCTAGACTTTATAAGTTTAAGGATAAAGATGGTCACTCACAATAGGGGAAAATAGCAGCTACTTTATCAGGAATATGTAACAATTCTGATCTTATGTTCACTTAATGAGATGGCCTCCGAATAAAGTCCAAATTAACAGATTCCCAGGAGAAACTGGTAAGTCCATGTTTATGGTAGGCGATTTTAAAGCTCACAATAGCTATTAGATTAAACAGGCAAAAAATTAATATGATTCTATAAAAGATTATTAAGCTCAAACTAAGGATACATGTTCACTCCACGGAGTACACACATTTATAAAAACTGACCACAATCTCTAAGGATACATGTGGAACTCTACTGTATAGAGGACACATGTATTTACAAAAATTGACCACAATGTAGCAAAACTCATCAAGAATCATACTCTAAATCAGTGTTTTTCAAATTATGTGAGCCTCAAAGTTTAGTTGGTGAAAAACTTAAAAACATATTTTTTTACAGATTTTATTATTGGTTTGACAGAGGAGAGAGGAACAGGAAACGAGAAGTGTCAACTCATTTTGCTTCACTTTAGTAGTTCTTTGCTTGCTTGTCATATGTGCCTTGACTGGGCAAGCCCAGGGTTTTGAACCAGCAACCTCAGTGTTCCAGGTCAGTGTTCTGTCCACTGTGCCACCATTAAACATTTTTGATGGCATAGAAAATACCAGTGTATCCCACATATTAATACTGAGTTATTGTTTCATGAAAGTTTTATGTGCATGGGTGTGTGTGTGTATGTGATGTGTATATGTATACCTTCATATATGCATATACTTTGTGTATATGTGTCCCCATCTGGGTCACAGAAAACATTTTTGTGGATCATACAGAGCAGATTCTTTGATGAGCAGTTAAATGAGGAATTACCAGTGTGCTCAGAAAGTAAGGACACTGCCACCTCTTGAGTCTAACGGGTCATATATGAGAATTAGAAAATGCTTACAATTAAACAATAATGAAAATACTATGCATTGGAGCTTGTATGGTAAAGCTATACTAATATTTAGAGGAAAATTTATTGCCTTAAAATTTGCTACAGGAGAAAAGAAAGGCCTGAAAATTAATAAATGTCATGTCAAGAAGTTAGAACAGAATAAACCAATAGAAACTGGAGGAAGGAATGAGAATTAATTAAATAGATTGGAACACAAACCTGAAAGTCATCATTGAAATTGAATCAGCAATTTATAACTGCCAGGACCTGGAAACAACCTAAGTGTCCATAAGTGTCCATCAGCAGATGAGTGGGTAAGGACAGATACACACATACGTAAGTCAGAAAAAGACAAATACTGTATGACCTCACTTATGTTTGAAATCTTGACCAAAATATCTCATCTCACAGAAAAAGTGATCGTATTTGTGCTTCCAAAGGCAGGGGGGAGGTAGTCAGAAGGACAAACTTCCAGCTGTGAGGTAAGTAGTAGTAGTACAGCATGATGACGACTAGAGTTAACACTGCTTAGGATACATATGGAAGTTAAGAGAGTAAATCCTACGAGTTCTTATCATAAGAAAAAATGTTTTTGTATCTATATGTGAAGATGGTTATTAACTACACTTATTGTGGTAATTATTTCAGTATTAGGTAAGTCAAGTCGTTATGCTGTACACCTAGTTCTGCATGTCAGTTATATCTTGAAACTGGAAAAAAATTGAATCAGCAATTAATAATCAGCTCTTCACCCCCTCCCCTTCCAAGAACAGATCTTGTGGCACACCAGATCCTGACAGTTTTACAGGCAAATTCCTCCAAACCTACCAGGAACTCGGTGAAAGGGATGTTCCTTATCTCGTTTTAGGAGACTCAAGTGACGTTACTACCAAGACTATCTTTATAAGAACAGTCTGAAGATGCCCTCTAACTCCCTTCACTTAAGAGCACATGTGGAAATTCCACATCAAAATGTGAGCAAAACAGATCTAGTGAAATATTAAAGAAAAGTCCCACCATCAAGAAGAGTATATAGCATAAGAATCATCTTTGAGTTTATATCATATATACTATTGTAATTCAACCCATTTCCTTTTTTTTTTTTTCAATCGAATAGCGGGGAGGCACAGTGGCAAAGAGACAGAGTTCCCCCTGTGCCTGACCGGGATCCACCCCGCAAGCCCCCTTCAGGATGATGCTCTCTGCCCATCTGGGGCCCCTGCTCCATTGCTCAGCAACTGAGCTATTTCAGCATCTGAGGCAAGGCCATGGGGCCATCTTTAGTGCCAGGGGCCAAATTGCTCAAATCATTCGAGCTATGTGTGCAGGAGGGGAGAGGAGGAGAGAGACAGAAGAAAGAGGGTGGAGAAGCAGGTGGGTGCTTCTCCTGTGTGCCCTGGTCAGAAATCAAACCCGGGACATCCACATGCCAAGCCAACACTCTACCACTGAGCCAACTGGCCAGGGCCTCAACCCATTTCAGATTAGAGAAAATGTCAAGTGATAAAGAAAAAGCATTTGTTAAAATTCAGTATCCAGTTGTAAAAAAAGAAAAGGTAACTAGGAATATAACATATCTTAACCTGAGAAAACACTTCTACCAAGACGCTACGATCAGCACAGCATCAAATAGTGAATCATTGGAAGTGGCAAACTCAGCGATGAGACTGAGAAGCCCCTCTCTCACCCTGTTAGCACTACTGCAGAGTTCTGTAAGATAAGAGACGAGAGAGAATATGGCTTAGAGAGCAAACCTGACAGGCAGTGGTGCAGTGAATTGAGCATGGACCTGGGACGCTGAGGTTGTCAGCTTGAGCGCGGGCTTATACGGCTTGAAACCCAAGGTTGGGTTGCTGGCGTGAACAAGGCTTCAATACCTGGGCGTGAGCTTCCTGGTCAAGGCATGTATGAGAAGCAATTAATGAACAACTCAAGTGGTACGATTACAAGTTGATACTTCTCTTCATTCCTGTCTGTCTCTCTGTATCTCTTTCTCACCTTAAAGAAAAAAAAAAAGCAAGAAGCAACACTCTTTTTCATAGGGGGTCTTTTTAAAAAAAGAAAGTTCAAGAGAATCTATAAACTCCTAGATCTGACACTAGTTTGGCATAATATCTAGGTCAGGGGCCCCCAAACGTTTTACACAGGGGGCCAGTTCACTGTCCCTCAGACCGCTGGAGGGCCGCCACATACAGTACTCCTCTCACTGACCACCAATGAAAGAGGTGCCCCTTCCGGAAGTGCGGCAGGGGGCCGGATAAATGGCCTTAGGACCGTAGTTTGGGGACGTCTGATCTAGGTAGATGACACATGCAAAAATAAATAACTTGACTGGTTGTCTATAGCTAGAAATAGAAAAAGTAATTCATGAAAAATAGCTTTTCTAGGACATTTAAAAAATAATAATCTTAACAAAAAAAAGATGGCTAAGACTTTTTTTTTTATAGGAAAACCTTGAAAAGCTATTAGCAAGTTGAGAAGAATAAAGAGCTATATACTATACTATATATTCATTGGTGAGAAACTCCCATGGTGTACAATGTCAGTTTTCCCTATGTTCATCTATAAATCCAGTGTGTGATGCAAATAAAAAGCCCAGTAGGATTTTTGAAGGGAATGCATTGGCCAAATATGGGGTGATGATGCAGGTTATAGATAAAAATACCCGTGGAGCAAAGTATGGAGTGAGTCCAGTAGCAGATCTAGGCGTATTTCAGACTTGATGGAACAGAGGTGGTAAGTTGGAGGGAGCAATGTAGTAGTGGGGGAGATAGTCAGGAAATGGTACTGCTAATTAAACTGATGGGGGAAAGTTCTATTATAATTTCCTGTCATATGCCAAAGTAAATGCCAGGTGATTAAAAATCTACCTATGAAAAAGCATTGCTGAAGTTTTTAGAAGAAAATAACTTCTAAGCGGTAAAATGACTTCTGTCGTGGTGGTTGTCTTCTGTTCCAGTGGTTGGAACCTCGTTGGCTGGGGGGTGGGTATAAGGGAGATTTTTCACTCTGACTTTTGACCTGTAGGAATATATTGCCTATAATTATTTAAATTTAAAAGAGAGTGATACTTTTTTCCTTTAAAAAAATGAACATTCTGTTTATGACTCTGAGGTAGTAGCTATGGAATAAGAATGACAAACTATATGGCAAATATTAGTAAATTGAACTACTTTAATAGTATAATTAATAGTTGATATAAAAAAATACATTAGTTAAAAGAGAAACCACAGACTTCAACACATTTAAAACAAATGATTAAGCCCTGGCCAGCTGGCTCAGTGGACAGAGTGTTGGCTTGGCATGTGGAAGTCCAGATTTGGTCCCCAGTCAGGGCACACATGAGAAGCAACCATCTTCATCTCTTCCCCGTCTCTCCCTTTTCCCTCTCATAGCCAGTGGTTCTGTTGATCCAAGTGTTGGCCGCAGGCACTGAGGATAGCTTAGTTGATTGGAGCATCAGCTTCAGATGGGGGTTGCCAGGTGGATCCTAGTCAGGGCGCATGTGGGAGTTTTATCTCCTCTCCTCTCACTTCAAACAAACAAATGATATCCAAATATATAAAGCTCACCTGTAACGGGAAAAAAACTGATAGAATAAAAAAAATCTGGAGGGCTAATAAACAAGATGAAATGTCATATCTATTTGATTTGGACCGCATCTCAAGTTTGACCACAGTAGGCAACGTTGGCAGAGACGTGGAGGAAGGGGGGCTTCCTTCACAAGGTGGCACTTCTCCTTTGGGGAGTAGTGTGGTAGCATCTGACATAGCCATGCCCACCCTCTGACCCAGCAGGTGCAGTTCTAGGTATGTGATAGAAAATCCGTACGTGGGCACAGGGAACCTGGGAGATGTGTCAAACTATAGTTCTGTGTGAATAGCATAAATTTTAAAAACCTAAATGCCTATCACAGGGTGTGGACCCATTTCCATTTGTGGTCTTGTTATATGATAGAGGAATTAAAATGAAATAGTTATGTGTATTGATACAAATAAATCTCAAAAGCAGAGTTTAATTTTTAAAAATGTTGCCCAAAAATACCTGCAGTAGTCCTTTATATAGTACTCATCAGCCCTCAGAGCTACGCTGAATTTTATTTGAGGAGACATGTTTGTAATGTAAGCATAAACATGTGGAGGTGGTGACACATTCCAGGTGCTGAGAGAGAGAGAGAGAGAGAGAGAGAGAGAGAGGATTTTTTAAATATTTGAAGTAAATGTAAAATGTTTGGATGTGATGAATCTTTATCAGTAGGGTGGTAGATAAATGGATGTTCACAATATTTTTCTTAATCTTTTGTATATTAGATGGGGATCTTGATATAACCATATCTATTAGAGTCTCATTTCATTATCATTGTTTTGGTTTTGTTTGCTGGTCAGTCACCTAGTGCCCAGGAAATGTGTCTGGGACTTGTTCTATCTGACGCCCCCGCCCCCTGTCCACAGCACAGCCCTGTCCCATGGTTTTTCTCAGAGCCTGCACGTGGCCCATGGCAGAGCAGCTGGTGAGTGATGCGCCCCAGCCCCGAGGGGGCCATGGAGACTTCCTTTGCAAAACCTACCTCATCCCAATTGCTAAATTGGGCTGAACTGACCAAACTGGACTAGACTGGCCTGGCCATGTGAGTCAGCTCTGAAGAATTTCCACTTACTTTTGCTCCCCAAATCCTTACCCCCTAAGAACAGAAAAGCCATTCTCTTAGGACCGGCAAGGTGGGCCAGTGAGTTTCAGCCAGCGAAGCCTGGAAGTGGTCCCCAAGACTCTGGGTGGCCTCCTGCTTCCTTCCATCACAGGGCCTTCACCTCACTACATAAATATACTAGCAATAGTAATTAGTAAAAGTACATATTTTATAGAAGTTTCCAGAATTGACAGAATGTAGGTGCTTTGTGGTCAGCCCAGCAGGGTATGGACAGACAGACACCTTCCTTGCCAACCTGGACACAGCCTACGGGAACCCAGTGAGGATTTTGGAAACGAAGCACCCTGGATTCTGATGTTGAGTGCACACTGGGAAGCACCCCTGGCTTTATCATGCCTGTGACTTCGGGACCTCCCGTGAGGTCCCCGCCTGCATTGACCCTGCACAGCTGCGGCAAGGCTGGCTTTTGCTGAGATTTCTTTGCTGTTTGTGGTGATACAATCTTAACCTTAAATGACTAGGGCTTTTTATTTTCCTGTGAAAGATTTCTTTTAAAAAATTCTAACCTAGAAATTAGTGGTGGAGATGTAATTTCTTTTTAGAGCAACCCGTTCTGCATAAGTTGGAAAGACTTGCACTGCTATCAAACATGCACTTGTGTGGGCTGCAGAGGGAAGTATTCTACCAAGCTGGCCTTTCTCGGTTCTGTGCTCCCACCAGAAAATATATTTTTGTATCCCATGTTTGCCTAACTTGAGTAAGATGGAAGGCTAATTTTTCAACTTTGGCTTTTCTGCCTAAACCTTGGGGCTGCACAGCCCCACCATAGTCGCAGGGACAGACCCTGCTTTGTAGTAGCCTGGTGACCCCTACAGCCCTGGGAGACCACCCCTCAAGTGCAGAGTTGTTGGGAAGCCACTTGGAGCTTACTGATCTCATCCAGGGTGACTCAGGCCCCTGGCGTTGTGCTGCCTCTGGAGAAAAGGGGAGTGTTTCAGAGGCATCTGAATAGACTGAATGTGGTGACTGTAATGTAGTTTTATACCTGAATGTGTCCACATTGGCCAAGTTCTGAGAGGTCCTTGTGAGGACCTGGAGTTTCAGTTGGTTGATGGCCACCAAGATGACCATAGAACATTCCAAGGCTTCTTGTCCCTGCCTTCCTACCTGTGGACCCCCCCAGGACTAAGCAGAGCAGTTTCCTTTTCAGCACTAGCTTGTGTTCCTGGAAGAACTAATTGGGACAGCCCTCCTGGCTGTCATAAATGACGGTGCCCTACCTGGATCACTTTGTCTGAACCTATGGCCAGAGATCAGAAACCACTTGCCTGGGTTGAAGATTCCTTGAGCCTGTCTCAGACTTCCTTTGCAGAGGCTCCAGCCAGAATGGGGTGTTTGACTTGGTTCTGCAGACCCAGGTGATAGGCAGGCTGGGTGCAGTATCACAGCTGCAGTGGATGGCGTTTCCACTGTGGGAAGCACACGTGTGAAGATTTTGTCAGGAATGCGTAAAACCCTCTTCTTGCATGGGTTTTCCTAGAAAGGCACAATGAAATAGTGTGCTTGTTCTGCAATGATAGTGGTTTTTCTTAGAACATAATGTTGAGACATTTAAAACAATCTCTTTTCTCAGTTCCTTCTTTAAAAGGCCCCAAATTTAGATTTTATGATTATCTAGAAATCCCTACTGTTTCCCTCTCCCACTTCCACTGGAATAGGAGGCTCCCCCACCCCCTCCTAGCTCTTCTCTCCCTTACCCACCCGACCTACGCTCACATTCTGTTCACGAATTCCATCACTGATTCTCTGCAGGGGTGAGGCTCTATTTCTCACTCCAGTTCAGGGGGCTGGGAATGTGATAACAGTATCAAAATTAGTTCATCAAAGTTGAGTGTATCCAAATAAACCTTGTGAATTTCTTCACTGAAGCTGAACCTAGCCTGCCTGGCCTGTCAGCCAGCAGAATGTGGACCAGGCTGCCTCTGACCCTTTGGACTTGGGTCCGTGGATAGAGAGAATGGGGGCGTCCATCCTGTTGGTTTGGTGTGTGTCATCAGTCAGAGGGACTCTTCCCCAGGTGAGGACTGGGCCTGGTGACACTGTCCTCCCTCTGCAGCCTCTGGTTGTAAAATTCCAAACTTATGTGGTGGGCTTCCCAAGACAGATGCCTCCTGTTCCCCAGTGTGTGAATTGCAAGTTTCAGGACTCTTCTGCAGCTGTCCCTGGCAAAAGGCCATTTTTCTTTCACCAAATTCTTGGTCACTTTTCCAGAATTGTAATGAAGAGGTCTTCACTCCTGACCCTGAGTGGTTGTCTTTGTCATAACTGGGGTGAAGGGAGGCGACAGGATAGAGACGGCACACTAGGGCCCTGCTGGCCAGTCTGCACCTGGCGGAAAGCCTGCGGGAGGCTTTGGCTTGGCTTGTTAATGGAGACAGCACCAGATGTTAGACCTTGGTCCTTGAGTTTGGCTAGGAAAGAGGTCAGAGCCAAGACTTCAATACAA
The DNA here is from genome assembly GCF_036850995.1 of Saccopteryx leptura. Classification (NCBI taxonomy): domain Eukaryota; kingdom Metazoa; phylum Chordata; class Mammalia; order Chiroptera; family Emballonuridae; genus Saccopteryx; species Saccopteryx leptura. The sequence goes on from NC_089507.1 coordinate 181,445,804, forward strand.
GCGAAAGTTCATTTGAGAAGTCACAGAGATAGAAGCAGTGAGCCAGCCAGGCTGCGTGGGCTCAGGAAGCAAATTACAGAGGCAAAGAACGGTCCTTGAGCTAGGAGAAAGAAAGCAAAGGATGGAGGAGGAGAGAGCTCTGGAGAGAGAGCTGCCTAAGGGAAGAAGGCAGTGGAGAGATATCTCAGGAGGATCTCAATAGAATAGCCATTCCACGTGGGTCTGTCTCCTCACAGTCATGCTCTCCACTGATGGGTCAGCACCAAGGCCGGGGGTCATTAGTCATTATAGCGGATCAGGCATGGTGTCGTCCAGTCTGGCCTTGCTGCTTTTCTGGACTGGGAGGTGAAACACATTTGGGGCCTAGATGTCATCTGTCTCTGTGGTCAACAGACCTGAGGCTTTGTTCCTAAGAGTATTTGATGCAGGTCAGAATCTCATTGTCCAGAGGGCTTAAAATACTTCAGGGGGTGGTCATGCAAGGCCTTATATGGGAGTCCAGTGAGGCTTTTCTTGGGCCCCCTTGTTCCTCCTCTAAGGTAGGGTGACCAGTTGTCCTCCTTTAGGAAGTTTGTCCTCCCTCGAAAAGTATCCTCCTCCATGTCCTCCTTTTTGATATTGGAAGACTAATCTGTAAATGTCCATATTCGATCAGTGCAGAGTTGATTCATTGCATGTGATGTGACGTATTTGTGCTTGATCTTAGCCAAAAGGCCGAAAGCAATGATGATGTGACGTATTTGTATTTGACATGACGATTCGTCCAGGATCAATACAGTGTGGTAAGACGCGATTATGAGATGCATGCGCTCCGCACAGGAGACCTTGAGAGAGGGTGCAATATACCGAGCACACAATGACTTTGTGTACATCTTACTGAAACATGACACAGCACATACGACATTGTAGACTCACGATTATTTCTTTCTCAGTGAATATTCAATCATAGACAGGTAAGCACAATTCATATTTTATTAATTTATTATTTATAATTTTCAAATACATATAATTTTATTTACAAGTATTTCCCCGAAATTCAAGTTTTAAAGTGAAAATCTAACCTCAAACCATATCTATTAATAACACATTTTGATTAAATAGTTGCATAAAACAGACTTTTTTAAATTAGAAAATGATAAATACACCCAAATATCATTCCAAATTAGTGGTTTTGTTTGATATTTAGTTTTGTTAATTTTGCTTCTGGAAAATTCACCTACCATGATGTAACATTTTTAGTTCCTAATGTGCTTGCACCATTCGTGTAGCTCTATATTTTATTTTTAATTTTAAATTTCGTTTAAGGGGTGGAAAAATCAAAAAGAGATAATGGCATTTCAACGATAAATTGAAAAAGGAATTTCCATTTCTCATATCAAAGAAAGATGCCGTTGTTTTCTGCAATATTTGTAGTGGAGCATTTTGTATTGCAGTTGGGGGCAGAGCAGCGATAACGAAACACTTGACCACCAACAAACATAAGCGATCATTAGATGCATCAGCTTCCAGTTGTAAAATAACGTTTTTTAAAACTTCAAATTATTCTGAAGATGAAAAACAGTTGGCTGCAACTGAGGGAACATTTGCATTTCATACCATAATTCACAAAGTTTTCATAGGATGGGTTGTACAACTAAATTATTGAAAAAGTTTCACAATGCAAAATTTTTATGTGCTGGGACAAAATGCAGGCTCTTTTGAAATCAGTATTTAAAAATTTCTGTGACAAAATACTACAGAGGACTTGGAAACTGCAGCATTTGTAACGATTTTATCCGATGCATCAAATCATAATGAAATTAAATTGTATCCAATAATAATAAGATATTTTAATGTTACCAAGGGCATTCAAGTAAAAATTTTAAATTTAGAATCCATTGAGGGCAAAACTTCTGAAATTTTGTCAAACTATCTATACAGAGTAATAAATGAAAACAATTTGAAATCCAAAGTTGTTGCACTAATGGCTGATAAAACAAATACAGATTTTGGTGGGCAAAGAGACAAAGGGGTAAATAATGTGTATGTAAAATTACAAGAGTTACTCCAAAAGAAATTACTAGGAATAGGTTGTAATGCACGTATTTTGTCAAATGCAATCAACACAACATCATGTGCCATGCCAATTGATGTAGAAGTAATAATAACTACAATTTATTTGCATTTTAGTCGTTTTACCGTTCGTGTTGCTATTTTAAAACAATTTTGTGAAGAAGCAAGTGTTGAATACAAAAAACTTTTAGGATATTCTAAAGTTAGATGCTTGCTCTAACACCTGCTATAGAGCATGTTCTATAATTATTTGAGCCTCTCCGTTCATATTTTTTAAGTTTAGACAAATGTCCTAAAATCCTGGAATCGGTTTTCAATAATAATACGGAAGTTAGTCTTATTTTGAATGACTTTATCCTTCAATATAAATCTCATTTTGAAGAAAAATTTCTTCCTTTAATTATAAGAAGAAAATTGTCAGACTTAGAGGAATCAAATCCAGGCATAACAGAAAAGTTTATCAAAGAAGTGCAGAATTTTTATCAGACATGTTTTCAATATATCGAAGAATGGTCTGAAACAAACATCACGGGAAATAACAGTTTTCAATGATGTTTTTTTACTTCATCACAAGTATATCGGACAGATATTGAATCTTGTCTTGAATTTTTATCTAAAGAAATGCCAGACATCAAAATAGATAATTGTCTCTTTGAAGAAATTAGAAGACTGAATGTATATTTAAATTCTGAAAGATTAATACAATGGGAAAATGAACACGTCGAAATTGATAAAAAGATGGGTGGAAATATTCAACCATTTCAAAAATGAACATATTCCATGTGAAAATTTATTTATTCTTGTTCAGTTTACATTGTGTGCTGCCCTGGAACTAATGCAGCAGTTGAAAGAGTTTTTTCAATTGCTAATGATTTTTGGACAAGTGAGAAATCGAGATTGAATGTTGATACTCTAGCTGCAGGACTTGCCATAAAATTCAATATGAAGGGTATTTCTTGTTCAGATATTTCCAATATATTGTTACAAGATGATACATTGACAAAAAATATTCATTCAATGGAAAAGTACTCATTTAGATAATATCTAATGAGTACTTTTTTCTTAGTTATTTTTTCTTACATATTATCTAAATGAGAACTTTTTTCTTATAATTATTAAAAATTAATAGGCATGTAAGCATAATTACAATATAAAATATAAATGTTTTTATTATGCACTTATAGTGTATTATTGTTGCAATGAATAAAATGTTTCTTTTATTTACGATAGTTATCTTTGATTTATTTTTGTCCTCTGTTTCATTGTAAAAAAGTTGGTCACCTTATCTAAGGATATCCACCTCATATCTAGCAACATTCCAGAGGAGGGTCCAAAGCACATGACCAGCAATATGTCAGGGAGGAAAGGTCACCCTGGGGGTGACGTCCCACCTTACAGTTGTCTGTTGCTAGGCTCCCAGGGATTTCCACCCTATCGACCTTTCTGTGCATGAACCTATTGTTCCTACTCTGCTCGTGTCTGCCTACTATATCAAGTTCACATGGTATTTTTGTTTTAATTTGTCAGTTTTACATTGAGTAAAAAGATTTCTGGCCTCCTGTGAAAAAGCAAGCGGCCCCTCGGCGCACAGTGCTTCCCTTTCTTCAGCAATCAGCTGTGGCTGGTTGACACCTGCTCCCTAATTTAGGGGGGCATTTCTGCCACAGTTCTCGTCGTCCCCTGCTGTTCACAACGGGCCTGTGCTTATGCTTACGTGTATCTGACTCCTGCACAGGGGAATATCTTGAACTGTGACTGAAGCTTCTGAGTCTGAGGGCACCATGTGCCCTAAGCACAGGCCTGCGCTGCCTTCTCTTTAGCGCTGTCTACCCGCCAGCATAGGGAAGCTCTGCGCAGGTTTTGCCATTGTGCTTACTTCTGAGGAGGGGCAGGTAAGAATGTAGGGCATCGGAGAATACCTGGGCTCGTTGCTTCTTTAACTGTATCAGTCCAAAGAATTAGTGCAACCTTAAGTTTGGTGGTGGGGGTGGAAACTAAATGCATTTCCGCAAAAAGTAATCAATGTATGTGTGTTTGGCAGGTGAACAGCGAGCAAGCCAGGATGGACATTTACGACACTCAGACCTTGGGGGTTGTGGTCTTTGGTGGATTCATGGTTGTTTCCGCCATTGGCATCTTCCTGGTGTCGACCTTCTCCATGAAGGAGACATCGTATGAAGAAGCTCTAGCCATCCAGCGCAAGGAAATGGCAAAGACTCATCACCAGAAGGTAGAGAAGAGAAAGAAGGAGAAGACAGTGGAGAAGAAAGGGAAAACCAAGAAAAAAGAAGAGAAGCCCAATGGAAAGATACCTGATCATGAGCCAGCCCCCAACATGACCAGTCTCCTCAAAGACCCAGTACGGGCGCCTGCCGTGGCTGTGGCACCAATTCCAGCCCATTCCCCTGTGGTCCTTACCCCTATAGCCACAGTACCAGCCATGCCCCAGGAGAAGCTGGCCTCCTCCCCTAAGGACAAAAAGAAGAAGGAGAAAAAAGTAGCAAAGGTGGAGCCAGCAGTCAGTTCTGTAGTGAATTCTGTTCAGGGTCTTACCTCAAAGGCTGCCATCTTAGAAACTGCTCCTAAGGAGGTGCCCATGGTGGTAGTTCCCCTAGTGGGTGCCAAGGCCAATACCCCAGCCACAAGTGCTATGCAGGGCAAAAAGGCAGAGGGGGCCCAGAACCAGGGCAAGAAGGCAGAGGGGGCCCAGAACCAGGGCAAGAAGGCAGAGGGGGTTCAGAATCAGGGCAAGAAGACAGAAGGACCTCAGAACCAGGGCAAGAAGACAGAGGGGGCCCAGAACCAGGGCAAGAAGGCAGAGGGGGCCCAGAACCAGGGCAAGAAGGCAGAGGGGGCCCAGAACCAGGGCAAGAAGGCAGAGGGGGCCCAAAGTCAGGGCAAGAAGGCAGAGGGGGCCCAAAGTCAGGGCAAGAAGGCAGAAGGGGCCCAGAATCAGGGCAAAAAGGCAGAGGGGGCTCAGAATCAGGCCAAGAAGGCAGAGGGGGCTCAGAATCAGGCCAAGAAGGCAGAGGGGGCTCAGAATCAGGCCAAGAAGGCAGAGGGGGCCCAGAACCAGGGTAAGAAGGCAGAGGGGGCCCAGAACCAGGGCAAGAAGTCAGAAGGAGCCCAGAACCAGGGTAAGAAGGCAGAGGGGGCCCAGAACCAGGGCAAGAAGGCAGAGGGGGCCCAGAACCAGGGCAAGAAGGCAGAGGGGACCCAGAACCAGGGTAAGAAGGCAGAGGGGGCCCAGAACCAGGGCAAGAAGACAGAGGGGGCCCAGAACCAGGGCAAGAAGGCAGAGGGGGCCCAGAACCAGGGTAAGAAGGCAGAGGGAGCCCAGAACCAGGGTAAAAAGGCAGAGGGAGCCCAGAACCAGGGCAAGAAGGCAGAAGGAGCCCAGAACCAGGGTAAGAAGGCAGAGGGAGCCCAGAACCAGGGTAAGAAGACAGAGGGAGCCCAGAACCAGGGCAAGAAGGCAGAGGGGGCCCAGAACCAGGGCAAGAAGGCAGAAGGAGCCCCAAACCAAGGCAAAACGACAGAGGGGGCTCAGAACCAGGGAAAGAAGGTTGAAGGGACCCCCAACCAGGGTAAAAAGGCAGAGGGAGCCCAGAATCAGGGTAAAAAAACAGAGGGGGCTCTTAACCAGGGCAGAAAGGCAGAGGGGAGCCCCAATCAGGGCAAAAAAGGAGAAGGTCAAAATCAGAGCAAAAAGGTAGAGGGAGCCCTCAACCAGGGCAAAAAAACAGAAAGGGCTCAAAACCAGGGCAAAAAGGCAGAAGTGGCCCAGAATCAGGGCACAAAGGCAGAGGGTGTTGCAAACCAGGGGAAAAAAGCAGATGGGGCCCCCAATCAAGGCAAGAAGGCAGAGGGAACCCAAAACCAGGGCAAAAAGGGGGATGCATCTGCCAATCAGGGTAAAAAGGCAGAGTTAGCTCCTAACCAGGACAGAAATGCAGACATGGTTCAGAGCCAGGAGGCAGCAAAGCAAGAGGCTCCTGCAAAGAAGAAGTCTGGTTCAAAGAAGAAAGGTGAACCTGGTAAGTAGCTTTGATTTCTTTATGAACTTGTAGGGAAAGGCTGTCTTTAAATGGCTTATAGATTCCCTTTGGGGAAGCCGTCTGTATCACTTAGCTATTGCCACAACAAGGCTGCATAATAAACATTTCAGATTTTGGTGGCTTACACCAGCAGTCATTTATTCTTGCGCTTGCTTCTGTTGAGTTAGCTGGAGGTTGACTGATGTGGGTTGTCTCAGCGGAGTGGCTCTGTTCACACTGCAGTTTGACTGGATTTGGCTCCTTGCTATAGGTCACGTTTATTCTGGGGCCTACACTGAGGCTTCAGTGACTGTCATAGTGGAGGCCCTTCTCATGGTCTTAACAGCTATAAAAGGGCACTTCAAACCAGCATCTGTTGGCTAGAGCAAGTCATGTGAGTAAGCCCGAGTCCTTCTGTGAGCCTGTTCTATTGCATACCTCACCTGGCATTTTAGCATAGCTTTATTCATTTCTATGTGTTTGTTAAGTGAATAATAGTAGGATAATGTTTTCAGGGAGAAGGGCTATGAGCACAACTCTGGGTGGGCTGGCTGGCCCTGGGTGTCCAGAAGCTCAGGGATCTGGAGATGTGAGTAGCCTTGGTGTGGGGGTGGTGGCCTGGTGACGGTGGCCAGGCACTTGGGGAGGGGTTCCAGACCACTGGTGTGGAGCAGGGAGGGGAGTTCTGAATCAAGGAGACTTGACTCACATGGAGCAGGGTTCCAGAGCCAGGAGGTTTTGACCGTGGACATCAAAGAGCTAGAATCTAGAGCTGTGTGGTCCACTAAGCAAGCTGCTAGTCACATGGGCCATACAAGTTAATATTCAAGTCAGTCAAAAGTCAATAAAGTGAAAGATTGCATCACACTAGCCATATTCCAAATGCTCAGTAGGCAGTTGTGGCCAGCAGCTGCCCTTTTGGACAGTGCAGATGAAGAGCAACATCTCCATCAGCACAGCGACGTCTGTTGGACAGCACTGCTTTAAACAGGAGTCTTTAGGAAGGAGGCGGCCTCTTGCATCACCTTGCAGGTGACTGAAAATGAGTACATCTTTGCAGCCCTGTGTTGGCTCCACCCAGCTCCTTTCTGCTTTGTTCTGTCTGCCTGTGTCCTGGGTGGGGTGGGGGTGAGCTCCCCGTTGTCCTCCATGTAATGTTGAGATATGACAAATGAGATCATGGAGGCTGTGGCTGTCCATGACACATGACGGATCAGTGGCAAAAACTGCTCCAGGGCTGGGCTCCACCAGAGACAGAGTTGTGTAGTCATCAGCAGCTGGGCCTAGTGGGACCATCCCTGAAGGTGCCTAAAGGGAGACCCTGTGGGTGCGGGGCTGACACAGGACACGCTTCTACAGGCCCTACTTGGAACTATTCCAGAACTTCTGATAAAATTTTTCTACGCTAGCAAATCAGGGCCATGTGACAGCTCTTTACCACTAGCCTGTAGCTGAATTTGATAGTGAACGCCTGCCTTCCTAATTCTTACTTTTTAGAAGTTGTTATTATGTAAATATGTGTTTTCAGCAAACAAAATTCAAGCAGTACAGAATCATGGAAGGTGACATAGAACTTCTTCCTTGCCTTCCACCCCATTCACCACCTACTCCAGGGGGCCCCAGGGTGCTTGGCTCATCACACCAAACACACAGATGGGGCCTGCGGTGCACACGGCTTGGGAACTGCCTTTCTTTACTTGTAAATGTACTGGTGACATCTGCAGGGCTGCCACTTTCCATAACATGCACGTCTCATTTAACATTAAGTAGTGTGTAGTTTTTTTGCTATTAAAATTAATGCTGCAGTGATGTGTTTATATTGTTGTGTGAGTATCTCTAGAAAGAAAACCCCTAGATGTGTGATTGCTAAGTCAATTGGAAGACAGTACAGCATCACTCTTCAAACACATGTCACCACTTACTGTAGCCGCGTGCTGGAGCCCACGTGAGTTTCCAGTGCCCTCTGTCCAGTGCTGCTGCTTGTGTGGTGCTATGGAAATGGCGGGAGTTTTGGGGCAGTATCGTAGACCCATGTGTGGAACAGGAGGTAATACTTGCTTATGAAACAAAAGGCACGAATTCTTGTCCCAGTGTTTGCAGAAGAGGGAATTCATGAGACCATAGAGAACCGGGAATTTTCTAGAACTCAGGCTTCGGAATGTTTGTAGCATCTGCTTCCTCCTCTGGCTCATTCTCTGACTGTTCCCTCAACACTTCTGCACAGCGCTTGTTAGGGAAGCCTTGTTTCTTTCACAGGAAGTGTGTGTATGTGGTGGTGGTGGTTTTTAAAAAAATCTATTTTTGTCCTCAACTTAGTCTTCTCCTGCATAGTTCTGCTGGCCTGCCTTCCCTGCATCTAGCATGTGCTGATGGGCATGTTAGCATTGCACTGTTCGGAGAACTGTTTGCTCTAGGACTGGAAGTTACTCTAGGTTAGCGCAGTGTGGGTCTGGGCGCTAGTTAAACTGAAGACTTGGCTTTGGGACATACAGGATACTCCTTCTGCAAATCCACATTCAGATCAGTGTAGAAGAGTGGGCTTCCACTGGAGTGTGGTTTGCATGGCGTAGCAGCTGGGCAAGACTGAGGTCAGGTGGGTGCCCTGCGCATGGCCTTCCTTTCTTGGATGGTGATCTGGCTTTATGCCTGACTCCTTCCCCATCTGCAGACACAGACTGTTTACACTGGGGCCAGAAGGCCACCACGGCAGGGCCCGGGAGAGCCCAGCCACCCCCTAAGAGACACAGGCTTTTACAGCCTCATGATGACCACATTGTCAGACACACACCCTCATGTGGGAGAAAGAGGCCATCTTTAGGGGGCAGGACTATGGGTAAATCCTAATATCTTTTTTTTTTATGACAGAGACAGATAGGGAAAGACAGATAGGAAGGGAGAGAGATGAGAAGCATCAGAGTGAGTGACCCCTTGCTCAAGCCAGCGACTTTGGGTTCAAGCTGGTGAGCTGTGCTCAACTGGCAACCTCAGTGTTTCGAACCTGGGTCCTCTGCATCGCAGTCCAACGCTCTATCCACTGCACCACCACCTGGTCAGGCTTAATATCTTCTTTTCACCCTTTTTTATTTGCCAGTTTTTCTGTAACGTGTATTATTTTTTAAATAGAAAATAAACAAAAACTTCATTATTTGTCTAAGTCAAATAAACAGGCCCTCTTTGTACCAAGCAGACCTCCTGTTCTTTCAGGCACTGTGAGGCAGTCCAGCCCTGACCCGAGATCCCCTGAGCATCCTCTGAGCAGCAGAAGGAAGTCCTTCCTGTTTCAGGGGGGCCAGGTAGAGGAAAGCAAGTGGCCAGTTCTTCTCAGGCCTGTCCTAGTTTGGGGCACCCAGTAAAAGGTCACAAACTGAGCTAAGAAGGACATTTTAAGGTGGTTCCTGCATTTGCAAACCTGGCAGTGTCCCCAGGGGCCGGGCAGCTCCATGCTGTGCGAGATCTCAAAAGGCCACTTTACATCTGCCAGAGAAGGTGGAAGTGCAAATGGGATCATGTGTTTTCTCCTGATGAACTGGGCCGGGGTCACCAGAGGGCAGAGGAGATGGGGAAAATTTTTGACCTACCAGGAAAACTGCTCAAGGTGTCTGTCGCCTAGCAGGGGCCTCATCTTCAACTGTGTAACTATTAACATCACCCCTTCCTTCCTCCTGTCTGCACCCCACCCCTGTCCCCCGTGCTGCTGTCCTGAGTGCTGTGGGCTTGCAGGGTCTGAGCCCTGATGCTGGGTCACCACCGGGAATGGGACCCCATTGTGGTCAACCAGATGTTTGGTTAGGTGCATGGGTTATGAAGCTCTTCGTCATGACTTTATCCCCCTGACATTCTGAAAGGTGCATTTGTATTTTTACCTGTTTTACAAAGCAGAAACCATGCAGTCAGCACATGGCAGGGCAGGCACCAGAGCTCGAGCCTGGGTCTCTATCTGCAGCTCCCCCTTAGGGCTGGGGCACAGGCAGGTACGTATGGATGTAAGTTTTATACTTTTTAAACTTAACTCAGTTTTTCAGGGTCTGAAGCTCTGAACAGAATCTCTGTGGGACTATTGAGCCTTTATTAACTTTCTTTTAAGTTCTTCAAATCCAATTCGTTCTTCTTTTTTAAAAAATTTTTAATTGATTTTAGATTTTATCTATATTTAGAGTGTCAGTGTGGTACTACCATGTCTTAGAGAAACTGTAGGTGATGTTCATGTTTCAGATATAAAATTGATTTTTTATAAATCTGGAAGAAAAACAAAAGTATAATGAGAAAAATAAAGTCATACAATTTATAGGATTTTTTAAATTCCATTTGACATCATTAAAAGCATAATTGCCCAGAGAGTTAACAGATTACTTTGTTCTCCAACCAAAGAAAAAGGCCCAATTCAAAGGCCCCAAATAGCATTGCTGTTGACATTGTTTGTACTTCACTCCAGTGCACTTAAAACGCCAGATGTTAGTGTCTGTGGCAGTCAGGGGTTGAGTGCATCCAGTCATGAGGGCAGACCAGCCCCTGCGCAGTGCTGGGCTTGGAGTCCACATGTGCGTGCAGCCTGGGGCCGCCGCCACTGTGGTGTGGGCCGATGGGACGGCAGGGGCTGCAGCTACCCCTGATGGTGCATTTGAGGGAGCTTTCATCAAGGCCTTGTTAGGGTTGCTTCCCCACAAGCCCAGGATGACCCCTCTCTGTCTATGAGCATGTAGCTAGCGCTGATGCTGGCCCAAGTTTCTTGTTTCTAGGGAAGGGTGAGCCTGCCTGCCAGTCTGTGAATCAGGGGAAGGCCCTCTGGACTTGGGGTCAACAGGAGTCAGGGGCCTATCTTCCATCTCTAAAGGAGATGATTACTTGCGTCGTCCTGGGTTTCAAGGAGGTGCAGGGGAGGCCTTCCCGGGCGCAGGGGCCCTCAACTGGAGTTTGGCTCAGGTGGTTGGGGATGTCAGCCTGGAAGGCACCCTGGGGTTGATGTCTGGCTTTCTGTTGGGAGCACTGGGAAAGGTCCCCTGACCACACTGTCAGCACTGGGGGGGGGATCCTGCTCACAGTCCAGAGGCAGCAGCCGTTCTGCTGTGTCTGTGGCTGCGGCCCTCAGACTGGTCTGGACAGTCCCTGAGAAGATGAGTGTCTTTGTCGTTGGTGTCCCCCAGCCCTCAAGACTACACCCCCACGGCAGGTTCTGCTGTCAGAATCCCTGGATTGACACCTGGGCCTCTGTCCCAACAGCTTGGCTTCCAAAATCCTCTCGGGCTTGGCCCCTGGCCCTTGGCCCTGGGCTCTTCCCTGATCTGTCTGCCTCCAACCTTGTCCCCTGGATGTCCTGGAATAATTTTTCTCAAATGCAAACCTTGCTCCCTTCTAGGCCTTGCTCCTTGCCTATGGAAAGAAATGCAGATTACTGGGGCCTGTGAAGACTTGGACTTAGTCTGGCCTCACCCCTGCCCCCACGCCCCACTGGTGAGACCCCTTGCCGGCCTCAGAGCCTGTCCTGTGCGCTCCCCTTGCCGTGGCCCAGCCCTCGCCTTTTCCGTGCCCAGTCGTGTTTGGCTCAAGTGTCCCGTTTAAAGCCTTTCTGGCGTTGTTGTCATAGTTGCAGTGATGCACAGTCCCCAGGTTCCCTCAGTGTGGCTCTCCTGCGTGATTGCCACGTCTTGTGTCTCCTCTGCCTAATTAACTGGCACTTCCACCCCTAACTTAGGTGCCTCGCCTGCACCAGGCCAGCCCAGGTGCACAGTGGTCCATACTGTGTGTGGAGACCACCTGGACCTGCCTGCCCTGGGCAGCACTGCCGAGCACCTGGAGTGGAGCTGCAGCCCTAGCAGGGCGTGGTGGCACCCCTCCCAGGGGTCTCCAGCTGCCTGGCTCAGCAGGCACTTTCCGGGGAGGTGGCGCCATCCTCCCTGTTGGTTGAGGAAGCTGGGTGTGAGCAGTGTGAGGGCTGTCCCAGCAGCTGGATGCTGGGGGGGGGGGCTGATGCTGAAATGTGCCGGGTTGTGGAGCCCAGTGAGGCCACTGGGGACCCTGGTAATTATGTGGGCAGAGAGAAAAGTCTCCCCAGAGGACCCTGATTGACAGTGAGAAGGATTCTTGAGATGGTTTTTTGTTTTTGTGGGGTTTTTTCATTTTTTTTTTTGCAAAACCAGTTTAATTTTAGGTGATTGAGCCTCCCGGCATGGTTGCAAAAGGGAGCGTAGTTTTGGGATTTGAAGCATTGTGCGCATTATCTGAGTGCTGCGAGCCCAGGGCGGCAGGGGGCGCCTCGCTCTCCTGTAACCTCATGAGCGAGGGCAGAGGGGTAAGCAGGGGCCGGAAGGTCCACAGCCTGTGGCGCTCTGTCCACGGAGGGCCGGCTGCTGGGCACTACCCTGTGTGGCTTTCGTTCCATGGATGGGAGTAGGAAAAGGGCAGAACTGCTTTGGCCACCGGGAGCTCCTCCCCGGCTGCACTCTCTGTTCCAGGAAGGGTCTAGGTCTGTGAGTCTCCTGTGACTAGGGCGTGAAGGTGGCCTCGTGGGTGGATTCTGCAGTGCTTTACTCTGCCAGGCATTGTTCAAGCATGTTGCAGTGAGGCTGTGAGGGAGGAACAATTACTCTCCCATTTCACAGATGAGGAAACAGGCAGAGAGAGGTAAAGCCACTTGTCCAAAATAAGCAGGCAAGTCGGAGCTGAGCTGGAATTCGAGCCCTGGCCACCAGGGGCTAGTTCCAACCATGGTGCCTCTGCTCAGGGGCAGCAGTAGCCCATCGATTGTGTGTTCAGCCCCACAGTGGTTTTCTTTATCTGTTTTTCATTGAGTTAGCTGTCAGCACTGAAGGTCAGATGGCACATAAAATTCTGTCCAGCTCTCCTCAACAAATCTGTAGCTCTGAGGGTTCCGGTGCAGTCCGTGGGACCCATTGCCTGGAGGTGAAGGAACATGCCCAAGACCACCCCACTCAGCCGCCTGAGCTCAGACAGGGGTCTGGGTTCCTCCAGAGCAGTGAGACACAGGCTCTGGCTTGTCACTCTTCGCCCTCCTGCTGCCTGGTGTCCCCCCCCCCACACACACACCGCTCCTGGTGGTTCAAGCACCAAGGTAGGCGCAGCATCACACAGGAGCAGGCCCTCAGTGAGCTGGTCTCACTGGCTTTCACTGTCTCACGGTCTTTGTGAGGTCTTTGGTTTAACAGATTGATACGGAATCTTTGACAAATTTGTTCTGGTGCCCTAAGGTTTCAAGATGCCAAGGATTATTTCTGGTCTTCCAAGTATTTGCTGGAGACATGCGTGACGTGCCGGCATGTGTGAACTCCTGTTACTACGCTGTGTGTTGGTGGAGTCATTGTGCCTGTCTCCTGTAACGGGCACCTCATCAAGGTGGGCTTAGTGTTGCAGGTGTGGCGAGGGGATCCTGAAACCCAGAAGTAAATGTGACCCTGCAGAGGTCCAGACATTCCAGTTCCTACTTCCAGTCCCTTTTCCTTCCGGTTTTGTTTCTCTGATGTGGGAAGCACAGAGATGGCACCATTCTTACCTAAAAGACTAAAGGAAAAAATGTAAAATAATGGCTCTTTAAAAATAATGTAAAAGATAGTGTTTGTATGAGGATGAGGAAGGCCATGAAAGGTTCTGTGAGGGGAGTGGGCGCGGCAGGAATGAGCTTTTGAATACATAGCTTGACATTGTTTTATTACAAGTTTTTATTACTTTTTTCATTACTGTATCTAATAAAGTAGTATAATGACATGAACTTTTATTGAAGGTGTACTACTCAGAGACAGTTTGTGGACAGGGTGTCTTGGGGGTCCGTCTCTCCTAGCCCTCCAGGAGGGAATGCACATTTGTCGAGGCCACGAGTGACACACCTGTAAAGGAAATGACATTTCACAGGGACGTGTAGTCACATTACTGTTCCCTTCACCCCAGCAGTGCAGTAGGGGCCTTAGAGGCCTGGAAGGGTGGTCTTCAAGGAGAGTCTTCAAGAGAGGCCTGAGCCCCCGGTCACTCTTGAGGCCCCTGCGGGGATAGGAGCGTCCTGCCAGGACTTGAAGCTGGGAGTGCATGGGGGGTCCCCAGGGCTGGACAGGAGCAGACTGGCCTGGTCAGTAGAAACACAGTGTGAGCCACATGTGTGCCACGTGTAGAATTTAAACCTTTCCAGCAGCCACATTTAAAAAGGCAAACAAAAAACAAATGAATTCATTTTAATGATATATTTTATTTAACCCAGTTTACCCAAAATATAATTTCAACATACAATCAATATAAAAAATTATGACAGATATTTTCTCTTTTTTAAATAAAGACTTTTGAAATCCAGATTATACCCCGACTTGTAACACACCTCAGTTCATGCTGGCCACATTTCAAGTGCCCGGTAGCATCATATGGCTGGTGGCCAGCGTACCTTTATGAGTGACGACCGCAGATTGATTGTGCAGTGTTTAGCATTAAAGAGGCTGTCCTGCCCAGCTTACTCCAGTGGTGCCTTTGAGACGAGGGGTCCTCCTGGAAAGCACAGCCAGCAAGTGTCTGAGTACAGGCTGGGGGGGAAGCAGAAAGCCCGGAGCCACGAAGCTCACAGTCAGGTTTCCCCCAATAGTGAACCAGAGACTGATTTTTATTTTCTTTTGGTGTAGCTGTACTCATAATTTTTTCTACTGTTCATAAGTTTACCATTAAAATTATATTTTATATATATTTCCATGAAAAGGCAGAAGGCTGAAGGAGACATGCTTCTTTCCCCCCTCTCCCACCCACCCATTTTCATGACTCTGAGCTCTTAGGCCTTTAATACCATTGGGGTTACTTCAAATCTTGAGGTTGAAGAAGCTCTAAAATCAAGGTCTTCATAGCAGCCAGCTCACCCACGTCCCACATTCCCCTTAAGGTATCATGCTAAATGCTTTGACTTGTGATGACAATATTATGACAAGCCAGAGAATTTAGGGTTGCACTGGAAGCCTCCCCTCTCATTGTCCCCAGTGAGGTGGGCTTCGCTGACGGCACCGCAGTCCGCCTGCTTCCTTTGTCTCAGGGCATTCCTGGCCCTGTCACTCAGCTGCAGGGCACAGTTGAGCCCTAGCATAAGGAATTGCCCGGGCGTTGCAGGCAGGCTCCTGCCAGATGGGCACCTCAGTTCATCCTCTTTTGCTTTGAGAGCACAGTTTTTGGGGTGGGGATGGCATCAGGAGTGTTTCAGAGCTGACAGTTTGATTTTGGCAAAGGATGGTCTCCTCCAGAGATTGCTAAAGGACTGAGGGGTGGGTAGGCCCGTTCCCAGAAGAACCCACCCCAGCCTTCCCTTCCTAAAACACACCTGAGCTGTATTCAGGGAGAGCTGGAAACGGAGTTTGAACCTGGGTGTGTGGGAGGCAGCCTCCTTTCCCTGGGGCCTCAGAGAAGCAACCTGGCGACAGGGGCCTCTTCCTCTCCGTGCTCCTCCCGGACCGCGGGGTGCTGCTGTGGGCCTGTGTGTGGGGAGAGACGGGCTCAGGTCGGTCAGCACCCACAGGGCCACAGGGCTTGGTCACTCAGGGCGAGCCTTGCTGGGTGGGCTGTTTGAGAAGAGAAGGGAGAAAAGAAGGATCCTGTCTGAGAAAGAAGAAAAAGCACCTTTGCCTTGATTAATTCTGCTCATTTTGATGATAAGTGTGGCAAGGAGGACCTACCCCAACCCAGGAGAACTCTGTCTTTAGTGGGAGACCCCCCCCCCCAGCTCTCTGGGCAGGACCCTCAGTTTATCCGTTTCTGAGTACAGACAGTCCCTGACTGGCACGGGTTCCACCTACAGTTTTTCAGCTTTTACGAAGATTTGAAAGCTATATACATAATCTATAGCATGAGATATTTAATACCTTATTATAAAATAGGCTCTGTGTTTGATGACTTTGCCCAACTGTGAGCTAATGTGTTTTGAGCACGTTTAGGGTAGGCAAGGCTATGATGTTTTGTAGGTTAAGTGTATTAAATGCATTTTTGACTTAGATATTTTCACCTTATGGTGAGTGTGTTGGGATGTAAACCCGCTGTAAGTCAAGGAGCCGTACCCCAGGCAGCTGGACAGAATCCTCGGTTCTGACTGGCCCCGTTGCTTCCAGGCATGATGGGCTTGGCTGCTCATGTCTGAGTGTAAGTCCCTGCCTTCCCTCTGCACAGGGCCCCTGGACACCGACAGTCCTCTTTACCTCCCCTACAAGACGCTGGTCTCCACGGTCGGAAGCATGGTGTTCAACGAGGGTGAGGCCCAGCGGCTCATTGAGATCCTGTCGGAGAAGTCTGGTGTCATTCAGGACACCTGGCATAAGGTGGGCCCACGCTCCGTCCACGTTCATTGTCCTCTAGCTGACCTAGTGGTTTTGCCCCCCCGCCCCAGGACCTGTGAGTTGTAGTGGTTACCTGGTTCTGAGGCTGGCCACGCCCGTCTTGCCACGCTGCACAGGGCATAGCCTCTGTTTGCCTTTCTCAGCAGAACCCTGTTGCCCTTTCCAAGCAGGGCTGCATGAATCCACCCTGCAGATCCTGCCACAGCCCAGCATGGTGGGGCCACTAATGTACAAAGAGCCAGGGCCAGCTCTGAATTACAGGGTCCTGGGGCACACTGAGGGAACCCTGTGTTGGGGCCAGTTCAGAGGCTGGCACCACCCTCTAGTACTTTGGTGAATGAGTAGCTGCTGTTTATTTGTTCCTTAATCAGAGTTGAAATTGTAGGTAGTTTTGATAGAGACTTTTGTGGCAACTTAGTGGTAGAAATGTTGAGGGGTGTCCTGAGAGGCCAGTGGCACCTGCTGAGTGGCTCAGCCCTTGCTGAGCTGTGACATATCATGCAGTTGTAGGGAGCTGCTCACTCAGTAAGCATGGGGGGCAGGTGGAAGTGGTTTTCTGGGTGTGCGTGCCTGGAGAAGCTCAGGCTGACCCCTGCCCTCCAAGGAGAGAGCCCAGGACTCAGCTCTGGCTGCTGTCCCCAGAATACACTTGCCCTCCCATGGTTCTGTGCTTCAGCCAGCAGCCCGTGGGCTGTACATGGCATTAAGGGGTGGGCCCTGAACCAGGAACAACAGCCACTGCCCCTCAGTAGGCAGGAAGAGGCCCTGGCCTCCACTGACCCAAGTGAATGGGAAGCACCATTCTCCTAAAAAGTACTTCAGAGACCCAGTGCTGTTGCGGGACAGCTTCTATGCGTGCAGGTCCGGGAGGCTGCGCAGATGGGGTGGCTGAGGCGGGTGCCCCCGGGAGTGTCTGGAGGCAGGATGCACCGCGCGTCCTGAAGTTCCTGCTCCCCCTTCATGAGGACACTGCTCTTTTCCTGGGTCAGAGCCTGACTGCTGGGTGGTGGGGACAAACCCGGTGATCCCTCTGTACCCTCTGTTAATGTGGCCCTGTGGACATTTCTAGGCCACTCAGAAGGGCGACCCTGTGGCGATTTTGAAACGCCAGCTGGAGGAGAAGGAGAAGCTGCTGGCCACGGAGCAGGAGGATGCGGCTGCTGCCAAGAGCAGACTGCGGGAGCTCAACAAGGTACAGCCACGCCCGCCCCTGCATCCTGGGGTCAGCTTCCCTGCTGCGCTCCTTGCTCGGGCTTGCTGAGTGTAAATGCCCCCAAACCAGTGCACACTGCAACTGTGAGCCCTGAGGACGGCCCGTGCAGCCCCACGGGGCTTCGTGCGATGGTGGCTCCCTTCTCAGAACTAAGAATGCAGGGACGTTAAGTGGGGTTAGGTATGTATGTGATGGGGTGGACCATCACGTCACTGGCCTGTTCCACAGGGATGGGCTGTTGTTTCAGGGCATACACCCTGAAAAGGGGCTGGGCACAGGTGATCCACAGTTGTTTTCATGGGGAGTGGGTGGGAGCTGCTTTTCTCCATTTTCTGATGCCTGTGGAACAGGTCCTGCAGAGAAAGCCTGGCTCCTTGTGTCAGCTGATGGCTTGTATATGTAACGCCTGCACTCTGAACAATAGTCAGATGAGTTGGGACACAGACACAAGGGGCTGCTGTCCCCCTGCCAGAGCTCCCTGGGGCTTCTCTCCTCTCCTTCTCAGGAGAAAGTTGCTCTCACCCTCTCCCTCTCCCTACTTACCTTCCTCCTCTGTTGGGACAGTGGGTACAGAAGGTGGCCTGGGCCTCAGAATGCCCCCAATGTGTGGGCTGCAGCCGCTTCTCTGGGCACATTGAAGGAGAATCAGAAACGAGACAGGCTAAGTTTCTGTCCTAACTTGGTGGATGTGGCTCTGAGCCAGACAGGAACTTTGATAAAGGAAGGCAGGAGTAGCAGATGGGGCTTTGACTGGTTATTCTTTTTTTTTTTTACAGAGACAGAGAGAGAGTCAGATAGGGACAGACAGACAGGAACTGAGAGAGATGAGAAGCATCAATCATCAGTTTTTTGTTGCGACACCTTAGTTGTTCATTGATTGCTTTCTCATATGTGCCTTGACTGCGGGCCTTCAGCAGACCGAATAACCCCTTGCTTGAGCCAGCGACCTTGTGTCCAAGCTGGTGAGCTTTGCTCAAACCAGATGAGCCTGCGCTCAAGCTGGGGACTTTGGGGGTCTCGAACCTGGGTCCTCCACATCCCAGTCCGACACTCTATCCACTGCACCACCGCCTGGTCAGGCTGACTGGTTATTCTTGGTTAATGCTTTGCCTAAGAAGGAAAGAGAAAGGTCTCTGTGGCCTTCACTAGAGCTTGGTAGTTTCTGCCTGGGGGCTCTTTCTCAAAACTGTTCACACATGGCCTTTATGTGAGCCTCTCTTGGGTTGTTGGTTAAATGTAGTAGGGTGACTGGAGCTATTTGCCCTGCTCCCAGGAGTCGATTGCACTTGTCTTTTTCTGGTAGACATGCCATAGTGTGCCCTAGGCGAGGAGCATTTACACCATGGGAGTGGGCCAGCAGTACACATCAGAGCCCTCACTCCTGAGAGCCAGCCAACTAGCACACCACTGGTTAAGAGTCTGGTTTCAGGGGGCCATCTCCCATTTGTTTTTTTTTTTTTGTTGTTTTTTTTTTGTTTTTTTTTTTACAGAGAGAGAGGGATAGAGAGGGACAGTACAGGAAGGGAGAGAGATGAGAAGCATCAATTATCAGTTTTTCACTGCGACACCTTAGTTGTTCATTGATTGCTCTCTCATATGTGCCTTGACCACGGACCTTCAGCAGACCGAGCAACCCCTTGCTCAAGCCAGCGACCTTGGGTCCAAGCTGGTGAGCTTTGCTCAAATCAGATGAGCGCATGCTCAAACTGGTGACCTCGGGGTCTCGAACCTGGGTCCTCCACATCCCAGTCCGACGCTCTATTCACTGTGCCACCGCCTGGTCAGGCTGTTTGTCTTTTAAACAAATGCCTAAGAAAATTTGTTGATGTCTCCAAAGTTAAGTGAGAAGAAACAGGAGTGAGTATTCCCAAGGCTGGCCGGCCGTGTGGTTGCTTGGCTATTTCCTTGTGCCTGGTGCCTGGAATTAGGGGTGGGCTGCAGGTGTGATGAGTGAATACGTGCAACCCCATGGTGATGCTGGCCCATCTCTTCCCCGTTGCTGGTTGGTGTCTTCAGCCACCGTGGACAAATGCACCCTGCAGAAGGAGGCCCCTTTGACACTGCCCCTGAGCTGGACACTTACTGCTTTCCCTCTGCTTGATGAGATTTACAAAAGCACAAGGGCAGCTAACCTGTAGACACTCCTCAGGTCTAGATGCATGTCCAGCCGTCCGCTGGTAGGTCCCTGGCTGCCAGCTGCAGGGGCCTGTGAGACATGCAGGGCTGCAGCCCTGGGTTTTCATGACTTTCTCACTGTCCAGGAATCACTTTGCTCTGACGCACGGGGATGTCTGATGGTGTGTCCAGCCCTCCCTCCCTTACCGCATCCTCCTCCCTGCAGCTGAGCGGATCCTCCTGGGCTCTCAGGTGCTAACCTGGTCCTGCAAGGCCCTCTTTAAGCTCTGCCAGTGGCTCCTAATCTTCAGACCTGAGTCTGTGCCCTGCGCGCCTCCTCTGGTCCCCCACCCCATCTTCTGTGCAGAGTGCTGCACCTGTGTCACCCACTGGTCCCCTCCTCCTGCTCTTCCATAATCTCAAATGCCCTTCACTGCTGGACTGGCTGGACATTTCCTTCCTAAAAGGTTCAATTTGCTCTCCCTTGGGGATCCTTCCGGAGCCTCCGTTTTCTTGTCTCAGCACAGGTCATCATTGCAGTAATGTACCATTGTGTCTGTCCCGGTTGACTCTAGTCACCTTGCTTGGCTCAGCCTAGCAGGCCCGTCAGCAAGTGGCTACTAAGGCCCAAGGCCAGCAAAGAGGCCACTAACAGATGCCTCTATTAGTTTTACGTTGCCATCCTTCCTTCCTGTGCTCTGGACTCCGTGGGCACTGGGTCCCTGCATTTTTCTGGAGAATTTTGGGCAGAGCTGAGATTTTTACTTCATTCTTGTCTTGTCTCCTAGCCCAGCACCATTGAGGGAAGTTATATGAGAAACAAAATTATTGAAAATGTGGGTGTTCCTGTTAACTCAGTTCCCCCTAGAAGCTGGTGAGAAGGATAGGATTTGGTTCCCTCCGCGTGTCTTTTTTTTCCTTGTGGATTGTTCTCTGTGACAGATCCATGCTTTGCAAATGGGAGTCCAGCAGAGTTGGGTTCAAGGACCATTTCAGGCACCAGCTGCAGGAGTTAACAGGCGTGGGCACCCCAAGACCTCTGTCCTAGGCTTTGAGAATCTTACGGGTCCTATGTCTGGGTTCGACGGTCATGCACGGTGATGGAACAGTCCTTCTGGAAAACCATCTTTCTAGCTGTTGTCTCCTTAGGCACCAGGCGCCCTGTCATGGGGCCTCTGCCTGAGGCAGAGTTCTGGACTAGACCCTATCCTGTGTTCGCTCAGCCCAGCAAATCCGGGTCTAACTTTATGCAGTCATGGAGACTCTACCATCACTGGTCATGTCTTTCAAGAAAGTAAATCTGACCCTTGCAACTGAATTAAGAATTTGAGAAGCAAGAGGAATCCTGGGATTTTGAGCTGCTAGAAGAAAAAGAAGCCAAGGAGGGCTAAACAAATGCCCTCAGGAGAAGCTGGCCTTTCTCTGCCCTTTAAAGGGACCCAGAGGCAAAAGGAAGGGAAATCCCATTGAATTCTGGTGGCCTTGGGATTCTGTCCCCAACAGAGTGCCACCTTTATGCCCTGAGCCCAGCTGAATGCCAAGATCTGCATGTACCCTGCCCAGGATGGGGAAGGCTGTCCCTAGTCAGATGCTCAGTGCCAGCTTTTGGATGTTCAGTAGGCGTGGCCAGCAGAGGTGGGTACCCACCTGTGCCTGTACCACCTGCTGCTAGTGGTGCTGTGGGCTGGGCACTCAGGGTCTCTGAGTTTTGGTTTCTTCTTCCAGTCCTGGATTCTGTATTAGAAAGGGTCTCCCCCACATTGCTAGTGTGTGGAGTTTTGTGGGTGCTGTGGCCAGAGGCATGTGTGTTAGAGGAAGCTTGGTGGAGCTTCGAATTCCCACTGAGTTGCCTGGTCCTTCTTTAGAGGTGCCGGGCCAGCCAGAGGAGTGCAGTACCGTTTCGATCCTCTCACTATTGTGGACCCTTGTGGAATCACACTGTCCCAGATTCCAGGCTACCTCTGCTCCCCAGTCTGGGACATCTCCTCCCCAGGGCTCAGTGAGCTTAGCTTTAAATAGGATCAAGGTCCTCCCCTTACTGGGAGAATTGAATGAGACACTGCTTGTCCCAGAGGTGGCGCACCCATGGGCCACCCTCCCGTTTCTGTAGGTGATCAGTGGAGTGTTCCTGAGCCTGGACCTCATGCTCCCCTGGCGCTCACCCTGGTGGGGCCAGGAGGAGGACTGTCTTTGAAAAGTGGGGCCAGTGTGGTCCCAGAGAAGGCCAGGCACAGCAGCCCTGGCACCCAGTGACTATCCTGATGTGCCCACCCTTTCCTGGCATCCAGTTCTCTCCCATCTCAGACAAGAGGGACACTCGGGCTCTTTGGGCCGGGTTTCCATGGCAGCCGTGGCCTGGAGAGGGAGAGGATTCCCTGCTTCTCTGATTCACTGCCCAGGATACGGAAGGGACAGGGCCTTGAATCGCATGAGAGACTTGCGTCCCAGTCACCCAGGCCAGCTGGACCCATACCAAGTGGTTGCCATTCTGGCTGGAGGCCCATGGACGGAGCGCACCCCTCTCCGGAAGGTTGATTGCATCAACCCTTCCTCATACTGTGATTCCCTGTTTCCACAGGCTCACGTCCTCTGCCGTTCCTTCTGGGATGACACGGATCCCAACCAGCTCCCCTGCCTGCCCCTCCCACCCTGGGCTCTGCCGCTGCCTGATGCTCTGGGTCCCTGGGCATGAGCATCCTGTGTTCATGGTGGTATCTGACACTGCCCAGAGCAGAAATTCCCCAGGCTGGGGTGGAGGCCTGCGTGGCTGATACAGGCCCTCTAGGAATGAGACTGATTCCCCAACCACAGTGGGACAGGCAGCTAATCGTGTCCCCACCCCAGCCATCAAAACTTGGAGCCTTGTCAGTCCTGACAGAGGCCAAGATGTCAGAACTAAGCTAAGTGAATGGAGTGCTGTAATCCCAGCAAGACTGAGCCAGTGACCCTGGAGAGCCCAGGGACAGCGTGCTGTGCTTACTCTGCTCCCACAGGTGCCCACCATATCCACTGTGGCCAAGGCCTGCGTCTACCCCTGGGCCGGGCCTGGCCAGCAGAGCTGTCTCCTGCCTGCTGTCCGAGTGGCTGCGTGGGTCTGAGAACTCCGGAGGGGAGGGTCTTGTGACTCTGCTCTGAAGCTCCTTCCCACCCCAGCTGATGCTCTGGGTTCTGATGGTTTTGGTCCCATCTGATAAGCTCCTGCCCTCTGCTCTCTTTAGGAGCTGGCAACAGAAAAGGCCAAGGCAGCAGCCGGGGAAGCCAAGGTGAAAAAGCAGCTGGTGGCCAGGGAGCAGGAGATCACGGCTGTGCAGGCCCGAATGCAGGCCAGCTACCGGGACCACATGAAGGAGGTGCAGCAGCTGCAGGGCAAGGTGGGCAGTGCTTGTGGGGCGTGGTCGGGGCCAGGGAGGGTGGCACAGTTTCCAAAGGGCAGTAGAGGATGCCCTCGGGGGCAGAGGCAGGGTGGGGTCTGCGGAGTCTGGTTGGTTCTTAGAGGAAGCAGCTGTATAGTGGTTGCCAGCCTGCTGTTTTATTGGCCACATAGTGGCTGCCAGCCTGCCTTGTGTGTTTAATGTTACTGACCAGGGAGATGTAACAGACATTTTAAATAGCACAGTCTGGTCCTAAGCAGCCAGACCTGTGTCCCATCCCCTGAGTGCCCATGGGTCAAGTTCTCAGCCTCCATGTGATCCTGGACTAATGCTGGCTCTGCCTTTTCCACTTGAGGTTCCACCTAAACAAAACGCCCAACACCACGTACTCTGGGGTGCGGCCGGGGGAGGGCCTGTCCTGCGCAGCCTGCCCGGCCAGAGCCCTGGGCCTCAGCTGCTCAAACCTGCGTGTGTTCGTGATGGGCCACCGGAGGCCAGGGCGCCTGAGTCGAGGCTTCCTTGGGGTAGTTGTAGGCCGTGGCTGTGGCTGAGTCCTTTGTCTCAGACCTAGGAGGCAGAGTGTGTGGAGCCTGTCTGGGACTCCGCGCTGATGAGCACTTTGCCGCTAAGAGGCCATAGCCAGGAGACAGAGGAGAAAGGAGACGTGTGTCCGAAGATCATTCTTGGCCCCAAGCTCCTGATGCTAGAGCTATTTGGTTTTTAGACCCCTTGTTCTTAGGGGTCCCCCCTCGTGTAGAGAAGCGAAGCCCTCGGGGTTTTGTCTGCAGGCTGTGGTCTTCAGTAACCTCACTGGAAGCCAGTGCTCTGTAAGGCCAGGCGGCACTCTGATACCCCATCGATGACTTTCAGATCCGGACTCTTCAGGAGCAGCTGGAGAATGGCCCCAACACCCAGCTGGCCCGTCTGCAGCAGGAGAACTCCATCCTGAGGGACGCCTTGAACCAAGCCACGAGCCAGGTGGAAAGCAAGTAAGCTCAGTGCTCCCAGGCGGACTCTGCAGTGGCCTAGCCCGGGGAACCCCAGAGCTGAGGAGGGCCCCCAAGCCTCTTGCAAGGCTGCAGTGGGTGTGCTGTAGTTTCTCACTGGTCTGGGCTGGCTGTGACTTCTGTGCATCCCCATTCGGGGCTCTGTCCTGGTCCTTCATCTCATCTGGTTCTGAGCGGCTGACCCTTCCAGCACGTGGCTGGTGTCTTCTCACGTGGTCAGGCCGCAGGCAGAGGGGAGCTCCAGCATGCCCATGCCATCAAGTGCCCCTTAGGGTCAAGGTGGGCCAGCATCTGCTTTCCTGGACAAGCAGATACTTTTTCCATGTCTGTCTTTACAACACCTTGATTTGAGGATTTTAAAAACTCTGGACTGTGGCCGAGTGTCAAGGACAAGGATTGTCCAAGATCAGAGTGTGATGTGGTATAGGGCCCTGCCGGGGGCCTGAGCACCCTGACTGCACCAGGGACGCGGTCTCTCGTGCAGAGGGACATGTGCTTTCCGTGCACTGGGGGCGAGCACGGCCTCGTGGCACGCCAGCCTGCTGAGTGGACTTGTTGCTCTCAGCGCTGCCTCGGGCAGAAGTGCTACAAGTCCACAGCAAGCAGGCTGGCTCCAGAAGGCAGAACCGAGTGTCACCGTATTGAGGACACCTTTGGTGTTCTTTGATTCTCTAGTCTGAGCATTGCAGTCTCAATAGGCTGTCCTGGAGGAAGCCCCTGCATTTTCCTTGATTCACATTCTTTGCTTTCTCCTGGCCTGAAGCATCCAGACCCTTCTTTCTGGGGATCTGTGTTCTCCCCAGAGCGTCTGCTTTCACCAAGAGAACTGAGCGAGGCAGAGTGCGGGCTCCCTCCATGGGTGCCTCAGCCGGAAGTTGAGGGGATAAAGTTGGCCCAGATCTAGACCAGGGAGGAAAGTCAGTGCCCACTCATCTGTTTTGCTGGTGGTCCCCGAGCAGAGTGAGCTCTGGAGGCCACCTTCTCCAGGCCGGTTCCTTCTCTCTGGAGGCCTCCTCTGGGTGTACGTGTGGACACATCTCCACCTCCGTCCTGGCTGGTGGGCAGGTTGGAGGTTTGTGTCGGGTTCTTCTCAGCAGCCACAAGTAGAAGGTGAACACAGTGATGGGAAACGCTCTGGCTTCCCCTGTCATGTGGAATTTGCTGTGGCCTCACTATTGTGGACCCCTTCCTGGGGAAGCTCCAAAGCAGGGAGACCCGTCACCCTCAGGTGGCAGCTGATTCTGTCAGTCTGTGGAAGCCTTGCTCATGAGGGATGGGTGTTCCCAGGCCCCTCCCAGAGCCTTTCCTGGGAGCTCTCCAGTCTGAGTTTTGGTGCTGTAAAGCAGGGGCCTTTGATGGCTCCCTGGTAGAGATGAGGAAACCCAGGGTCAGAGGTGTGGACCTCCCCAACCCTCAGCAGTAGACAGAGCTGGTGTTAGCCAGGTTTCCTGCCTCCCAGGATTGTGGACAATCTTGTCTGTGCCCTTCGTCTTGCCTGGCTCTGTCCCTTGGCTGGACCATGGCAGTGGTGAAGGAGGCTGGTGTGCTGATGACCTCCTCACATTAGAAAAGACAGGTTAAGCTGCCTCTCTTTTCCTGTCAATCAAGTCTCCTTCTCTCCCTCCTGAACTTCTCCCTGGTCCTGAGACCCACCTTCTGTGCAGTGTTGAAGGCTCTGTTTTGTAAAGAGCCTCAGTCTCCTGCATCAGGTGGCCTCTAGTGAATAGGGCACATGGACTCCAATGGCTACTGCCCCGGCCTGCAGGGGATCGAGGCAAAGCAGCCTGCACCCCAGCGCTTGTTTGGACCCTGACTGGCAGTGAGGAGAAGAGTTGCACCTTTCTGTCTGGATTTCCCAATATCTGGGAGGGCGCTGTGGAATAGTGCCGTGTGCATCTTGCCCTTTGCACTCTCTGGTGCATGCGCCATGCTGGTGAAGCCCCACCTGGCTGGCAGTCCTGCACTGTCAGACAGGAGGGGCTGTGGTAATGACTCCAAGACTTGGGAAACTACTTAGGAAAGAGCAGGTGCCCAGAGGGAAGGCTCATGGCACGGTCCCAGTCAGCCAGGGGCAGCTCTCAGGGCTGGCGACAGCTGCCTCGTGCCCTCTTCTGTCGGTCAGTTGGGGCTGGTGACTCTCTTGCAGGCAAAATGCAGAGTTGGCCAAGCTCCGGCAGGAGCTCGGCAAGGTCAGCAAGGAGCTGGTGGAGAAGTCGGAGGCGGCACGGCAAGAGGAGCAGCAGCGGAAGGCTCTGGAGGCCAAAGCGGCCGCCTTCGAGAAGCAGGTCTTGCAGCTGCAGGTGAGTCCGAGCAGCCCCCTCAGTGCCCTGTACAGCCTGGGCTGATAGCTGGAGATGCGGCGGGGCTGGAGCTGGAGCCCTCGCCTCGGCCTCGTGACTGATGGTGATAGCTTGTTAGCTTCCAATGGGTGTTTTCTAGGAGCTAAGCATTGTTCTAAGAACTTGACAAGCATTGACTCAGCTAATTCTCAGGTAGGTTCTGTTGCTATCTGGAATTTACCTGTGCAGAAATTTGAGGCACAGAGAAGTTACACAGCTTCCCCAGGTTGACACAGAGGTAGGATTCACCCCCAGGCCTCGCCCAGAGCTGTGTCTGTTCTCCCACATTTACTACCATGTGTACCACTCTGCAGCCTCAAGATGTGGCCTGGAAGCTCTTGTTTTTCCAGGGGGGTGCCCTTTATCCAAAGGAAGAAAATTTGCCCCATCCCTAGAGTACCGTGGACAGCATCAGTGTGGCCTCTCAGCTGCCTGTTGACCTCTGGGTCCCCCAGGTGGCAGGGTGTGGGGAGCCTTGATTTCGTGCCTGCTTTCCTTTAGCTCTTCTGGCTGCCGAGGTACCCTGCCATCTGCAGGGTCTCTGGGCCCTTCTGCCCAGTCACTGAAGCAGGTGTAGCCTGTGGGGCAGTGGGGCTGTCCTGTGGAAGGGACAAGAAGGACCAAGTTGTAAGACTGATGTTTATGTGTATACAAGAGACGAAAAAGGAAAATGAACAGAGAAAAGAAGCTCGGTTTGGATTGTTCAGGTGGAAGTGAGGTGAATAATTTGGTGATTGCTGATTTTTATGTAAAACAGGTCCATGCTGAGCAATAAGATCAGAACCACTAGGTTGGGCGTGGCCATGAATATATCATATTTTAAAGCCTTCTGGATGGTTCTGGTGCTTCTGGGGCTACAAGCAGCCCCGTGGTGCCAGGGTGTTGCCAGTACTTGTGTCATGTGGGAGGGCGCGGCCTGGGGCCACAGCTGGGCCGCGGTTCACCAGTAAGCCCCAGCCTCTGAGCATCTCCCGTCCTCTCCTGCCCCAGGTGCTTGTTCTCAGCTGAGGTCATCGGGAGTGGCCGGCCACAGGTAGTGAGGGGGACCAGGGCACAGTGTTGACAGCGAGGCGCCTGGTATCTGCTGTGGATGTTCATAGCTTCATGTCCCCGTCCCTAATAGAGGCATGACAGTAGTGCCTGTCTCTTGGGGTGGCTGGGGTGGGTGACACATTACAGTGCCTTGCTCAGTGAATGTGAACCAGATGAGGGCCCCTCAGGAAATCTCCAGTCAGCCTGGGGCAGAAGTATAGGAAGCAGCTCTCAGTGCCGTGCTGAAGTGGAAGTGTGGTTTTCCTTTCTGTGACTGTCCTTCACCTGAAGGCCCTCCACCCTGAGCCAGCTAGCTCTCGAGCTGCGGCAGGCTCAGCCCCCCGGCATCTTCTAGTTAGGTGAACGGACTTGAGAAGTCCGGGCAGGTTTTATAAAAGGCACCAGGGTAGGTGGCAGGCCGTGCCGCGCAGCCTCAGGTCTGGCCTCAGGTCTGGTCCCGTTCTGTGTCCTCACAGCCCTCTTTCCTCCTGCTCCCAGGCATCTCACAAGGAGAGTGAGGAGGCCCTGCAGAAGCGCCTGGACGAGGTCAGCCGGGAGCTTGGCCGCGCGCAGACCAGCCATGCCAGCCTCCGGGCGGACGCAGAGAAGGCCCAGGAGCAGCAGCAGCAGCTGGCTGGTGAGAGTGGAGGCCCAGACAGGCGGTGGGGTTTGTGCCGGGGCCAGCACCCTTAGAGTGAGCCTGCCAGTCGTGTTAGTGCGTGAGGCAGGGGTGAGGCTCACCCCCATGGGAGAGCTGGTGGAGTTTGTGAGGGTTGGGTGTGGGAAAGAAGAGGGGACAAGCTCTTGAGGGCTGGTGGTGGCCGAAGGTGCTGCATCTCTAGCCTTGTCTGCTGTGGGGCCCACCTAGAGCCAGGCTGGGGCGAGCTCAGGTGTCCTGAGGCTGTTGCTGGCTCTCCTGGCTGATTTCTGGACCTGTCTGGCCCTCCTGGCTCAGGTAACTCGAGAGGCCAGGCTTGGCACGTGGGCCAAGGCCCCCCTGTCTCACAGGCCTGCTTCACAGTCAGGAGAGGAGGGCGAGGTCGGGGGCACCAAGGGCCCCTGGGAAAGGAAGACATGCAATGTCAGTGACAGCTCGATGGTCACTTGCTCACCAGTATTTCCTGAGTGACCGCCATCGGCTGAGCACTTCTCTGGGCATCTGGGACATGCCAGGAGTGAAGCAGTGGGTTACAACGGCAGTGTTCTAACAGGAGACAGACATGGGTAGATAGACACACATCAACAGGGTCAGACAGTCTTGCACTGGACAGACTTCCAGTAGACAACATGACCTAGAGCGGGCTGGTGAGCCGTTTCTGTGAAGAGCCAGGTAGTAAATATTGTGGGCTCTGTGGGCCAGATGGCATCTGTCACAGCTGTTCAGCTATGCTGCCATAGTCCAGAAGCAGCCTCAGACAGTATATAAACAGACAGGCTTGACTGTGTTTCCATAAAGCTTTATTTACAAAACCAAGGGTGGTCCGTAGGCTTGGTTTGCTGACCCCTGCTCTAATGGGCCAGGTATGGTATTAGAGTGGGCTTTCGCGAGGGGTGGGAGTGTTGTTTAAGCTGAGGTCTGGATGATGGGAAGGAAGGAACAGAATGGTCAGCAAAGGACCACTGCAAATGGGAATGAACTTGAACTTGTCCTGTACAAGAAATAAAAGGTCAGTGAGTGACTAAAGCAAGAAGGCAGGTAGCCAGAGTGGTGCCCAGTGGGTGAGCCTCCCTGTGAGGAGTCTGGCGCTGTGTTCAGTGAGGGGAGTCCTCAGAGTTTGGGGCGGGGGAACGGCATGATCCCATTTGCACTTTGGATGCTCTCGTGCTGGGTGGAGAGTGGACGGAGGAGCAGGAGTGGCCCAGGGGTCCAGTTCCTGCAGTCACTTGGGTCAAAGGCAATAGGGCTGGACCCAGACAGGTGTGCTGGGAGGGAGGGAGGGACTTGGTGGACAGTGGTGTAGAATTCACAGGCCTGGAAGATGGGCGAGAGGCGGGGGCACAGGAAAGCGAGCAGTTGGGGGAGGTTCGGAGGCTGGAGTTGAGCTCCCTAAGCAGAGCTTCAGTTGGAGTGTCAGGCAGCCGAGCCTGGTTTGTGGATGAGACCAGAGCTTTGGGACTTTGCAGAGTCATAGACACGTGGATGACATTTAGAACCAATGAGATTTATCTTAGGTCATCGAAAAAGAACAACCCCAAAAAGACCCCTGCCCTTGGTCTCAGCTAATACGAGCTAGTATCCTAGAACAGTGGTCCGCAACCCCCAGGCCACAGACCGGTACTGGTCTGTGGGCCATTTAGTACCGGTCCACAGAGAAAGAATAAATAACTTACATTATTTCCGTTTTATATATTTATATTTAAGTCTGAACGATGTTTTATTTTTAAAAAATGACCAGATTCCCTCTGTTACATCTAAGATCCACTCTTGACGCTTGTCTTGGTCACGTGATATGTTGCCACTGAAATTAAACCCATAAACTAGCAAAATGAGTGAAAAACAAAATTCTATCGAAAGTTTTTTGCGAAGTGGAAAAGGGCCAGTGAGGAGACAGAAGAAGAACCTACGACCTCGAAGAAAAAGAAGGCTTCATTTAACAGACAATACCAGGAGTCCTACTTGAAGTATGGATTTATCGCAACTGGTGATTCTCGCGCACCAAGGCCACTCTGCATAATATACGGCGATCGGCTAGGTAATGAGGCAATGAAGCCTTCAAAACTGCTTCGCCACTTGGAGACCAAGCACCCTACTTTAAAAGACAAGCCTTCTGAGTATTTCGAAAGAAAAAAGCATGAACAAGAAGGACAGAAACAATTACTGGTGGCCACTACATCAATAAAGGCGAGTGCACTGAGAGCATCATACTTGGTGGCTAATCGTATTGGCTAAGGCTAAGAAGCCATTCACCATTGGTGAAGAATTGATCCTTCCAGCCACTAAAGACATTTGTTGTGAACTTCTAGGAGAGGCTGCGGTTAAAAAGATAGCACAGATGCCTCTTTCGGCTACCACTGTCACACGACGTGTTGAGGAAATAGCAGAGGACATTGAATCACAATTGTTGAAAAGGATTAATAAATCACCGTGGTACGCTCTCCAGGTTGCGAATCTACAGATATTGACAACAAGGCAATGCTACTTGTTTACGTGCGTTATCTTTATCAAGAGGATGTGCATGAAGATGTGTTATGTGTACTATCATTGCCAACCAAAACCACAGCCACAGAACTATTTAAATCGCTGGATGACTATATATCAGGAAAACTGAAATGGTCTTTTTGTGTCAGCATATGCACAGACAGAGCTGCTGCCTTGACCGGAAGTGTCTGGTTTAACTACTCAGATTAAGGAGGTTGCACCTGAATGCAAGTCTACACATTGTGTCATTCACAGGGAAATGCTGGCTAGCTGAAATATACCACCGGAACTTAACAGCATATTGA
This sequence comes from Saccopteryx leptura, assembly GCF_036850995.1. Lineage (NCBI taxonomy): Eukaryota > Metazoa > Chordata > Mammalia > Chiroptera > Emballonuridae > Saccopteryx > Saccopteryx leptura. The sequence goes on from NC_089507.1 coordinate 181,476,709, forward strand.
ATGATGTTGTTAAAGTTATTAACCACATCAAAACACAAGCCCTTCACTCGTGCCTGTTCGAGCAGCTTTGTGAGGAAATGAACGCGGAGCACAGACACCTTCTCTTATACACAGAAATAAGATGGTTATCCCGAGGGAGGTCTCTGGCCAGAGTGTTTGAATTATGAGAGCCACTGCAGAGATTTCTCTCAGAAAAAAAGTCACTGCTAGCAGCACATTTCAGTGATGAGGAATGGGTCACAAAATTCGCTTACTTGTGCGACATTTATATTTAACCTCCTCAGTGAACTCAATCGGTCACTTCAGGAGAAAATGACAGCTGTCTTCAAGTTGGCAGATAAAGTAGCTGCATTTAAAGCCAAACTGGATTTGTGGGGACTACGCGTGAATGGGTATATTTGAAGTTTATGTATTTATTTATTCATTTTTTTAGAGAGGAGAAGGAGAGACAGAGAGAGAAGGGGGGGCGGAGCTGGAAGCGTCAACTCCCATATGTGCCTTGACCAGGCAAGCCCAGGGTTTCGAACCGGCGACCTCAGCATTTCCAGGTTGATGCTTTATCCACTGCGCCACCACAGGTCAGGCATGAACGGGTATATTTGACATGTTTCAAACATTCGCAGGAATTTTGGAAGAGACTGAGCCCAAGCCTTCATTGTCCCAGCTGGTGCACGATCACCTGTATTTGCTTTTAAAAGAGATTGAACGCTACTTCCCAACCACAAAAGACCCATGAATTGCCAAGGAATGGATCTGTGATCCATTTGTCAACAAACCAGATGAATCCAGCGTGTCTATGCAAGAAGAGGATCAACTACTGGAGATCGCAAATGTCTGCGGCCTTAAAAATATATTCGAGACTACAACTCTGCCATGTTCTGGATTAAAGTCATGGCAGAATACCCCGAGATCGCCACAAAAGCACTAAAAACCCTGTTGCCATTTCTGACATCCTATTTGTGTGAAGCGGGATTTTCTGCAGTGACAGCAACCAAAACAAAATTCCGGAATAGACTGGACATAAGCAACACACTTCGGGTGTCATTGTCTCCCATTACCCCTAGATGGGACCATCTTGTTGCAGAGAAACAAGCTCAGGGCTCCCACTGATTTAGCGTTATCGTTGTTGAGAGATAGGCTACTATCTCTCATTCTATATAAACATTATAATAAATAACCCTTAACTTACAATATTCATAACAGTGGTGAGTTGTATTTTTTCATGCACTTTATATTTGTTTTTGTGTTGTATCTTATTTTTAAGGCATGTTTAAACGTTACCATAGCGACTGGAAAGTGTTTGGAGGCAGAGAGGATGTTACTCACGTTATGTTGTTGGTGCATTGTTAAGAGGATGCTTCTAATAAAGTTGCATACAAGTACACAATGGATTCATGTTTATTTTTATTATCATAGGGTCATGATTGGTAGCGAGCCTGAACCTATCGTATTACATATTGATGTCAGACATGAAATGTTGTCAGAATAACAAATTTAAATACAGCCTGAATAATGAGGACATGCTCGTTCCTCCTTTAACTTAGCTCAATAAATATTGTAAGTTCGACAATTATATTTAAAAATACCACAGTTTTTACGCTGGTCGCATAATTTTATTTTGTGCATTTATCTGTCCCACCTTAAAGGCTGGTCCATGAAAATATTTTCTGACATTAAACCGGTCCGTGGCCCAAAAAAGGTTGGGGACCACTGTCCTAGAGAACAAATTTTTAGAAACTGCAACTGAAATCTATCTTAGAGTTTCATCATTTTCCCATGAGTGATCTGAAGGCATTGCATTGTACCCTGATGGTCCTTAAATTAAGAATAAAACCAGGTTGTGACTTTCTCCAATAGCTCATAAGATGCCCCAGCCGTCGGAAGTAAGTCTTAAACCCCCAGGCACACAGAAGCAGCGAAGGAGGCAGGTGTGGTGTCCATCAGCGCCCGCCGCCCCTGACCCACCCTGCCCCCCTCCTGCAGAGCTGCGCAGCAAACTGCAGTCCTCCGACGCCGACGTGAAGAGCAAGTGCGAGGAGCTGAGTGGTCTACACAGGCAGCTCCAGGAGTCCAGGGCGGAGAACTCACAGCTCACAGAAAGAATCCGGGCCATCGAGGCCCTGCTGGAGGCAGGCCAGGCCCAGGACACCCAGGACGCCCAGGTCAGCTGGCACCTCCTCCTCAGGGCAGGCAGGAGGGAGGGAGTCCATTGAGCCCTGACCTCCTGTGCAGAGGGATGAGAGCAAACACCCCCTGCCCCAATGAGTTGCCAAGTGAGATGAGTCTAATGGTGACTAAGGACATTTCTGTCTCTCTTTGCAGGCTGGCCAGGCTGAGACTGACCAGCAGCAGACACGGTGAGTGGAACTGGAGGGCTGCAGCCTCACCACATGTGGCCCAGGACCCTAGAATCGGGCCTTCAGCAGGGCACACGGCTCCCCTGGCATGGGCCCTTCAGCAGCCCTGCCTTTCCTCCTTTCCTCCAGTGACTTGACGGACAGGGTTAGACCTGGTCCGGACAAAAGGCAGCCTTGCCAATAGGTCTTTGCCTTCTCTTGAGTAGCAAGACTCACCTGTGGAGCGTCCGGTGCCTCAGCAGGGGCACCTCTTGCCATCCATGCATGTCGTGATGGGGACAGCTAGCTGGTTGGACGGCTAGCTCTCTCTGTGTACAGAAGAGAGACTTTAGAGACTGAAGTCATAAGTCAGATAGGAAAAAGGGGTTCACACCTCGACTGGAGAACCTAGGATGTGGCCCAGGCTTTTGCACAGATTTGGGATGTCAGTTCAGAGCTGACCAAGTTGGAGAGTTGTCTGTGAGGATACTTCACTGCTGCAGACCTGGCTTCCCTTCATGGTGACCCAGCACAGGTGGTGCTCGGGGACTGGGTGCTGTTGTTAGGCCAGGGCTGACAGCTGAGGGGGGGCCCAGGCCAGGGGGCTGGAGTCCTTGGGACTGTCCCATCTGGGGTGTGCAGCTCTCAGCAGATGCCCATGGGTTCGGGAGGTGGGTTCTGACTGCTGTGGCCATAAATCCACAGGGCCACCATGTGGCGGAGAATTGTGCAGGGTGTCCCTGGTTCTGGCAGCTGTGGCCAGGAGTCCACAGAGCCCCTGTGTGGGGCAGAATTGTGGCCAGGGGTCTGCAGAGCCCCCGTGTGGGGCAGAATCGTGGAGGGTGTTCCTGGTTCTGATGGCTGTGGCCAGGGGTCCGCAGAGCCCCTGTGTGGGGCAGAATTGTGGCCAGGGGTCTGCAGAGCCCCCGTGTGGGGCAGAATCGTGGAGGGTGTTCCTGGTTCTGATGGCTGTGGCCAGGGGTCTGCAGAGCCCCTGTGTGGGGCAGAATTGTGGCCAGGGGTCCGCAGAGCCCCCGTGTGGGGCAGAATCGTGGAGGGTGTTCCTGGTTCTGATGGCTGTGGCCAGGGGTCTGCAGAGCCCCTGTGTGGGGCAGCATCGTGGCCAGGGGTCTGCAGAGCCCCCGTGTGGGGCAGAATCGTGGAGGGTGTCCCGGGTTCTGGCGGCTGTGGCCAGGGGTCTGCAGAGCCCCTGTGTGGGGCAGAATCGTGGCCAGGGGTCTGCAGAGCCCCTGTGTGGGGCAGAATCGTGGAGGGTGTCCCGGGTTCTGGTGGCTGTGGCCAGGGGTCTGCAGAGCCCCTGTGTGGGGCAGAATCGTGGAGGGTGTTCCTGGTTCTGGTGGCTGTGGCCAGGGGTCCGCAGAGCCCCTGTGTGGGGCAGAATCGTGGAGGGTGTCCCGGGTTCTGGCGGCTGTGGCCAGGGGTCTGCAGAGCCCCCGTGTGGGGCAGAATCGTGGAGGGTGTCCCGGGTTCTGGTGGCTGTGGCCAGGGGTCTGCAGAGCCCCTTTGTGGGGCAGAATCGTGGAGGGTGTCCCGGGTTCTGGTGGCTGTGGCCAGGGGTCTGCAGAGCCCCCGTGTGGGGCAGAATCGTGGAGGGTGTCCCAGGTTCTGGCGGCTGTGGCCAGGGGTCCCGCAGAGCCCCTGTGTGGGGCAGAATCGTGGAAGGTGTTCCTGGTGGCTGTAGCCAGGGGTCCCGCAGAGCCCCTGTGTGAGGCAGAATCGTGGAGGGTGTCCCGGGTTCTGGCGGCTGTGGCAGGAGTCATCTCTCCTGTGCCTCCCTAGTCCATGGCCCATGTTCCCTGGCCCCAGGCTCCAGGGTGGTGGGGACGGGAAAGGGAAGCCCAGAGAGCCCAAAATGCCTAGCAGAACCCTGGACCAAACCCTTTCCTTTCTTTCCCAGTATGTTTTTTTCCAGAAAAGCTGGGGAAACTGTTTCTTGTGTTCCTTGTTGGAACAGAGAAGTTGTGTTTGCTTAGGTTTTGCACTTGTACTTTAAGGTCAGATTCCGGCCACACAGCACATTCCTGGAGTGCTTTAGTCATGGTACAAACAGGGTTTGTTCCAGATTTTTGCATCATGCAGATGTGTTTGGCAGAAATTGTTTTTTTTTGTTTTCTTCTCAATTTATCTGAAAGTTGCATCTTTGCCAGGCCATTCTGCTCTGGGTAGAAATGAGAGATCCAGCCCCAGATGTCCTAGAACCAGGGCAGCGGCTGCCAAGGGGTGGTTATCAACACGTCCTTGCCAGGGGCCTGCCTAATCTTCCTCTTCGGGGCTTTGCTTTTCGGGGTGCCGTCCGGGAGTGGCTAGCTGGAGGCAGGCTGTTACATAATGCAGGACTGGAGGGAGCCGCTGTGTGGGGTCCCACGGGAGTTGTGAGGGTGGGGTCAAGGTTCTGTGGGCCTGAAACCAGTATCCAAGAAGTGAACAACTGGCTGCAAACTGTATTTAGAATAAAAATGTGAGGTGGTACTTAGCGGTGTCCTTTCCCGGCTAGGGTGGTGAGGACAAGCAGTGTGCCCAGCCCACACTGAATTGTCGTCATGTTTATGCCTCACATGCGTGAGAGTGTTCGTTATCAAAAAGTTTTTGATGATGGTTCATGTAAAAAATGCAATGCACATGTCCCCATCTGGTGGCAGTAGCAGCCCACCCTGGCAGGACCGTCCTCAGAAGGGCTTCTCGCCCACTTGCTGAGTGGCTCTGGCTGTGCTGATTTAGGTTGGCGTGGTCACTTCTGGACTTGAGATTGCACGTGTCCCTGGGGCTTCCTGGTCCTCAATCTTAATGCAGAAGGTGACAAATGCAAGTGTCCATTTGGAGGCTGTCCTCAGAACAGCTAGTCCAGTTCCAGGGTCAGCCTTCCACTTCTGGTTGGTGGGAGTGGAGGAAGCCCACTGGGCCACTGCATCTGGAGGGAAGCGTGGGAAGGCTGGGCCAGCATCTAGCCAACCCTGCGGCGTTTGGGGGACATCTCAGGACTGCTTCCTCAGGGATGGGGTACAGACGGAGGGCGGAGCCTTCGGGTCTCAGCAGAGTTAGGTTTTTTTAGACAAAGGATGGGCCGCCATTCCCAGTGAGCTGGGTGGGCAGGAGGTGGCCTCACAGGAGTCTGTAGCTCGGGTGTCCTCTGAGAAGGGCCAGCTGACAGGTTCTGTGGGGCAGAGCGGGACCAGGTTGATCAAGAGTCGTGCAACCAGGCAGTGGGCTTAGTCCACTAGAGGAGAAAGCTTCTTGAAAACCCTGCTGCAGAGCCCACCCCTGCTCTGGCCACTGTGGCTGCTCTGACCATTCCAGTCCCAGTGGCCATTGTCACTGGTGGGACTCTGGTGGCCTCTGGGATCTGCACCCTGGCTCCTGGGCACTCATGATGAGTAAGAGGAGAGAGGACTTTTGGGTCTCTCTGAAAGCTGGTGTGCCCTGCAAGGCAGGCAGGGGTGCGGGGAGGGCACCCTGGCCCAGGAAAGGTCCCCTCTTGAAACAAGACTGTGGGGGCTGTGTACCCTCAGAACCTGGCAGTGACCGCACTCTCTCTCTTCAGCCTCAAGGAGCTGGAGTCCCAGGTGTCGTGTCTGGAAAAGGAGGCCACCGAGCTCAAGGAGGCGGCTGAACAGCAGAAGGTGAAGAACAACGTGAGTACTGGGCCTGTGTGTGCATGGAGGTGGAGGGCTAGAGTGTACACGTAGTGGCATGCGTGTGCATGGTGGGGGAGGGGAGGCTGGCCCAGACTGGTCAGGAAGGGGCCTACCTGCTCTTCACGTCCCATTGTGCTATCACTGCTGAAAGCTGCCTCTGGGGGGTCTCTCTGCCCCTGGGTGCCTTCCAGAGTCCCAGGGCAGACTCCCATTAGGTCAGCCTGGTTCACGTGTCCAAGCATGGAGCCCCCACGAGGGATATAATGTGCCAGTCTGCCTTGCTGGGTCACGTGGTCAGTCACCTTGGAGTGGAGAGGCTAGCATCAGGAAGAGGGGGTGTGGAAGTCCTTCTCTTCTGTGTGTGGGGGGGTGCAAAGGAGCCTTGGCTGTATCTTCCCACCAGGCCGCCCCCCCCCCCCAGAGCCTGGGCTTCCCGGTAGTACTGTCTAGCCAGAGAGGCCCCACCTAGACCCCTGTGCCTGGCTCGGTCACAGCCAGCCAAGGGTTTTGTGCTTGTTTAGTGACAGGAGCCTCTTCTCTTTAGGAGCTTGGCTGACCCCTTCTCCAGAGTAGTATCCCTGGAAACGTGCTCAGCCCCATGGTGGGCTGCAGCCCCTCGGCCTATGCTAGTGTTGCCCTAAAGAAGGGCACTTTGTCCCTTTGCAGGCCCCCTGTGGGGTCCAGAGCGTGTCGGGAGGTTCTGCCCTGCTGAGACCCTCAGGCAGTGCATGGGGGTGTGCTGGCTGCTGACTTGTCCACATCTCCCCAGGACCTCCGAGAGAAGAACTGGAAAGCGATGGAGGCACTGGCTTCCTCCGAGAGAGCCTTCGAGGAGAAGCTGCGCTCCCTGACCCAGGCCAAGGTCAGAGTCCCATCCTTAGACTCCCTGCGAGGGCAGGCTCGGCAGCAGCATCTGTGTGGTTAGCAGAACACAGAACTCAGCCTGCCTGCAGCGCAGCCTCGGCCCTGGAGTGCCTCCGAAGTCCACGCAGGGTCCGTCTGCGAGCCGGCACACGGCGCACAGCTCCTGCAGCTTCCCCTGCCGCCCTCCCTCCATCTCTCCCACGATGACAAGGAGAAATGTATCCTTGATTGCTTTTCTCACCTGGGCCCTTTGCCATCAGCGGGCAGAGGCAGAGGCAGAGGCCATGGGGTTGTGTGCCCCCATGGCTGCACTGCTGATGAGTGCACTCCACACGGGCTGCCTTGCAAACCCTGGTATTTGTCTGGTCCTGCTGCCGTCCCAGGCCATCTGGGGTCATGGTCCAGTAGGTTCTGCGATTGCTCCTATGGTGAGTCAGAGGGAAGGAGCTCGGTAGCAGCACTCAGGAGCTTAAGTCAGCGCTGCTCCTGTGCTCCGTGCAGCCCAGGTTGGGGCGAGGGCAGGCGTCTCAGTGTCTGGGTCCCCACATCGCTTCTGGCGCCGTGGGCTGGGAACCCCCAAGACTCTGGGGCGGGGCACGGCCTGCAGCAGCGGGTGGACGCCTCACTGCACCTCACATTTCCATCCTGATGGCCGGCCCCAGGTGGCCAGCTCCCCACCCAGCCTCAGTGCGCAGGAGTGTCTGTGCAGTTAGTAGGGCCTGTGCAGTACCAGCAGGGGCCCAAGGGTCATTCGTATAAAACCAGGCCCTGATTTGAGGTGGGAGGTCGAGGGCTGGCCTCGGTCCCTTGTGGTATCTGTGCTTAGACTCCCCAGAGGTGACCTGGCGCCTCTTTGACATTGCTGAGGTAAATGCAGAATGTGTGACCAGAGGTGTCAGCCGACTCGCTTGTGGTCACGCAGCCAGATAGGAGCTGGCTTCCGGTCCACTGGCTCTGCCTTGGACCCCCATGGCGGGGCCGGATGGTGGTCATGAGGTCGGCAGTCCATGGCGGGCTGCAGGCAGTCTGGGGATCTGGTGGGCCACACAGGGCCTGCTTCTAAGACTTGAGCCCAGACCATGTGGGTGCTATGGACAGGCTGGGTGTCTCTGTCACCTGTCTTCCAAATACACATTCCAAAATACCAGCCAACAGCTCTAACCCAGCCAGAGTTCCTTATGCTGCCCCTGGGGCTCAGGCCACGCTGAGACTGAGCAGAGCCGGCAGTAGGTTCAGCCTGCTGGGGACAGGGAGTTAGAGAAGACACTTAGCCTGTGGCCCCCCACCCTCTCCCCCAGGGTGTGGAGAGAAGGGAAGTGTTCTCTGTCTCCGGGGACACTGCTGTCCTAGGCTTAGCTTTCTGTAGCTCCTTTGGTTCTTCATGCTTTGACTGGGAACCTCAAGGAGGACCTGGGAGCCGCTGGCCCACACGGCATGGCCACAGGAGACGTGACTGTGTCCAAGGGTTGGCGCCTAATTTGGTTTCTGCTGTGAGGAAGCAGCACTGATTCCCACCCCCTCCAGGGTGCTAGGTGTCTCGCCCCCCTGGGGCCACCCCTGGCCGGCACTAGCTCCCAGCTCTGGTGGCAATTGGGAGGTTCACCCTTTGTCTCCTCCTTGGCTCCCACACAGCTTAGACTCCTCCCCATAATGTTCAGACATACTCCCCACCCCCCACTCCTCCACCAGCCCCTGGAAATCAGAACTAAGCCTGAGCATCTGCCTGGAAGTGTTGGTTGACCCATGCCTGCCGCCCCGGCCAGCCTGCTGTCTCCCTTTCTTAGAGAACTGGCCGCTGAGGCTAAATATCCCCTTTCCTCCCAGTCAGCCCCACAAAGCCACTCACCTTCTCCGTTGACCCTTGTCCCTCCCCTTCCTGGGGTGGAGACCCTGGCATCACCAGGAACATTCCCCAGGGGTTGCCCTAAGCCTCCACGTCTGAACCCCCTTTCCCACAGGAAGAATCGGAAAAGCAGCTCAGCCTGACGGAGGCCCAGACCAAGGAGGCCCTGCTGGCCCTGCTCCCAGCACTCTCCACTGCAGCCCACCAGGTATGGGGGGCCGTACCTGGGACCCTGCTGCTCATCAGTGATGTCACTGAGCCCCCTTTGCACATTTTTGTTTCAGAATTACAGCGAGTGGCTCCAGGAACTCAAAGAGAGAGGCCCGGAACTGCTGAAGCAGCTGCCAGGGAACGCAGAGCCCCCCTCGGTGAGCGTGGCGTAACATCCCTCGCGGAGCTGCCGCTCGGTTCCGTCTCCCTGGAGGGAGGTGTTGGTTTCATCAGGCCCCAGAGAAACCTTGGCGCTTGGCTAAGCTGACCTTTGTTCTGCCCTCTGCCCTCAGGACCTGACCTCTAAGCTGAGGGAAGCCGAGGAGACGCAAGGTGCCCTGCAGGCCGAGTGTGACCAGTACCGCACCATCCTGGCGGAGACGGTAAGGCATGCGGTGGGCCTCTGGCTAGGCTTTGGGCTGGGCGTCTGCCGGGAGGGCTCCCGAGAGGAGGTGCATTCCAGGCCTATAGGGCAGGAGGCAGGTTGGGGGGTGGAAAAGCCGCCGGCCCTTCTGAAAAGAGCCGTGGGTACAGATGTAGGCTCTGTGGGATTTGGGGCAAGTCACCGCCCCAGGCTGGGCCCTGTTTTGTTGGCTTAAGGTAGAAGGGATGAGTAAGGTGCTCAGGCCTTCATGCCACTAAGCTGTGGAGACAGCAGAAGAGAAGGTTTGGGGCTGTTCTTGGGGTGGAGACTTGGTCATAGCAAGGAACAGTCTGGGAAGATGTGAGCATTTGGCTGACATCCTGAGGTCTTGGTCTCTGTGACCCCAGGAGCAATGTCGGGTCCATCCTGTGCTCCTCGTCCTGGGCCACTAGAGTGGGCACTGGAGGCGAACTCCACAGAGATGAGAGTTCACGTGGCCTCCTTTGAGTCACAGGCCTCACTCCCATGGGTGGCCTGCAGCCTTTGTTCACACACTGGCCAGGGGCCCCACTGCAGGATGTGGCCCACCTTGCTCTCCATGTGATGCTGACTCACAGAATCAGAGCAGGGTCACACCGGCAGTCAGGCGGTCATCACAGGGACTGAAGGGACAGGAAGAGTCAGCTGTGTGTTCATGTGGGGTGGGGTCTCCACGGAGAGGGCTCTGTCTCAGTGCCTGTCCCCCCAGGAGGGCATGCTCAGAAACCTGCAGAAGAGTGTGGAGGAGGAGGAGCAGGTGTGGAAGGCCAAGGTCAGGAGCACAGAGGAAGAGCTCCAGAAGGTACGGCACGGCCCTCTGACCCTCACCGGGTCCGATGACAGAGGCCCTGCTCCGGGGGTCCGCCTTCCCTAAGAATTTAAACATGACTTACTCAAGAAAGACAGCTGGGTCAGAATTCCATAAAATCCAGGGGGAAAGCCTTTGGAGTCATTTGGGAGACAGGAGTGCAGAATGACAGCTAAGTCCTCAACCCCCAGGAGACATCCCCACTCGCCTCCAGGAAGAGGCTGTTGGATCACACTCGGAGTGGGTGGGCACCGTAAGTTCCTGAGAGAGAGGGCCTGCATTTGACCCGGGGCCTTCCCTTGCTTTGTAGTCATTGGTCACGGTGAAACATCTGGAAGAGATGGTAGAGAAGCTAAAAGGAGAACTTGAAAGTTCAGATCAGGTACGTTGGGGGGTCTGTCAGAGGGCTGCTTTCCTCTTAACAAGAGAAAGTTATTACAGAGGCGGTTCTCCTTGTGGGCCACATGTCTTAAGAGTGGCTACGGGATCTTGTCAGGCCTGCTTTTCCTAAGTTAGAGCCCTTTGCAGCCTAGTAGTCTGAGACAGCGTGGGCTGTGTGCAGAATGTCTGCTCCTGGTAAACGGTGGCTTCCACAGTGGCCTTCGGAGTCGTGGGAGGTGTGGGAGGTGCCCCACTGCCCTCTGCAGACAGTGTCAGCCCTGGCCTTAAAGACTGTGGCCCTGCCCTGGCCGGATAGCTTGGCTGGTTAGAGCATAGACCTGGAGTGCAGAGGTTGCTGGTTTGATCCCCGGTCAGGGCACATACAGGAACAAATGTTCCTGTCTCTCCTGCTCTCTCCCTTCTCTTTAAAAAAAATCAATAAATAAAACATTAAAAATAAATAAAAAAGAAGACAACGATGGCCCTGATATGTACCCAGTGAGTAGACCTGAAGGCTCCCTGTCCCCGACTGCTGAGATCTGAGAACACGGACCAGGAGTGCTGGAGCCGGGGGGCTCTTAGGAAGGGCTTCTGTGGCCTTGGACTCGTGTCTGCCTGGCCTTAGGTGGCTCCATAGCCGGCCTTATCCCAGGGCCGGCCACACGTGTCGCCCGCCTGCTGACGTTAGGCCTCTGACGTGCGTGTGTGTGTCCGTGTCCAGGTGCGGGAGCACACTGCACACCTGGAGGCGGAGCTGGAGAAGCACATGGCAGCCGCCAACGCTGAGTGCCAGAACTATGCCACGGAGGTGGCGGGGGTGAGTCCCCCATTGGTCCGGCCCCCAGAGGGCTCTCCTCAGCAGCACTCCCAGTTCTCCCGCTTGGCTCTAGGCCTTGGGCCAGCAGACAGGGCCGGGGTGAAACCAGGCCAGCTGCTCAGCAAGAGAATTCACCTGGCTTGGTGACACTAGTTCTGGTGAAAATGGATTTAAATCTGATACTGTTTTCTGCTTCAGAAGCAGAAAGCACTAACCTGGCACTCCAGTCCTGCTTTGATCTCAGACTTTTGGCCTTTACTTGCGAGACAATTCATCAGCATTTGCAAAGGCCCCTGACACGACTACAGGGAAGCCAGCCCCCTTCCCAAGTCTTAAAAAAAGAGACGGGGCCACCGGAGCCGGGGAGGCCCTGCACTGGCTCTGCCCCCCAAGAGTGGGTGTGGGGGGGTGAGCTGCATGTCGGTGCTCACTCACAGTGGCCGGTTTTCTCTTCTCTGTCCTTCCCCCACCGGAGCCGGGAGGCCCTGCACTGGCTCTGCCCCCCAAGAGTGGGTGTGGGGGGGTGAGCTGCATGTCGGTGCTCACTCACAGTGGCCGGTTTTCTCTTCTCTGTCCTTCCCCCACCGGAGCCGGGAGGCCCTGCACTGGCTCTGCCCCCCAAGAGTGGGTGTGGGGGGTGTGAGCTGCATGTCGGTGCTCACTCACAGTGGCCGGTTTTCTCTTCTCTGTCCTTCCCCATCCGCTGGGTCTGTTTCCTCCTCTAGTTGAGGCAACTTTTATTAGCATCTCAATCTCAGCTGGAGGCAGCCAAGAGCGAAGCCCAGAAACAGAGCAACGAGCTGGCCCTGGTGAGTGAGCAGGGTGGGGCCAGGGCACAGGACACGGGGCGGTGTGTGTGAGGTTCATTGCTAGTCGTGCTTGTGCACCCCGTCAGAAGTACCGCGGTGTGCAGACGGGTCCCAGGCCACAGTGCTAGGAGCTCGGGGAAGTCTGACCCCTGTGAGCCCAGTGTCCCCGGGGGCTTCTCTGGCCTTGGCTGCGGCCTGCTTGTGGCTCTCAGCACAGGCCTTGTTCTCTGTGGGACTGGGCACTGGGGCTGAGACTCGTTGCGTCGCCCTGCAGACCGGAGGGCAGCAGCAGCGCCAGACTTGCGGAGCTCCCTGCTGTGCAGCTGGCCTCGGTGCTCCCGGGCGTCAGTGCTGGTGTCTGATCACAGCCCCTGCTCCTCGCAGGGTCAGCAGGCCGCACAGAGGCGGAGCCCCACCAGCCCAGGCAGCGGCCTGCATGGCCACAGGCGTGTTCTGTTTGTTCTTTGTGGTCTTTCTTACAGTTTTAAGCTAGTTAATATTAGAAAGTGGGAGATTTTGAAGACATCTAGATGTGTCTGGATTTCCGTGAGGGATCGGAGGCCCCTGCATGGGCTGCCTTCCCACAGCAGCCTCTGCGGAGCCTCAAGCAGCCCCTCCGTGGCGCACACACTCCTGACCCCGGGGCCTTGTCTGGCACTGTCGCACCAGAGAGAAGGTGCCCCCTAGACCAAGTCACCGCCTGAGCCCAGGGGCTACCCCTAAATCACGGTTTGGGTGACAGGCCTCGGGGCACTGCACAGGCTGGGGGCCCATGTCCTTGTCAATGGCCTGGGCAGTTTGGTGTTTACCCTTAGGGGCTGTTGAGAGGGAGGGAAGGAAGTAGGGAGCAGGCCCACTCACTTGGGGTACCTGAGACCACCCACGTCCCTGACGGGGACTTCCGAGTTTCTGGGGTGACGCTCCGGCCTCTTCACTTTTGAGGCTCAGTAGTCTGGGGGCTTGGGGGCCTTATTAGGCAAGGGTGTCACCTTGTAATCTTGCAGACCCTGTAAAGGGCTCTGAGCAATGGACCACGTCTAGACGGAACCCAGAAGACGGGCAGTGTCGGCCATGCTGAGCCTGTCACCGGCTTCTCACTCCCTTCTGGGTTCCTTGGCTTTGTGGGTGCTGAGTCTGTCAGGGTCACTTCACTTCCAGGGAGGGTTTTGTGCCAACTGGTCTTGGAGCAAAACACATGGGTCAGGCCAGCCCAGGCCCCTTATTGGCCCCTGGTACTAGGTTTGGCATAGGTGAGGGGTCATGGCATTGGCCTAGTCCAAGGGACTGCCCAGTGAACCTGCACTGGGACTCTGACACAGGTCACAGGTACCAAGCCAGGCCCCTTGTAGGGGATGTGGCTGTCAGAAGTATCTGCGGTTCTCCTAAGGGGATCTGTGTGTGTGCAAGGTGAGTGTGCATCTGGCTGGGTATTTGCACAAACACCCCTCCCTGTTTCAGGTCAGGCAGCAGTTGAGTGAGATGAAGAGCCACGTAGAGGATGGTGATGTAGCTGGGTCTCCGGCTGCCCCCCCAGGGGCCCTCCCAGCAGAGCAGGACCCTGTCAAGGTTAGGGCGGTGAGCTGGTCCTCAGATGTCTGTCACTAACCACCCCCAGACCCCCTCCATCCCAGCCGGAGTGCAGGGATGGCGGCCCTCATTTCTGGCTAAACACCCACTCCTTGTAGCCTCCACTGCCCACCCTCCCCACCCCACTCTGCCTGGATACCCAGGCAGGGCTCGCCTAGGCTCAGAGCAGGTGAAAGGGCAGGTATCCCAGAGGGCAGGCGCTGGAGGCTCGATCCTAACAACGTGTGTGTGCGGGAGGGACTGGAAGAGGGGGAAGAGGCTGCCAGGTCTGCGATGAGAGACTGGTCCCTGCTATCCCTGGGGCATCACCAGCAGGGTGTCTGCTCTTGGGAGAACACCCTCTGAAAGCCTTTGCAAGGAGGTGGGTGTTTAACAAGGCTTTGCGTGGAGGGCAGCTCCTGTGGGGCGGGCCTTCCCCAGGGGCCCTGGGCTGCCTCATCCTGTGGGCCTCAGTAAAGGCGCCTGAGGTCAGCAGGGGTCCTACCAGTAGGTCCCTTCAGCCACATCAGCTTCTGTACCCTGAGGCAGAGGCACATCTCCCCCAGAAGAGCTTTGAAGATGACCTGGTTGGCTGGCTGGTGGCAGAGGCAGGGAAAGGCAGGAGCACTAGAATCAGCCAGAAGGCGGAGCCCTCAGGTCTCAGCCTGCCTAGATGCCGTGGGTCCCCAAGATCATGCTGCACCAGGTTCCCAGAGTATGTGTGGTGTTTCCCCGCAGCTGAGGACGCAGCTGGAGCGGACAGAAGCCATCCTGGAGGACGAGCAGACACAGCGGCAGAAGCTCACGGCTGAGTTTGAGGAGGTCAGGCCCTGCCTGGGGGCCCTGAGTCATCAGCTGTGTTGGGGGGGTGGAGGGCGTGGCCCACACAGGTGGTCACCTGCCTGGAGGGTCTTTCCCTTGGGGATGTTTCCATGCAGTTGGTCACCTGCCTCCTGTCCACAGGCTGGAACTGTTGTCTCATTCTATTGGGTGCCCATCAGTGCCCGAGCGGGCCTGACTGGGTTTGTGAGGTGTCTCCCTCAGACTCCCTTTCTGACCCCGCTGCTCCTCTCTCCAAGGCTCAGAAGGCGGCGTGCCGGCTGCAGGCGGAGCTGGAGGAGCTCCGCGCCAGCCCCCTCGAGTCTACAGAAGCGCAGGCAGCTGCACAGCTGAAGGTAGAAGGGGGCGCTCCGCCCCAAGGCTCGAGCAGGGCCAGCACTGGGCACGGCTTCCCCTTGTCACCACTGGGGGTGGGAACAGGAGAGGATCCATCTTGTGGCCCTCTGGGCAGGGTGCAGCCTAATTTGGTGGTTGTGGGAGCAGTCCCTAAATCTCCAGTGTCGCATACGGCAGCCACTAGTCAATGTGGCTACTTAATTTATTAAATAAAACTTGAAGTTCGGCTCCTCAGTCTGAGTGGCCCTGTGGCAAGCCTGGCCAGGGGCTGCACAGCGCCTGCGGAACAGCCCCGGGTCCCAGGAGGTCCTGCGGGCAGCGCTGGCACAGGGCCCAGGCCTCACTGTCACCTGGGCCGTGCTCCTGGTCATCGCCGCCTGGCTCTGGGTGACCGTCGTAGGGCTCCAGGGTCCTAGGCTAGCACTGTAGCCAGGTGGCTTTCCTGATGTGTGGTGCATGAAGGCTGATGCCCTGCAACACCAATCCACAGGAGAGGTTAGAGAAAGAGAAGAAGCTAACAAGTGACCTGGCACGTGCTGCCACCAAACTACAGGAGCTCCTGAAGATGACCCAGGAGCAGCTGGCAAAGGAGAAAGACACAGTGAAGAAGTTGCAAGAACAGCTGGACAAAACAGTGAGCGTCTTGGCCTTGCATGGCCCCTAGCTCTCCAGGCCTGCTGGGAAGGGCTGGGCGTGGTGCTGGGAGCCCCAGGATTCCTGGGGAACAGGGCAGATAGGACCTGGAGCAGAGGGTGGTGGGGACAGACTGCTGAAGGCAGTGTCAGGACGTGCAGCACCCACACTGCCTGCCCAGGCTCCTCACCCAAACTCGGAGCCCTCGGCCACCGCCAGCCGCAGGGGTCACCTCTGGTTCTCCAGATGGGCTAGGTATTCCCTGAAGGGCTTGAAGTGGTGCGGGTGCTGACCCCGGGGAACTAGAGGTCCTGAGGAGCTGGGGTAAGTGCTCCCTTGGCTCCTTGGCCTCATCATCCCCTTCCCTCTGCCCTCTGTTCACAGGAGGACAGTAGCAGCTCAAAGGAGGGCACCTCTGTCTGAGTCTCCTCTGCAGAAAAAGAAGTTACTGTTCAACTTACCAAAATGCCTTATACATTCCTTATAAATACACAAACCAACACAGCGTTATCCAGGCCCAGCTCGGTGGCTCTGAAAGAAGCCATTGGAGACAAGAGTCTCTTAGAACCACAGAAGTAGATCTTCCAGACTCCCAGTTTGTAAAAGAACCTTTGTCACATTCGATAAACACTATTCCCCAGGACCAGCCCTGGACCACCACAGAGCAGATGCCAAAGCCCTTATCAGCTGTGACAGACCCTGGGGTGTGTGCTGGGGAGGCCGGGACCTCTGGCTCTCTGTATGTCGATCAGTGCAATTGTTTTGTCTTTCATCGGGTCGTGTGTCGGGAGGCGGGTGGACCAGGCAGTGAGTCTCAATGGCTGTGGCACAGACTGGAGGGACCCAGCCCGGCCCAGCGAGGCAGCAGCCCTTCACCCCTGGAAGGAGTTACCGGCCAGAACTGATGTGTGACCTCCTGGATGTTAATGCCATTAAAACCAACATTGTCGCCTGATGCTGCCGTGTCGTCTGCTCTTCTGCTGGGGCTTCCCCACTGGCTGCTGGGCCTGGGCTGAGGAATCGAGGGCACCTTCCGGAGAGAGCAAGTGTGGTTCCTGGTGTTACTGAAGTCGGGGAGCAGCAGCTCTGCCTAAAGTGGGGGTGAGATGCGTTGCTTCCTGGTGCCAGCACTTCCACCCTCGTGCTGCGCAGGCCGCGGTGCCCACCAGGCGGATGAGCAGGGTCTCGGATGCCTGGTGTCCAGCGCACCGACTGTGGTCCCTGCCCTTGAGGATCTGAGGTTACTTGAGCATGGCCGTGGGTGGCCCAGGCTGCTGTGTGCAGTGAGCCCCATGAGTGAATGCGGGCTGTGTCCGGGCCGGGGCTTGGACAAACACCCATGCCTCAGGAGGGGCCGAGCAGGCTGGAGCAGCCGAGACTTCCTGTGATCCTCAGGACCCCCTGTGTCCTTGGTGGCCCAAGAGAGCATGGTCCAGAAGAATCTTGAGCCTAGAGGTATATTGAAGGATTGAGAAATAGAAACCTGGAGCTTAATTAAGCAAAGAATGGATTTAGAGGCCGAGTCACAGGAGGAGTTGAAACACCCCAGGAATGGAAGGTGAATCAGCGGCCTGGGTTCTTGGGGACAGATCTCCAAAGCCTCAGAATCCTGGGCAAGGAAGGGGGTCTGATTGGCTGAACTTGGCTGGGGGAAGGCCAAGCACTTTCATAGCAGGTGCAGCCAGCCAGACTGGATGGTGGGCTCCTAGGGAAAGGCGGCCCGAGAGCTAGTCCCCACCACCTGCTTTGGGACCTCTGCATCTCATGCAGCCTTTTAGGTGGTAGGTTTGACACCTCTCTGGCATGACATCTGGGCAGTATCACACAAGTGTAGCCTCATGCTGCTTTCAGCCCCCACACCGTGGGCATCTGCCAGGAGCCAGCCAGTGCTGACCTCAGTCTGCACAACCAGTCCTGGTCCCAGCTTCCAGGGAGCGCCTGGTCTGTGGGCCACCTCACCCTGTGTGGCACTTGTGTATTGCAATCGTAGTAGGATCAGGTGCTGGAAATTCTGCGAAGGCTCCCAGAGAAGTGAGCTTAACTGGAGCTAAGTTCACCAGAAGGGGAGGCCTGTTGGGGTAGGGGTGAAGAAAGGGTTAGGCTGAGGGGACTGGTGTGGTGGATAGGTTACGAAGTATAAAGGGGCTGGACAGGTAAGGCAATAGGAGTCACTGAGGTTTTTAAGCAAGGGAAGACAATCATAATTGTTCTAGAACTCTGGAGGGGGCTGAAGTGGAGAGGGAGCCCACCGGCTTGGGATGTGGATGTCATGGTTCCTGGCCAGGAGACCGAGCAAGAGGAAGTGACATGGCCACCAGCCGCAGGTCCAGCCCTCTGCGTGGTTCTCCCGTGAACCCTGCGGTCTCCGTGGGAGGTGAACCTCCGCTCATTTCACAGTCCTCATGAAGAGGAGGTAGCTCACTAGATAAAAAGGCAGCAGCCACCAACTCCTTTAATGCTTGGCAGTGTATCAGGTGGCCTGGGGGGTCCTTTGGAGGGAGAATGTTCTCTGGGGGTTCAGATCTGATGAAGAGTGACCACTGAGCCCTACGAACCCATGGGCCCTCGCCCCCCGGTGGGCCCTGGGCCTCAGGAGCAGGGGTGCAGCATGGGAGGGCTGGCTTTGGGCAAAGTCAGTGGTCTGGGCCTTGCTGAGTTTCCTCCATGGGGTTGGGAGCCTCTTTCCAGTACGTTCTTCACCCTGCCTCGGTGCAGAACTGAGACTCCTGTGCTGGGCAGGTGCCCTCTGTAGGCACAGGAATAGGAGGACCTCAGGAAGAAAAAGCACAAGAATCCCTGGGACAATTGCTGCCTCTGGTTACAGCCCTGTTCCCTCCTCAGACCACCTGGTGGGGACCTAGTATGTACCTGTGGGGCGCAGAAAAACGTTACCTTGGAGGCACAAGCTGTGAGGGCCCATCGTCAGGCCTCTGTCCTTCTGCCCAGAAAGGCTGAGCAGCCCTGAGGCCCAGCAGTGGCATCTTCCGGGCCAGCAGAGGGAGCCCAAGTTTGCCAGGCAGCCTGCCAAGCCTTGCCTCAGCCTGGCCTTGTTGCTGGGGCTGTTCCCGGGAAGGCTCCATCCTCAGGCTGGGGAGGAGAGCCTTAGCAAGGCTTGGGCCAGCTGTCCTCTGCAGATGGCAGCACAAAAGGCTGACAGACACCCTGGTGAACAGATCCCGAGAGCCTGGCTCATAGGCCTGGCCTGCAAGTACAGTGACACCCCCACAGCACGGGGCCGCTTGCTTTTGTCCTCACTTGCAGTGAGGCTCAGTGTGGAGGCAGGAATCACCAGGCTGGGCTGGCCTGCTAACAGGAAGCACTGCTCTCCCAAGGCCTGGCTTCTAAGGCCACAGCCTGGGCTCAGAGCTACTGCTCAGCTGAAACCAGCGATCTTCAACCTTTCTTCTCTCACAGTACAAACTACTGAAATTCTGTGGCACACCCAAAAAATGTATTTTTTGACGAACTGACAAAAAAAAAGTATAATTTTGATTCATTTATACCAGACAGCTTTTATTGTGTTGGCTGCTGTCATTTTTTTTTTCTATTTGATAGTCTAGGGGGAAAAGGAGCAGTGCTCCTGTGGCACACCAGGCAGAAATTGCTTAGACCAGTGGTCCCCAACCCCAGGGCTGCGGACTGCTACCAGTCCGCAGAGAAAGAATAAATAACTTACACTATTTCCGTTTTATTTATATTTAAGTCTGAATGATGTTTTATTTTTTAAAAATGACCAGATTCCCTGTTACATACGTCTAAGACTCACTCTTGATGCTTGTCTCGGTCACGTGATACATTTATCCGTCCCACCCTAAAGGCTGGTCCGTGAAAATATTTTCTGACATTAAACCGGTCCGTGGCCCAAAAAAGGTTGGGGACCACTGGCTTAGACCACCAAGAGCCAAACTGGGAGAATTCTGAAGATTTTAGAAACTGCTTGACATCCTTCATAAATGCCTTCTCTTTGAGCTTCAGATTTGGGTCTAACAGGATTCAAAGCCCAAACGAACTGTTTTCCTTCCCAATTCAAGTCTCATCTGTGGCACTGAGTAAGGTCTAACCATAGAATTTCAAGTGTTAGAAATGGAGAACACTCCAGGGCACAAGAACAACAACTTGGGACGAGAAAACAAGAGACCTCTGAGTTGTGTGACCTCAGGTAAGTTACCTGACCTCTCTGGGCTGGTTACTGACATGCTGCCCACAGGCTGGGTCAGCCCCCTCTCTACTACCCTTCTGGGGCTGGGCAGAGCCCACAGAGCCCTGGCCAACCCAACACAGATGAAGTTATAAAATCTTCCTGGAACTTCCCCTTCTCCCAGCCACAATCCAATTAATGGCCCTTCTTGCTGGAGCTCAGTCTGGAGACTTACATTTCAGAAATGCCCCAAATCATGAGAAAGTGATGTGTTCTTGGGCATATCCAGTCTGATAATTCAAAGAGCAACAAACCAGTCAAGAAACAGAAGCTGCATATCCTGTGTTGACCAAGCCAGAACTCTGGTTCTGCAAAAAGAAAACTGCTCAACTAAGCCTAATTCTATTATTATAGTCATTATGTTGACTTTTATCAGATTAATGTTCTCTGAAATAACGGACTTTTTTTTCCGTTTTTTTTAGGAGGGGAGACTCCTATGCACCCCGGGCTGGGATCCACGCTGCCGAGTTATGAGCTGTTTTTTAGCGCTTGAGGCTGATGCGCTTGACCAACCACGCTATCTATCCTCAGTGCCAGGGGCCAACACTCAAACCAGTCAAGTCACTGGCTGCGGGAGGAGAAGAGGGAGAGAAGGGGGAGTGGGTGTGGGGGAAAAACTGATGGTTACTTCTCCTGTGTCCTGACCGGAAATCACTCAGGGTGTACATACACCGGGCTGACATTCTAGCCTCTGAGCCACTGGCCAGGGCCAAATTCTGAATTTCTATTAGCAGGGGCTTTATCTGCTGCTTAGGGCAAAAGCATACTCATGAGACCCTAAGTCAGCTTTCTACAAATATAGTTTTGTAATGTGTTAACTTGTAAAAACATAAATGTGTTTGCTGAAAGCAGTGTATAGCTACGGTTTTATTCCTCCCAAGTCAGGGGTCCCAAACTAATTTTGCATCAGAATTACCTGGGATTCTTGGTAATTACCTGGGATTCCTGGCCCCACCCTCAGGAATCCAGTGAAACTCTCAAGAGTTGCCCTAGGTAGGGACAAAAGTAACTCAATTTTTGGAATAAGAGTGAAGTGTTGGGAGATATTTACCTCAATGTTTTTCAACTGCTGGTCCCCTAGAAGTTTTGTGCAGGTCTGCAAAAAAGACTTATCTACCTTTTTGTATGATTACAGAACCAATGACCTTTGTCAAATTCACTTATGCTCAGGGTGTGAAATTTCAGCCTTTGCAGTCCCTGAAATAATTGTTTTCGCTGGTCCCAAATGTAAAAAGGTTGAAAACCACCGTTTTACATTATAGCGCATTGCTGCACACCGCTCGAAGTCCTTCCCCTAGTGTGCAGCTCCCCCCACATGGATGCGCACCTGCACACTGTGGTGGTCAAACCACAGAAAAGCCTTTCTCCTCCTAAAAATCTTTGACCAATTCCTGGCTCTGTCTACATGGCTGATTGCTGAGCAGGGCAGCCTTGGGCCTTTAATGCTTGTCAGGACTGTTAATACAGTTATTGAAAGCAATGCAAATAGCAAAACAAGAAATTCAGGATGGAAGAATGACAAGCAGCTTATCAGCAAAATCAGTGGCCAGCACTACTTTCTAGGTAATTTTGAAAGAAGTATTTTGATTAAAGCCTTTTTTTTTTTTTTTTGCCTCCCAAATAAGAGTAGATAAAAGCCTGGTATTTGGGTAAATATTTGGAATAAGAAAGACTAACTTTTGTACCAACTTTCTCATTCAATAAGAGGAAGGAGCAATCACCTTCACCTTAGGTGACCCACAGGTTGAGAACCGCTGCCTTAACCATAATTGTCTGAAATACTCAAACCTCCACAACTTGCCCCGTGTATGGAAAACAAACTCCCTTATCCCCAATTCACACGTGAGAATGACGACACAAGAGATTGAGTTAAAAATGCTTCTTTTATTACATAAAGCCAATACAGCTACTTCTAAGTTCAACTGTTTGTGCATCTCTATACTGTTCAAAGTGTTTAAAGACACACTTCCAAGTGTCATCAGGTAGTGGCTTTCTGTGGGTATCATCATTTGTCATACCTGCTCCTCATTTCACATAGAGTTAAACTATTCTAGGGAATTCAGAAGTTCTCTCAGGCCCCAGAGTAGACCTAATGTTCTTCCAATACCTTATTGTGCCAAAAGCAACAACGTTCTCAAGACACAAAGCTATCACACATGTCCCAGCTTATCAATATATTGGTTAATCATTTTCATTAACAGTGTAGCCCTCGTTTGCATTATAACTGGTTAGAAGACACTGCACATTCGCCTGAGAACACATGATTCTGAAGATGCAGGGTCACTCAGAACAGTCTCAAGTGGAGAGCTCACCACAGGTGCGAGGAGTTGCTTCCTGTACTTGAACTAAGTGCTTGAAATAGTGCTTTGCAAGATTAGCGCTGATTATAAGCATACACAATTCTTGGACAGTCTTCATTACATATCTGGTAGAATTAAAAGACTGCCTTAATCTTAACTGTAGTTAATGTATTAGTGTTATTACATGTGAGAATTATTTTCCATCATTTCAGTTTAGCTCAATAGAAAATAATGGAATTTGGGCAAAAATTACAACCAGATTATGACCAATTTTCTAAGATAAACGAATTGCTGAGGTTAACAAAGATGCAATAATTGTCTCATACAACCTGTACTGTTTTGTGAATTGCATTATTAAAAATTATGAGTTTAGCAAAAATCTCCACAAGCTAACTCATCAAAACAGGCATTTGGCCAGTAAGAATTTATATTTCACACTGATAAAACTTTAGTATTTAGATTTACTTAGGGCCGTTCGCACATTATTATAGAATATTTAGTTTACTCTAATAGATAACAAGATAGCTCCCTCTCAGTGAGACCCTGGTCTAAACATATTTGCTTTACTTATATAGCAAGATAACATTAAATATGGAAGCTTTTGATTTGATTTGTGGCACTGAACGATGGTCTACACAGGGCATCCTTCAAAAGCTACAATTAAGGATCCGCCGAGCTTTTCAGCAATACAAGCCCGATTGAGGTCTTCAGGCCCATTTGCTTGACATTCATGTTTTATGCCTAGGGAGGAAAAATAACAATTCTATTTAGAATTATGGCAGTAGTTCACCTATTTCTCTAAGATATCAAGTGTTTTAAGAGACAAATTCTAATATGGATAAAAGAACTGGTATACACAAACAATAAAATACTACACAGTAATGAGAACAAATAATCTGTAACTACATGCATAACAAACATCATGTTGACTGAAGCATACATTCTGGATGACTCTATTTGTATAACACAGAATCAGCCCAAGCTACTCTCTGCTGTTAGCAGCCAGGGCACAGGTTACTATGGAGGAAGGAGTAAAAGGAAGTGGTACGACTGGAGGGGGACCAGCGAGGCTTCTGGGGCACTGGCAATAAAGAAATCAGCCATTATGTCAGCTTGTGAAAATTCACTGAGTTCTACAATAATTCTTGATGTATCCTTTTTTTTATAGGTATGATGTACTTCAATAACAAGTTAAAGAGCAAGTCTAGCAATATTTTTTCTTGGTTTTTAAAGTATAAGTAAAAAGATGAACTTGATGTTTTGATTGCAGTTGATTTTAGTTAACTGAAGAAGAATATTTACAAATGGCATTTTTTGTTCAACAAAACAGCTCTTCAGTAATATTACACATTTATGAAATCTATCCTAATGAAAACTATGTAAATGTGTTACTATTTGTCTTCTCAGAAAACTTACATCATCGCACTGCTGAATGAGCGCAATTATGGAATTATATACAGTAGGTTCTCTGTAAATAACTATCTTTAAATAGCTGCACTGTTCCTGATTTTCTGTAATTTAAGACCATTTCTTAAACTGCTGAAACCGTGACAGGTCTGCTAGCTTCTGGACCATTTATGACTGATTAGAGAAAGGCAGTGATGACTTCACTAGGAAAGACGATAAGGTGGCTATCTTTAGTGTCCCCAAATCAAGTGTATGTAGCAATGGCCTTTACTGAAAAGCAATGCAGAATAAGGATGAGGAGGAATCCACTCTGAATCCTTTTCAATTGCTTTGCAGAGGTGTTGAAGCTAAGGAGTCATGTTGAAACATCAGTTAACCAACCAGTGAACACATTTCTGGGAATGGCCCACCATCACCACAAAGGCATGGAGCACCTGACAAGGCCTGAACTACACGGCAGCAGTTCCACAAAAGAAAGCAAGGATTTCATTTCCTAAGTAAAACAAGCAAGGTGAACCTGTTCCACTACAGGAATGTAAAAATCAGTCACAGTACACAAACAACAAAAACCACACTGGGCCACACCCTTGTGACCTTGGCTCGCCCAGCTGTTTGGCGCTCGCCATGGCAGGAAGGAGGCAGGGCAACCTCTGAGACTGAGCTCACACAATCCAGATGATCTCTCATTCCACAGCTGAGAGAATCAAGGCCCAAGGAGATTAAGCGGTTTTGGTCAAGATCACACAGCAGTTAGATGACAAGCGTAGCCCACACTGCGGGCCTTGGGCACTTGCCCCATGCTCTTTCCGTCATACCAACATTTCCTCCTGGTCGGAGACAGTCAGTATGGTCAGGCCGTCTCATCAGGATCCCAATCACCCAGTGGGCAAGTCAAACATAACAGCCAGCTCAAGGAGGGAACTTTCCTTTGAATACAGATGAGACAATTACCTAAAGTCATACTATTCCAAAGTTAAAGCTCGAGATAAAAGTATCCTTTCTCATTTATAAGCATTTCCTTTTACGACTTTGTTATGTCAACTATACTCAAAAGGCAAGAGCAAATTTATCATTTAGTATGACCAATGTAAACCAATTAGTCTCCATCTGTTATGTGAGAAACTTGGCAGTATCTCAAACTAGTCTGAAACCAGCCTGAACAAGTGACCTGCACCACTGTGGAAAGAACAGGTTATTAAAAATGGGCCATGCAGACCCAAAGTGACCAGCACAAGGCAGAGGACACATGGAAACCAGGTGCAAGCTTCTGGGCTTTTCCTCAAAAGATGCAGTACTTCCCTTCTTTGTGCCCAAGGCTCTCCAAAGAAAGTAAGGTGCTTTACAGAAAAGATGTGCCCCATCACCACCCCGCTAAATATCTGGAGGTAAATCTGGACCATACCTTGAAATTTCTTTTTGATTGCATCCTTGGAGCTCGCATAGATCATTTTACTTTTCAGAGGTGCTAGCTCTGGTGCCCTGGATAAAGAGATGCCAAAAAATGAAAAACGTGGTTTAGAGAAAGTATAATTTATACCGCGTTAAACATTTATGTCAGTGACAGGGGAGGATTCTTAAAATATACTGGGAGACTTTTTCTGACTACACAATTTTTCTATTTTCCCAGTTCCTAAGCAAGAACTGTTATGGGTGGGCATACACAGAATAGCTCAGGCTGACTTGGTGGGAAAAACATACAGAACCAGCGATTTAAAATCAGATTAATGGAACCAGAATAAAAGAACCAACACTGACTGGATAATCCACTGTATTGCGTAATTCGTTTTCTTTAAAATACATCAAAAATTTCTTTTTATCAATAAAGGCTTAAGGCCCTGGCATGTTGGCTCAGTGGTAGAGTGTTGGCCCAGCATGTGAATGTCCCGGGTTCAATTCCCAGTCAGGGTAACAGGAGAAGTGACCATCTGCTTCTCCAACTCTCCCATTCCCCCTTCTCTCTCTCTCTCCTCCTCTCTTCTGCAGCCATGACTTGATTGGTTGGAGCATATCAGCCCCAGGTGCTGAGGATGGCTCCAAGGAGCCTCCACCTTAGGTGCTAAAAATAGCTCAGTTGTAAGCATGGTCCCAGACTGGCAGAGCATTGGCCCCAAACGGGGATTGCCAGGTGGATCCTGGTTGGAGCCCATGTGGGAGTCTGTCCCTCTATCTCCCCTCCTCTCACTTGGAAAAGAAGAAACAAATTAAGTAGAAAATAAATGGTTGAGTTTAAGGCTAACAACAACCATCTTTATATAAGGTTTTTAACCCCTTCTGGTTGGAAAAAGTTTCAAAATCTAGAGAAGTACAGAAAAAATCAAGTCTCTGCCACCCTGAATCAAGAAATGCTAGCAATTTTAGCAGTTTTGCTTCACATTTTCTTAAAAAGAATATATTTCAGATAAAGTAAAAGTTCCCTTCTTACCCGCAAATTCCAACCACATTGAGTACTTGTGTTTTCCATCTTAGTCTCGCATAATAAAACATGTTAGAAGGACTTCTTTTTTAAAGTTTAATAGCAATTCAGCAATAGCTATGCCTTAATTGTCAGTATTACTACTACCCTATATTTACAAATATGTTTGTGCTGGCCCCATCTTGAGTGAATACTGGAAGCAAAGCATATGCTGTACCACTTTCTTCACCAGCAATATTGAAAAACAACAAATACTTACAACTGACAGAAAAATCCCATCCTATTCAAATTGCTACCTGTGAAAGCACCATTCACGACGACACCCCACGATCCGGCCCTACTTCCACTCTGTACTCCCAAGATACCCAAGGGTAGATGGAGTGTCAATACTTTTAAGCACTTAACGACTCCACTTTGCTGTCGTTCTTCCAGGATGTTCCAGTCCTCAACACCAGGGCTGGCACTGGCCTGGCCTCTCTACCCTCCTACAGCAGGCAGAGGTCCTGTTCTGGGCACCAGGACAAGGGCAGTCTCTGTGTCCCTCAGATGCTTATCCCTTCCAACTCTAAGGTCCAAGGAAGGAAGTGCAGCCTTAACAATAACCCCAAGTCTGGTAGATGTTTGAACTGCAAAGTTAAGTGGGTACTTTCCTTATGCAAAATAGGTCAGGGACAGGAACAAGTAGTCTCTGCTCTGATTTTACTCTAAACAGATTTTTAAAACACTTTAATTAAGGGCTGTTCCCTGGGCCCTTTAAACAGAGCTTGTTATGAAACACTTCTAAGAGTTTTACCTTTTCTTTAAAAAAGCAATAGTGGAATATAAAACATAGCACTAACACTAAAATTCCTTCTTTTTAATAAAGGATGATTAGCACTGTTAATATTATAAAAATTGGGGTAACACTGCAAAGAAAATAACAGAATGGGTTAAAAGTAGGTTTGTTTACAGTTGTTCGTATGGAAAAGAATACAGTAATTAATAAATAATAATACAAGAATAAACTCTATCCATTTTGCATCCCACAACTGTAAACCTACTTTCCCCTTCCCTGTATTCATCAATAAAATAGCCAAAGCCTTGCCCTGGCTGAGTAGCTCGTTGGTCATCTTGATACACACACCAATATTGTGGGTTTGATCCCTGGTCAGGACATATACAAGAATCAACCAGTGAACGCATAAATAGAAGGAACATCAAATCAATGTTTCACTCTCTAAAATCAATCAATAAAAAAAAAATTAAAAGCCTTACCAAATATGTTTATCATAAATTGAAAAAAATTTTTAACGGCCAAAATCTTTACTTAGCTACCATATCTGTCACTCAGCTATAAATCCCAGAAAACCAGGGACTTTACCTGTTTTAGTCATAGCTATTTTCCCAGGCTGTAACGCAATACTTGGCATGTAATAGAAACTAAGTTTAATGAATGCACCTTCACTCAAATCAGGAATATGCTCCTCTGTCTTATTAACTACTGTATGTATGTATGTATGTATGTATGTATGTATGTATGTATGTATGTATGTGGATGTATATGTGTATGCATGCAGCTGCCAGGCTTGCAGAACAGTAAGCTGCCCTACCTAATACAGGCACCCAGACCTCCTATTTATACTCCTCATAGCATCTTGGTGTGCAAGAGGCTTGGTCGAACGAAACTGAGGTGTGATCTAGTGTTACATTCCTTTAAACCAGAGTGCTTCTGATTTCCCAGTCCCACACCCCAAGCTACTGGTGGCACACAGCTAAGAGCTAGGAACCCCCTTGCCTTGCCCTGGCTCAGGCCAAAGTATCAAGAGGATCCTTCCTCACCCCAAATCAGAGGCTCTTACTACTTTCCTTTCCCCTTGGAAACTGGAAACAGTCTCACTATGTAAGGATTCCATATCAAGCAATGTAGTATAATTCAATTAAACAAGGAATACAGGAGTGACTTGTAATTCACGCCTAATCTCAAATATTAACTTACTTGAAAGACTAGCATAAACTTGTTTAAACAGCCTTTGAAGAAAAAGATCATATAAATCACTTTATAACACTTCTTGACTATTCAGAACACTTTCTGTAATGATGGAAATGTTCTATATCTGTGCTATCCAAGAACGTGTCCACTCATCACATACGGCTACCGAACATGGGAAATGTGTCAATTCAACTAAGAAGACAAATTGTATTTAATTTTTTATATCTAAATAGCCACAGTGGCTAGTGGCTACCCTTATGGACAGCGTGGACGCTGAGCAATTACATTTGGAGGCAACGATAGTACCAACTTCAAAAGTAGCAAACCAGGCCCTGGCCGGCTAGCTCAGTGGTAGAACATCATCAGCCTAGCTCAGCTGTGCTCAGTTGTAGAGCGTCGGTCCAGTGTGTGGAAGTTCCAGGTTTGATTCCCAGCCAGGGCACACAGGAGAAGCGCCCATCTGCTTCTCCACTCTTCTCCCTCTCCTTCTTCTCTCTTCCCCTCCTACAGCCAAGGCGCCACTGGAGCAAAGTTGCCCCAGGCGTTGAGGATGGCTCCATGGCCTCCACCTCAGGCACTAGAATGGCTCCGATTGCAACGGAGCAATGCCCCAGATGGGCAGAGCATTGTCCCCTGGTGGGCGTGCCAGGTGGATCCCGGTAAGGCGTATGTGGGAGTCTCTCTGCCTCCCCGCTTCTCACTTCAGAAAAATACAAAAAAAAAAAAAAAAAAGCAAATCACAGAGGCACAAGTAAAGAAAGTACTAAAAAAGTAGGCAACTTGCTCCTGGAATTGCAAGTTAGAGAAGGATTCTGGTGAGATAAACGTTCTTCTCAGTATTCTAGGAAGAATTTTCAGAAATTTTAGCTTACAAGGAGTTGAGTATGCATAGAAATCTACACCTGCCCCTTCCACCACCAAAATAACTACTGAAAGTCATCTTTCAAGTAAACAAGAGTAGTTAAAATTTAGCTTTGGTCCCACAAACATCAATCCACCTAAGACCTTACCTTCTGAAACTTTGTAAATAAAAATCAAATGGCAATGACTGTAGACAGCTTGACTGAAAATTACTCTGGTCCCAAGAACCAGTTCTCTAAATGCTAAGCAAACAATGAAATTAACTCTTGAGTTTTAAGAAAGGCTCATTATTTTTATCACTGCTTACCACAAAAAAAACATCAACTCCTCCTTTCTGGATTCCTTGGTTTCAAAGCTTGCATCATACAAAGCATAGCGGCAATCTTTCTCAGGAAGCATTCCCACAAAATGCTTGAAAGGATCGGTTATGGTTACACCAACATCTCCAACCAAGATCTCTTTGCCTTCTTCTACAATGATGCATTTTTTGTCTGCACTGAGGCAAAAAATGACAGCCTTCTTTCTTTTCTTGATTTCTTCTGGTGTGGAGCACTTTCTAACTTTCATATCATAAAAAATGCGACACACTTCATCAGCAACTTGCACTCCTGAGGCCTATAATGAGAAAAGGAAGTCAGAAAGAGGCTTATAATTTTTATTGTGCCAAACATAAGACATTACGTAACTTCTAGTCATCGGCTGGCATATACTTACAATGTTTAGGGTATACTTATCACCTAATAGGGAAACAGGAAGAGCTGAGCTGCAATCACTAATTTCAGTCACTGAACTTTTACAAGATTACATATACAAGTCACTTATCACCATTTATGTGGGAGGTAAGGGAAGAGGCATCTATGCAGCCCCTCCTACCTGAAAACCTGAAAAAAGGTACTTTTGAGGTGCTGGATTATTTTCTTCTTACAGAGGTTGCTTAGAACCCTGACTAGGGGTAGTCATCTTCCCAGTTTGGTTATTAATACTGTCCTAAATTCTTTTCATAATGCATAATATAGATGATCAGAGTGGTTGGGTTAGAAAAATTCCATTCCTATGGTACAGCTTTTGCTAATAGAATTCTAAGGTCTTTGTTCTACTCAAATTTCAAAATTATGTGATTAATATTCAGTAACATAAGTCACATGCTTTTATTTTTTTGTGTGTGTGTGGTTTTTTTTTACAGAGACAGAGAGTGAGTCAGAGAGAGGGATAGACAGGGACAGACAGACAGGAACGGAGAGAAATGAGAAGCATCAATCATTAGCTTTTCACTGCGCGTTGCAACACCTTAGTTGTTCATTGATTGCTTTCTCATATGTGCCTTGACCGCGGGCCTTCAGCAGACCGAGCAACCCTTTGCTTGAGCCAGCGACCTTGGGTTCAAGCTGGTGGGTTTTTGCTCAAACCAGATGAGCCCGCGCTCAAGCTGGTGACCTCGGGTTCTCGAACCTGGGTCCTCTGCATCCCAGTCCGACGCTCTATCCATTGCGCCACTGCCTGGTCAGGCAACAGTCACATGCTTTTAAAATTTCACTTAAGACTACAGTTCTTCTATGTGGATTAAATGTATTAATAAACTTTTATAGTACAAAATGTCAGCCATTTGTCAACTAATTCATGCACTAAATATGGTTTTGTAATTAAAAATAATTTCACTTAAAAAAAACCCTCCAAGCTTTAAATAAGACTGTTAAGGCCCTGGAGGTTGGCTCAGTGGGTAGAGCATCGACCCAGCATGCAGACATCTGGGTTCAATTCTCAGTCAGGGCCCAAAAGAGAAGCAACCATCTACTCTCTCCCCATCCTTTCCTCCCCTTCTCTGCCTCTTCCCGTCCCACAGCCAGTGGCTCAATTGGTTTGAGCATCAGCCCTGGGTACTGAAGACAGTTCAGTTTGTCTGAGCATCAGCCTCAGGTGCTGAGAATAGCTCAGTTGATTCCAGCATTGCCCCAGACAGGGGTTGCTTGGTTGATCTGTCTCACTAATCTCCCCTCTTCTCACTTTAAAAAAAAAAAAAAAAAGATTAAGAGAGTAGATCTTAATTGGTCCCACCACAAAAAGAAATGACAATTAATGATGAATAGAGGTGTTAGCCTAATGTACGATGACAACCATACTGCAATATACTTTAAATATCAAAACACCACCTTTTACATCTTAAACTTATATCAATTATATCTCAATTTTAAAAAAATAAATAAGAAAATGTTTACTGCTATAACAAAGAGTAGCTTAATTTGGGATTATACTGACCGGAAAAATAAACCTTTTACCATGTTATATTTGCTACTCTGAGATGAGAAAGCAATTACATAAGATCGTTTTCCTTTTTAGTTACACAGACCCTGATAGCAAAAGCTCTAAAACAAGTTTTTAAATCATCTTCTTTAAGAAATATGCTATTTATATTAACTTTACTATATCTATAATTTTTGTATGTTTCATTAACTACTTTGGTTTGCATGTTAGCTTTTCTAAAGCAAGAATTTATATTTAATAGAAATACTAAACAATGCAAAAATATTAATGATAACCAAAATAATGTCAAGTAATTTGATTAAGAAATAAAAACACGTGAGATAAAAAGATTACCCATACACTGGGAAAAAACATTTGCAACTCATATATCCAATAAGGAACTTGTATCTAAGCTATACAAAGAACCCTGATAACCCAACAGTAAAAAAGACAAGTAAACCTATTTAAGGAACTTGAATAGACATTTCTTCAAAGAGATATAAAAAGTGAATAAGCACTTGGGGAAATGCTTAGTCATCAGGGCAGTATACAGCAAAACCACAAGAGCTACTATTTTATACCCACCAAGATGGGTGTAACACAAAAGGGAATAGCAACAAATGTTGGTGAGGCTGTTGAAAAACTGGAATCTTTATACAGTGCTGATAGAACTGTTAAGTGGTGCCACCGCTTCAGAAAACAGTCTGGCAGTTGCTCAAAAAGTTAAACATGCAGTTAACACCTAGCAATGCCACTCTCCTAGTTATATACACAAGACAAATGATAATGTATGTTCACACAAAAACTTGTACATAAATTTTCATAGCAGCATAATTCATAACAGCCAAAAATTAGAAAAAAAACAAATGTGTATCAACTGATGAATGAATAAACAAAATGTGGTACATCCACACAATGGAATATAATTCAGCCATAAAAAATGAGGTACTGATACATGCTACAAGATGGATAAACCTCGAAAAACGCTACACTAAGTAAAATAAGCCACACATAAAAGGCCGCATCGCATGATTCTATTTCTATGAAATGTTCAAAACAGGCAAATCCATAGACAGGCAGAAGATTAGTGGTTTTTAGGAGCTGAGAGGAGAGAGGAATGGGGAGTGGCTACTAACTGATATGGGGTTTCTGTTGGCAACAAAATGTTACAGAATTTGATAGCAGTGGTGGATATACAATTCTATAAATATACTGGATCCCAGAATTTACTTAACATTAAGTTAACTAGGACTAATTTATTATATTCATTAAAAGAGCTGTAATACGCTTCAATCCTATCTAAGCTAATACACATTTTGTTTATAAATGAACATTCCACTCTAAAATAAAGTGGTTAATACAGCAAATTAATACTAAAAATTTACTTCAAAAGCTACTCAATCTTATGACTTTCCTACTTTTAAAAAGCACTTTTTAAGCACCTTTTAGTAGTAGTATTGTTCTGATCTTTTCATAGTTCATCTGTGTTCAACAAGTTAAGAATCATTATTCTGCTGTTTTGAACAGAGGTAAATATATAACGAAATAGTGAATAACTAAAAACAGACCCCAATTCCTCTAACTTCCAACTCTATAATGTTGATTTGTTAGTCACACTTGTCCAACCCACTTTGAAACAATGAAGGCAGTATATAAAGCCTTATATCCAACCAACTGATATTTTATCTGTCAACATCCAAGTGAAGTGTCTCAAACACTTTAAATTCTGACTTGGTAATTAATCAAATTAATCATATACCAGTAATTGAAAACAGAAAAGAAAACGTATTCTGCAATTATAATGTAACTATCTCTGCCAAATCAAGCTATAACTTACAAGTATCTTAAAAAGCCTGAGTAAGAACTCTGGACGTTTTCTATCAAAACTGATCTGTGGAGGTCTCTGATGAGGAGACACTTCTGCTTGAAGATGGTGAAGGATTAACTGGCAAAGACACTGGAAATAGGAAGGGTACTCTTGAGACAGTTATAAATATATAAGAAAAGCTCTGAACTACAGCAGAGGAGCTGAAAACAAACAAACAAAAATCCAAGGATATTTCAAAGTAAAACCAGTGTAACTAAATGAAACATAAAGAAGTAGCATCAAAGACCCAAGATTCCCTAGACTGGTGATTGGTGTATACACCCATTGTATATACTGATTGTGGTATATAAACAGAAGGGGGAGATGGGTACAATGTGACATGTTAATTTTGAAGAATGTGCAAGACATCTAGGTAGAGATTTCAACTGGAAATATAAGCATGGCTCTAATAGGTATTTTGGTCTACAGTCAATACCACGGAGGTACCATTAAGTAGTGAAACAAAAACAAACAAAAAAACAAGTTAAGGGGACTAAAAAGAAGGAAGAAAAAAGCATCCTAGAAACCACAAGAGGGTATTTTGAGAAAGAAGATCATCAATACCAAAAACTGCCAAAGTTTGAGAATGCCTGAAAACAGACAACTGGGCTTGGCAGTTGGGCCTCTGAGCATTTCAGGAGACTGGAGGAATGGGGTGGAAATCCAGGGTAATGGGCTGCGTGTGAATCCACAGGGAACAGAAGAGGTGGAAACACAGGAGGGTGAGGGGAAGAGTGAGTGTTAACCATGGAAGCTGTCTTCTTACCAGGGAAATTTCCACCATAGTAAAATAAGTTTAAGAGCTCTTGAGGGAACAATAGAAATAAAGCCAAAACACTAAGAAAAAAACACAAAAACCTAATACAGAGTACTTTTCAAAAATTTATTTATTAATTCAGCGTGGGGTGGGGAGAGAAACATCAATTTGCTGTTCCACTTATTTATGCATTTATTGGTTGATTCTTGTACGTGCCCTGACCAGGGATCAAACCCACAACCTTGGTGGTATCAGAACAATGCTCTAACCAACTGAGTTCCCCAGCCAGGACTATTGAGTATTGTCAGACACTCCTAAATCACAAAATTTAATGAGAAAGTATTATTTTATTCTTACAGATTTGAAAACTGAGGTATAGAAAGATGAAATAATGTGGCCAGGGTCACTAAAATCCTGGTAGTTCAGGATGAGATCTGAACACATGCAATTTGGCTCCAGAACACTCATAACCACTCATAATTAAGCGACAGAACTCTAAAGAGACTGAGGGGATGCAGAGCACAGATGTCCTACTTTCCTCTAAAATAGGAAGAGGGAGGGTAACAGTTGGAGGAAGGAAAATGTACTGCTAAAAATCGTGCTTAACAGGCTCTATTTTCTCTGTGAAGTATAAACCAGAAGTTTGAGGGCATTAATATAGATTTAGAATAGCTGTTATGGGGGTGGGGGGTCCAAAGGGAATCAATCACCCAAGGACAAGCAAAAGGGCTCTGAAGACATTAAAAGTTATCGGCTGAGGTCAGAGGGTGATGGTAGACAATCCCGGGGGGAAGCAGATGCTGACAGCAGGATGGCGGTACAGGTGGAAAGGAAGGACTCGGCATTATCTCTAGGAGATTTTATCCAAGCTTGAGGGTTCAACTGTCTAATCCCAATGACTCAAACATTGTTCAGGCATCTGCTTTTCTAAGTTGCAGCCTTTACACCCAATTTCCTACCAAACATCTTCCGCTGGATGTCTCAAGGGATCTAACCCTCAGCATATCCAAAGTCCTCTTCTAGTCAGTCCTCCTTTCTTAGGAAGATTTTTTCATATTTCATCTTTTTCTAAGATATCACCAGCCTAGTTGCATAAGCCCTAAACCTGAGACATCCTTAACAATTCCTTCTCCTTCCCCTCATTAGCTTTTTGGATCCTCACATATTTTTCCAAGACATTCAGAACTCTCCCTCTGTTGCCAATCTCCTACCCAAGCCACAACTGCCTGTTATCTGAACTGTTACAGTAACTTCCCAAGTGGCTGCAGGAGGGGTGAGTGAGAACAGGATGCCTGTGTACCACACTTTTCCTCTTCCTGGGCACAAAATAAGACTACATTTCCCAGCCTTCCTTGAAAGTTCATATGACTGGGGGCCATAGGACTGAGCTCTGCTCAGCAACAGGCAGACACCATGATACAAACCACCTTCAGGCCTGGATCTTTGAAAGTGATCTACCTCCACCCTCCCCTGACAAGATCACCTCAGTGAACACACTTCTAGAATAGAAGAAGGCTTCCCAACTCTGCTGTACTCTACAGGACAGAGATAAATTTAAACTGTGTTAAGCCAATGAAATTTGGTATTTAATTATAGCTGTTCAAATATGCACAACAGACTGCTCATGCCCACTGCTGAGCTCCCTCTACTCTCCATTCATTCTCTACATTGCAGCCACAACTCTGAAACACAAATCCTATCTCCATGTTCACAACTTTGATGGTTTTCCACTGATCTAAGGTTAAAAGCAGTAATAATTCTTTAGCATGCATGATCTGACTCTACTCACCTTTCCAGCCTTATCTTATACCACACATGCTCTTCAACCTCACTGCCTAGGCCTTCTTTTAGTCCTATTTGCCATTCTCCTTCTCACCAGATGGCCTTTGCTCATACTATACACTTTGCTTGGATAGCACTTTCCTACCCTTCTCTGTCTGATTCACTTTTCAGATCTCAGCAAGTAAGTTTTCTGGGTCAAAACCAGGTATCTCTATCCCACAGCACTTAACCAGTTTCAGCGTTCTCTCTTTAAGATTATTTAATCATTGTCTCTCCCAAATAGGCTGTTTCATAAGACTGTAAGTTTCTTAAGACAGACCGTGTCTTACTTGTTCACTATTGTGTTCCTCTGAGAAAATCAAAGATGAATCAAACTTCCAATGCATATTATTTGCCTAATGGAGAATATAAAAACAGCACACACAATCTTCAAAACTTGGTAAAACTATTATTCCTTGGTAAACTCCAATGGAAGGAAGTTTAAAGAAGACAGAGATGAAGTTAAGGGTAAGGGAAACACAGGTAGTCAGGGAAGTTGTCAATGGAAACTGACTTAAAGCATTCTAGGACAAGGGGAGTGACGGGATGAAAAGACAGTCCTGACAAAGGGAGCCTGGCCCATACAATATGAGAGGAGGATAAGAATGCAGGAAATTGAGACATGAACTGGGTTCAAGATGAAGAGACCACAAATAGCAGGCTCAGGAGTTTGGAGGCACAGGATATTTTTAAAAGAAAAGTAAGCTGACCAGCTAAAAGACTAATTCAGAAAGCAAGGCAAGAGGTGATCAAGGCCTTCACTAGGGTAGTGGGAGCAGTACAAGGAAGAGGACTGGGTGCTGATAGTGTGTAGGAACATTGGTGCTTGACAACCACTGGCTGGAGAGGGATGGTGGAAAGGAAGGAGTCAGATAAAGTGGTTAGTTTGGTGATCAAGAGGCTGATTAATATCACTAAATGCTCCTTTTCTCTCTTCATTCCATTGTGGTGGCTTCAGAGTTGTTGATATTAGAGAAATATGGTTCTCTATATTCTCCATTATAATGATATTCTCCATTATAATGATAAATTTTGCCCATGGAAAAAAGAAATCCACCAGGTAAAGTGTATATTAGACTCACTATAATGCATAAATATGCTTAAATTTGTCACACCTCAATTCACTTAGTATATCCTTGAAATAGCACTGATATGGAAGATTAAACAAATGATCCCTAAATTCTTGACAATAATTTTTATAAGATAAAACTAACACCATGAGGACAGACTGAGAAAGCGGGGAATACTGCTCCTATAGCTGGCCCCACACTGCTCAGAGCCCCTCTTTTCCTAACCTCTAAGCACCAATACAGCTCCTCTCAATAAACTGGTAGTTCTTTCCCTTTGATTCTAGGGGGTGACCTGGAAAACTAGGATAAAGTTAGTGGATTGGAAAGAAGATAAAATAATCCTTAATTAACTATAGTTTATCAACATACTGAAGGCCAAAAGAAGCTAACTTGAAATCAAAGCACCAGAATTATGAGAGCAACCAATCCATCCATGCTTCTCCACTAATTAGCTGTGTTACCTTGGGCACGTCATTTAACATCTACAAAGAAAATTAGTTCCTTGAAATAGGTACAGCACTAGACCAGCTTATCAAGTTTTAAAATGCACAGGAATCACCTGAGGAGCTTGTTAAAATGCAGATTTCACAGATTCTGATTCAGGAATCTGAGGCAGTCTGAGATTTTGCATTTCCAATAAGTTCCAGATAAAAATCACCAAAATGTAGTTCTAAAATTTTATGAAATACAATAAAATCTTAGCTCAACATCTATTTACTCTTTTGCCTATCAAAGTCAGAGTAGTTTTTGTTCCACAGACTGCTAATAAAGCCTATGTATAGGTCCTCTCTCAAAATGATGTTTGAAGTAAAATAAAATAAAATATATAGCATTACAAAAGCCAGTTATGCTGAAATATAGAGTTCATCTATGATGATGATGATGATGCGGAATTACTGAAGAGTATTAATTTTGGTGGACTTATTATCACAAAGAGACATTATGGTGGAGGCGGCACGATGGCGAAGGAGCAGGCGGACATACCAACTTCTACTTCCCAGAACCAAAATGGATTACAACTTAATTTTAAGAAAAATCATCTGGAAAAAACAACTTTGGACTAAACTAAAAGGACTCTTTATCCAAGGATCACTGAAGAAGCCACACTGAGACTGGTAGGAAAAGCGGAAACGCGGAGAGGGCTGCCCAGCTCCCGGGAGCAAGTAGCGGCCCGGAGGAACTTGCATGCTACTGGGATTTCACCTGAGAGGGGAGGGTCCTGAGCCCCAGGACCAAAACCACAGCCTGCAGCCCCAAACCCTAGAAGAGGCATACGGACAGTATTTAGCTGCAAAACAAGCCAGGATACTGTTTGCGAGAAAGACACAGATTTTTCAGACCCAGGATTCATCTTAAAGGGTCCGCACAGAACACCTCTCTCACAACCACTTACCCGGGGCTCCGGGGGACGGGGAGAGCTGAGATGACTGGAGCAGCAGGAAGAGAATGTAATCTAGGAGGCACAGGGAGAAACACTTTGAGGGACAGCCACCATAAACCCTGGGCTGAGTCACTCCCCAAATCTAAAGTGAGTATTTTTCCTGGAACCAGCAATACCAGCAAAGGGGAACAGGTTACCAGCCAAACAGAAGCTCTCCTGCTGCAGTCAGAACAAAGAATTGCTTAGAAACAGGGAGCCATCAGTGATACAGTATTGAGTGCTAAGGTCTGAGCTGCATTGCCCCCCCCCCCCCCACGTACACTGCTGAGTACTTGCAGGAGAGCAGGTGGTGGCGGGATGCAGGAGTGTGGTCCCCTCGGCAGGGGTACAGGCTAAGAGTGGCCGCAGCAGCAGAAGGGGCACACAAAAGCAGTCAGACCCGCACCTGTGGGGCAGGTGTGTGAGAGCAGTCCCACCCTCAGGGGCAAGGTGAAAGTTGAGACTTGCAGCTGGGTGCAGGAGTGCAGCCCCGCCTATGGGGCCGAGGCTTGCACGCCAGTGCACGAGCGCAGTCCCGCCCTTGGGGGCGGGGTGGAGGCAGGGGCCGGCCAGGGCTTGCAGCCCAGGCACGTGAACACAGTCCCACCTCGCTGCAGCAACAGGCCGGCACCAGCAACACCCGTGCCCGAACGCCGGAGGCAGCAGCAGAGGGGGTGGTGGGCCTGCAGACAGACCACACCTAGGGAACACAAAGGCCATACCCATTGAACTCCTGTGGCCACACCCTTTTTATACACAGACAAAATGGGAAGGCAGAGAAATGCAACACAAATGAATCAACAAGAGAAATCCCCAGAAAAAAGATTTGAATGAGAGAGAAATAACCAAGTTACCAGATGCAGAGTTTAAAATAATGATTGTTAGGATGCTCAAAGATCTTAGAGCAACAACGGATGGACATAACAAGCACCTAAATAAAGAGATAGCAAGTATAAAAAAAGGACATTTAAATAATAAAAAAGAGCCTGACCAGGCAGTGGCACAGTGGATAGAGCGTCGGACTGGGATGCACAGGACCCAGGTTCAAGATCCCGGGCTCGCCGGCTTGAGCGTGGCTCATCTGGTTTGAGCAAAGCTCACCAGCTTGGACCCAGGGTCACTGGCTTGAGCAAGGGGTTACTCGATTTGCTAAAGGCCCACGGTCAAGGCACATATAAGAAAGCAATCAATGAACAACTAAGGTGTCGCAACCAAAAACTAATGATTGATGCTTCTCATATCTCTCTCTGTTCCTATTCCTGTCTGTCCCTGTCTATCCCTCTCTCTCTCTCTCTGTAAAAAAAAAATCATAAAAAAGAATTAGTCAGAAATGACAAATACAATATCAGAAATGAAGATCACACTGGAAGGAATTAAAAGCAGGATGGAATGAAGCTGAGGATTGAATCAGCGATTTAGAGGACAAGATAAATGAAAGCATGGAAGCAGAGTAGCAAAAAGAAAATAGGATCAAAAAGTCTGAGGAAATTCTAAGAGAGCTCTGTGACAACATGAAGAGAAATAACATCCACAGCATAGGGGTTCCTGAAGAAGAAGAGAAAGAACAAGGGATAGAGAATCTGAAGAAATCATAACTGAAAACTTCCTTAAATTGATGAAGGGAAGTCACACAGTTCAAGAAGCACAAAGAGTTCCATTAAGGATGAACCCAAAAAGGCCGATACCAAGACACATTATAATTAAAATACAAAAATTAAGATATAAAGAATACTAGAAACTGTAAGAGAAAAGCAATCTATTACCTACAGAGGAGCCCCCATAAGAATGACATCTGACTTCTCAACAGAAACATTAGAGGACAGAAGGGAATGGCAAGAAATATTCAAAGTAATGCAAAACAAGAGCCTACAATCAAGACTTCTTTATCCAGAAGGCTATCATTTAAAATTGAAGGAGAAATAAAAAGTTTTCCCAGACAAAAAAAAACAAAACAACTCAAGGAATTCATTACAACCAAACCAATGCTACAAGAAATGTTAAGGGGCATGCTGTAAACAGAACAAAGAAGGGGAAAAACAATCTAGTAAAAGAGGAATACAGTTTTAAAGAATAAAATGGCAATAAACAACTACATATCAATAATAACCTTAAATGTTCCAATCAAAAGACATAGGGTATGATAAACCATCAGCCAACATCATATTAAATGGCATAAAACTGAGGATTTTCCCTCTTAAATCAGGAACAAGACAGGGTTGTCCACTGTCTCCACTCTTATTTAACGTGGTGCTAGAAGTTCTGGCCAGAGCAATCAGACAAGACAAAGAAATAAAAGGCATCCATATCGGAAAAGAAGAAGTAAAGGTATCACTTTTTGCAGATGATATGATCCCATACATCGAAA
Source organism: Saccopteryx leptura (assembly GCF_036850995.1). Taxonomy (NCBI): domain Eukaryota; kingdom Metazoa; phylum Chordata; class Mammalia; order Chiroptera; family Emballonuridae; genus Saccopteryx; species Saccopteryx leptura. Next base: position 181,516,894 of record NC_089507.1, read on the forward strand.
ACCCCAAAGACTCCACAAAAAGATTACCAGAAACAATAAACCAATACAGTAAGGTCACAGGATACAAAATTAATATACAAAAGTCCATAGCCTTTCTCTATGCCAACAATGAAATATTAGAAAACGAACTCAAAAAAATATTCCCCTTCACGACTGCAACAACAACAACAAAAAATACCTAGGAATAAACATAACAAAGAATGTAAAAGACCTATATAACGAAAACTACAAAGCATTGTTAAGGGAAATCGAAAAAGATACAATGAGATGGAGAAATATTCCTTGTTCTTGGATAGGAAGAATAAATATAATCAAAATGGCCATACTACCCAAAGCAATTTATAAACTTAATGCAATTCCCATCAAAATTCCAATGATATTTTTTTAAAGAAATGGAACAAAAAATCATCAGATTTATATGGAACTATAAAAAACCCCGAATAGCCTGACCAGGTGGTGGCGCAGTGGATAGAGCGTTGGACTGGGATGCAGAGGACCCAGGTTCGAGACCCCGAGGTCGCCAGCTTTAGCACGGGCTCATCTGGTTTGAGCAAAAACCTACCAGCTTGAACCCAAGGTCGCTGGGTCCAACAAGGGGTTACTCGGTCTGCTGAAGGCCTGTGGTCAAGGCACATATGAGAAAGCAATCAATGAACAACTAAGGTGTTGCAACGCGCAATGAAAAGCTGATGATTGATGCTTCTTATCTCTCTCCGTTCCTGTCTGTCCCTCTCTATCTCTCTCTCTGACTCACTCTCTGTCTCTGTAAAAAACACATACATACAGGCCCTGGCCGGTTGGCTCAGCGGTAGAGCGTCGGCCTGGCGTACGGGGGACCCGGGTTCGATTCCCGGCCAGGGCACATAGGAGAAGAGCCCATTTGCTTCTCCATCCCCCCCCCTCCTTCCTCTCTGTCTCTCTCTTCCCCTCCCGCAGCCAAGGCTCCATTGGAGCAAAGATGGCCCGGGCGCTGGGGATGGCTCCTTGGCCTCTGCCCCAGGCGCTAGAGTGGCTCTGGTTGCGGCAGAGCGATGCCCCGGAGGGGCAGAGCATCGCCCCCTGGTGGGCAGAGCGGCGCCCCTGGTGGGCGTGCCGGGTGGATCCTGGTTGGGCGCATGCGGGAGTCTGTCTGACTGTCTCTCCCCGTTTCCAGCTTCAGAAAAATACCAAAACAAAAACAAAAACAAAAAAAACACATACATACATAAATAAATTAAATTAAAAAAAAAAGAGTTCTCTTAAAGAAAAAAAACAAACAAAAAAAGACCCCGAATAGCCAAAGCAATCCTAAGGAAAAAAAATGAAGCTGGGGGCATTACGATACCTGACTTCAAACTATATTATAGAGCAGGGGTCCCCAAACTTTTTACACAGGGGGCCAGTTCACTGTCCCTCAGACAGTTGGAGGGCCGGACTATAAAAAAAAAAACTATGAACAAATCCCTATGCACACTGTACATATCTTATTTTAAAGTAAAAAAACAAAACGGGAACAAATACAATATTTAAAATAAAGAACAAGTAAATTTAAATCAACAAACTGATCAGTATTTCAATGGGAACTATGGGCCTGCTTTTGGCTAATGAGATGGTCAATGTGCTTCTCTCACTGACCACCAATGAAAGAGGTGCCCCTTCCGGAAGTGCGGCGGGGGCCAGATAAATGGCCTCAGGGGGCCGCATGCAGCCCGCGGGCCGTAGTTTGGGGACCCCTGTTATAGAGCCATGACAATCAAACAGCATGGTATTGGCAGAAAAATAGACACTCAGACCAATGGAACAGAATAGAAAGTCCAGAAATAAAACCATATATATATATATATATATATATATATATATATATATATATATATGGTCAAATAATTTTCAATAAAGGGGCCAACAACACACAATGGAGAAAAGAAAGCCTCTTCAACAAATGGTGCTGGGAAAACTGGAAAGCCAGATGCAAAAGAATGAAACTCGACTACAGCTTGTCCCCTTGTACTAAAATTAATTCAAAATGGATCAAAGACCTAAATATAAAACCTGAAACAATAAAGTACAAAGAAGAAGACATAGGTACTAAACTCATGGACCTGGGTTTCAAAGAGCATTTTATGAATTTGACTCCAAAGGCAAGAGAAGTGAAGGCAAAGATAAATGAATGGGACTACATCAGACTAAGAAGTTTTTGCTCAGCAAGAGAAACTGACAACAAAATAAACAAACAGCCAACTAAATGGGAAATATTTTCAAACAACAGCTCAGATAAGGGCCTAATATCCAAAATATACAAAGAACTCATAAAACTCAACAACAAACAAACAAACAAACAATCCAATAAAAAAATGGGAAGAGGACATGAACAGACACTTCTCCCAGGAAGAAATACAAATGGCCAACAGATATATGAAAAGATGCTCATCTTCATTAGTTATTAGAGAAATGCAAATCAAAACTACAATGAGATACCACCTCACACCTGTTAGATTAGCTATTATTAACAAGACAGGTAATAGCAAATGTTGGAGAGGCTGTAGAGAAAAAGGAACCCTCATTCACTGTTGGTGGGAATGTAAAGTAGTATAATCATTATGGAAGAAAGTATGGTGGTTCCTTTAAAAACTGAAAATAGAACTACCTTATGACCCAGCAATCCCTCTACTGGGTATATACCCCAAAAACTCAGAAACATTGATATGTAAAGACACATGTAGCCCCATGTTCAATGCAGCATTGTTCACAGTGGCCAAGACATGGAAACTACCAAAAAGCCCTTCAATAGAAGACTGGATAAAGAAGATGTGGCACATATACACTATGGAATACTCCTCAACCATAAGAAATTATGACATCGGATCATTTACAATAAAATGGTGGGATCTTGATAACATTATACGGAGTGAAATAAATAAATCAGAAAAAAACAAGAACTGCATGATTCCATATATTGGTAGGACATAAAAACGAGACTAAGAGACATGGACAAGAGTGTGGTGGTTGGGGGGGGAGGGGCACAAAGAAAACTAGATAGAAGGTGACGGAGGACAATCTGACTTTGGGTGATGGGTATGCAACATAATTGAATGACAAGATAACCTGGACATGTTTTCTTTGAATATATGTACCCTGATTTATTGATGTCACCCCATTAAAATTAATAAAAATTTATTTTTTTTAAAAAAGACATAGGGTAGCCTGATCAGGCAGTGGCGCAGTGGACAGAGCGTTGAACTGGGATGTGGAGGACCCTGGTTCGAGACCCCGAGGTTGCCAGCTTGAGCGTGGGCTCATCTGAGTTGAGCAAGGCTCAACTCGGTCTGCTGTAGCCCCCCTGGTCAAGGCATATATGAGAAATCAATCAATGAACAACTAAGGAACTGCAACGAAGAATTGATGTTTCTCATCTCTCCCCCTTCCTGTCTGTCTGTCCCTATCTGTTCCTCTCTGACTGTCTCTCCCACAAAAAAAAAAAAAAAAAAGACATAGGGTAGCTGCGTGGACCCGTACATATGCTGTCTATAAGAGACACACCTCAAAACAAAAGAATACACATAGACTGAAAGTAAAGGGATGGAAAAAAATTTTTATGCAAATGGAAATGAAAAAAAAGCTGGGGTAGCAATACTTACATCAGACAAAATAGGCTTTAAAACAAAGGCTATAGTAAATATGAAACCAAGCTTTTGCAGAGCAAAAGACACCAATGGGAGAATATATTCACCAATAAGTCTGATAAGGGGTTAATAACCAAAATTTATAAAGAACTTGTAAAATTCAACACCAGGAAGATAAACAATCCAATCAAAAAATGGGCAAAAGAAATGAATAGATACTTCTCCAAAGAGGACATACAGATGGCCAATAGGCATATGAAAAAATGTTCAAGATCACTAATCATTAGAGAAATGCAAATTAAAACCACAATGAGATACCACCTCACACTTGTCAGAACGGCACTTATTAACAAAACAACACATAAGTGCTGGCGAGGATGTGGAGAAAAGGGAACCCTCCTGCACTGCTGGTGGGAATGCAGACTGGTACAGCCACTGTGGAAAACAGTATGGAGATTCCTCAAAAAATTAAAAATCGAACTGCCTTTTGACCCAACCATCCCACTTTTAGGAATATATCCTAAGAACACCAAATCACTGATTCAAAAGAAGAAATGCACCCCATGTTTATGGCAGCACTGTTTACAATAGCCAAGATCTGGAAATAGCCCAAGTACCCGTCAGTGGACAAGTGGATTAAAAAGCAGTAGCATATTTTTGGGGAGGTTTTTAATGGTTTTTTCTATTTCTTCTCTACTAATAGGTCTGTTTAGGCCAGGGGTCCCCAAACTTTTTACACAGGGGGCCAGTTCACTGTCCCTCAGACCATTGGAGGGCCAGACTATAAAAAACTATTCAATATGAACAAATCCCTATGTACACTGCACATATCTTATTTTAAAGTAAAAAAAACAAAACAGGAACAAATACAATATTTAAAGTAAAGAACAAGTAAATTTAAATCAATAAACTGACCAATATTTCAATGGGAACTACGGGCCTGCTTTTGGCTAATGAGATAGTCAATGTCCGGTTCCATATTTGTCACTGCTAGATGTAACAAGTGATGTGACGTGCTTCCGGAGCCGTGAGGCGTGCATCCCACGTCACTGGAAGTAGTACTGTATGTGAGTGATGCCATGCTTTGCGTCTCTCACTGACTACCAATGAAAGAGATATCCCTTCCGGAAGTGCGGCGGGGGCCGGATAAATGACCTCAGGGGGCCGCATGTGGCCTGCAGGCCGTAGTTTGGGGACCCCTGGTTTAGGCTTTCTGCATTACTCCATACATAGGTGGGACATAAAAGTGAAACTAAGAGACATTGATAAGAGTGTGGTGGTTACAGGGGGAGGGGGGAAAGGGAGAGGGAAAGGGGGAGGGGGAGGGGCACAAAGAAAACTAGACAGAAGGTGACAGAAGACAATCTGACTTTGGGTGATGGGTATGCAACATAATTGAACGACAAGATAACCTGGACTTGTTATCTTTGAATATATGTATCCTGATTTATTGATGTCGCCCCATTAAAAAAATAAAATTATTTAAAAAAAATTTTTAAAAAAGCAAATATGCAGTAAATTTGAAAAAAAAAAAAGCAGTAGTATATATACACAATGGAATACTATGCGGCCATGAGGAAGAAGGAAATCTTACCTTTCGGGACAACATGGATGGACCTGGAAACTATCATGCTAAGTGAAATAAGCCAGGTAGGGAAAGAAAAATATCATATGACCTCACTCATTTGAGGAATACAATGACCAATGTGAACTTAGCAACCGAACAGAAGCAGAGGTGGGATCAAAGGGACCAGAGGGAAAGTGGTCAGAGGGAAAGTAGAAGAGAAAATGGGATCAGAAAAGGGAAAGAGATTAATGAAATTATATACACAGCTAGTGCTTGACTTACGACCACGATTGGTTCCAACAGACTGGTCATAACACAATTTGGTTGTAAGTTGAGTAGGCTATATGTACAATACTGTGAAATGATGTTATAAAAATCTTTAAGTCATATTTTATCATAATTTTCTTTCATTATTGTACCGAGTCTGGGGTAACAGTTGAAATAGTGTATGCGGAGACGGTATTGCTGCCAGAAGCTGGTCCGCACTGTCGCACGCCCAGCTGGGCAACGCTTGCACTGCCAGACGCAGAGCAGTCGTGGCTAGCGATTGTGGTCGTAGAGTCGAATGGTCGTAAATTGCATAGGTCGTAAGTCGATCAATACCTGTACATAACAGCATTATAGAAAACAGGACAGCAAATCCTGGAGGGAAGTGGGGAAGGCATTGGGGGAAAAGGGCATAGGGGGGCCGAGGAGAATAAGGGGTTGGGGGGAGGTATATTCGGTGGGACACTTGAATCTATGTAAACACAAATTAAAATCATAAATTTTTTTAAAAAGAGACATTATGGTGAATCTTAAAACAAAAATGGCTGTGATATACAGAATCATTTGTGTTTTTTTACTTTATACTTTGCTTTTACCTAATGAAAAAGGTCCTCTCCTGTCAAATTTTTTAGTATTTCTGTAAAATGTTAGATGACTAAGATATTAACCACTCAGCTGTTGAGAAAGCTAAAGTTTATTTCATAAAGCAAAATTAAATTCAATTTTGATTTTAAGTTTTTCTACAGTTATTTATATTCAATTACAAAGTTTTAACAATAAAGACCATTAAAGGATACTCTGAACATAGCATCAAAATTTGCTGCTCAGCTAGGAAGGAAAATCTGAAGAGTAAAAATAGATTGCTATTACAAGAGCTTTGTGATTACCTTAAAAAGATATGCTATCCACAACTTCAGTTTCACTGTGTTCTGTACCAGTGACCACTGGAGCATAACAGTTGCTCTTAGAACTCGACCCTCATGCCAAAACAGTCGCTGTTAAATAATTACTTCACTGTACCTTACCTCATTTGACTACCAGTTTTTAACTTTTTCATGAAGCAGAATGATCTTAAACCTCTCTGGTTCTCCTCTGGCAGACCTTTTCTGAAACACTGATTCAGAGATTAAGTGAAGACATCCAAGGCATTGCCTTCATCCTCAATATTCTAAATAGTTTCTACTCACAAACAGAAAGGGAAGTAAACCCTACAGAAAATTAACACTGGATATTTTTAAGTTGTGAATGAGAGCACACACTTAAAACATCAATTCTCTCAATTCCAGCATATGAGTAGTGATCCCTGAAAGGAGCATCAAGTTTTATGATTCAACTTTTGTAAACTGAACCAGTCCAAATCCTAAATGTAGTAACTGTCCTTCCTAACTATCCTAACTCAAGTAGGATACCTGTCTTGGGCTCCATAATTAATGCCAACTATATATACTTTACCCAGCCCTCATGGGAGAAAACAGGAATGAAAGCTATTTTCTTCCCTTAGAAAGTTAATTTCTTAAAAAATATATTTTTCTAAGCTCAGAGGATGAGTTATTTGACAGTACTGCATATATATATTGCATAGCAGAAAAATACAATTTCAAATTTAGAAACACCTGGCAGAAAACAGTTCTCAACCTACCAATCATTAAAAGCCCAGCATAACTGCTAATCAAAGGCACTGGAGCATTTAAAAATGGGTTCACGATTCTCCTTTATTTATACTATGCCTTACATAAGGACCAAAAGAAACAGAAAACTGACTGACTACAAAATATTTGGGCTTTTGGTTGATGCCTCTGAGTAATACAATGACAAATACAATGATTTAGATAGTGCTTAACAAATGAATAACATTACACCTGACCTGTGGTGACACAGTGGATCAAGCATCAACCTGGAATGCTGAGGTCGCTGGTTCAAAACCCTGGGCTTGCCCAGTCAAGGCACATATGGGAGTTGATGCTTCCTGTTCCTCCCCACCTTCTCTCTCTCTCTCTCTCTCTCTCTCTCTCTCTGTGTGTGTGTGTGTCTCTCTCTCTTCTCTAAAATGAATAAGTAAAAATAATTTGAAAAATATGTAAATTAAAAAATTGTTACTTAAAGAAATGAACAGCATTTCTACACAGTAGTGTCGAGAGCCCTATAGATCCTGTGTTAAAATGGGGGACTGAATACGTACATCTAAATTTAGCTCCCTCCCAAAACTCCACTGCAAATACAAAAAAGGGATTTAAAAAAAGAAAAGAACAAGAACATAAACCCACAAGGACAAGGAGATCAGGACAAAAATGGAAGTTCCAATAAGGAAGAATGAGTGAAATTAGTCTGAGAAGCACTTAGGATCCTAGACCCCCTCCTAACTCCACCCTCATATCCCTGGAATTCTGGATTTTATCCTCTAGATAGGGTACACAGTAGGTCTTCATCATCCTACTTAAAACAGGCAAATAGGTGAACATGTGTAAATGAATGCTAAGACAGTCTCCAGCACCACCAGTACCTAGAAGCCTGACTCTCCAACACAACTTTCTGCGATGATGAAAATGTTCTGTATAAGCACTGTCCAATATGGGAGACAGTACTACACGTGGCTATTGAGCACATGAAATGTGGCTAACACAAATGAGTACCAAAATTTTTAATTTCATCTTATTTTAAATAATTTAACATAAAATGAATTCTCAATACTAAAATAGTATGTTTTGAGTAAACAAAATTACATATACTGCTCACAAAAATTAGGGGATATTTCAAAATGAATATGAAGCGATAAAAAAAGAAGCGTTTGATTTTTTAAAAAATTAAACAAGAACATCAGAAAAGCAAGTGACAAGTCAAAGAAAGTTGTTCAATTATGCAAATGAGATGCAAAACTAACTTTTATTTCATTGGTGAAAATGCACCATACAAAAGGCTGAATGTACTGAGGAGTATCTGCACATTCCCCGATCCCTTAATTTTTGTAAGCAGTGTAATTTTCTGCCTTGAAAAAAGTGTATTCCTCAAAATTATTGATGACTGATTTATGTCATCAGGAAGGAAGGAACCTCAGTTATACTCTGCAATGACAGAATAATTTTTGCAAGGGCAAGAATTTCAATTCTAGTTTAATAGTTATGGTTGACTATTTCTGGAGGCAAGTAAAAAATCTTGGGAAGAAATTCAGATAAGACTTTTCTGTTTGTTTGGAAATATCCTCAGTGTTAATTTGGGAGAGTTAAAATAACCAAAATCAAGACTAGTTCGTTAAACTTCAGACAAGGTTTGACTTTATGCAAAGATTTTACGGTAATCTTTTTTTAATTTTGTCAATTACAGTTGACTTTCAATATTATTTTGTATTAGTTTCAGGGATATAGCATAATGATTAGACAATTATGTACATTACAAAGTGATCCCCTGATATTTTCAGTACCAACTTAGCCCCATATATTATTACAATATTATTGATTATATTCTCTATGCTGCATTTTACATCCCTGTGACTATTTTGTGACTATCCACTTGTACTTCTTAATCCCTTCACCTTTTTCACCCAGTCCCTCAATCCCCTTCCTCTCTGGCAACCATCAGTCTGTTCTCTGCAACTATGAGTGTATTTCTATTTTGTTTCTTCATTTATTTTGTTCTTTAAATTCCACATATAAGTGAAATCATATGGAGACACTTCTCTGAAGAGGACATGGATGGCCAATACACATAAAAAAGTGCTCACCATCACTAATCATCAAAGAAATTAAAACCACAAGAATATATGCACCCACGTTCACTGCAGCATTATTTACAACCAAGATATAGAAGCAACACAAGTGTCCATCAATAGAGGAATGAATAAAAAAGTTGCTTTACACACACACAAACACACACACACACACACACAAGTATTACTTGGTCATAAAAAAAGAATGAAATCTTACCATCTGCAAAAGCACGGATGGACCTATAGGATATTATGCTAAGTGAAATAACTTAGAAAAAGATTTTAATTCTTACAGATGGTATATATGTTAAGAAGTGCTTTGACTCCTTGTGGGTTAAAAAAAAACCCTGCATATTAAGGAAGAACTGAAATAATTTAAAATACAAGGTTTATTTAATAGCGATAAAGAGAATGTATTACACATAAGACTATTCCATATAAATTTTATAATTAATTGGGTTATATGTTTTCTAAATAAATTGATAAAGTCAGATATTGCCATGCTCTTATAAACAGAATTTAGAACATCTATTTAACATTAGAAGGCCTTTTTAACCAGAGAATGCACACCATAAGTCTGAGTCAGATTTACTTAAATCAAGTTATCCAAGTCAGAAATATTCAAATAACTTGAGCAAGCAAGCTAATTTCTCTAACTTCAGTTTCATTGCTGTAAAATGTGAACTATAATTATCCTAACTCAGGAGGATTGACATCACAACATATGTAAATCACCTAAAACGTAGTGCCTAGCAATGGTACCATTCAGTAAGTGAATACTCATTATTACTAACCAGAAAACCTGTTAAAACTTCTTCAACTCCTTCTAGTTACCAATGTGGATAATTTCTAATGAAGTCTTTGGGTAATGGAAGGCTATGGGTAAAAGAGATCCAGACGGCTTAAAACTTCTTTGTGAAATAGTAATTTCTGTCTGTTGTCTGATGACCAGAACCACAAATTAAAAAACCATACTGATATTTCCATGAACATGACTATTAAATGGTTGACCAGCAATGACATACAAGAACGAAAGGAATGTCCTCTTTAACATTTAAGATTCCATTACACTACTACCTCTTGCCATTCTCCTAGGTCAGCTATAAATCAAACCCACAGTGATGAAAAGTGGGGCGTATGGATATATTTTGAATCATTCACACTAGAGAGTTATTGTTGTGTCTAAGGGAAAAGAGGCCAGTGCCCCTGACTAGTCAGGTTTTACATGTTTTAAAAATTCTTGCAGCACACCGGTTGAAAATTGCTGAGCTAAAGGTAAAAGACTTCTTCTTGGTTTAACAATTCGGCTTCTATCCGGATGATTAACATGTCAGTGAAAAATAGAAAACTAATTGAATGTTGTGATTTAACTGATCTACTTACTTCTGTTCCATGGTCACATTCAGTTTCTAAGCCCTACCAATTCCTCCTTGAATGTGGATTTCAACTCTACTTCTCCTGTCCTCTTAAAATCTCTTAACACTCCCCAAATTAAAATTTTTCAGTTTCTAAGCACCTACAAGATAAAGTCCATATTCATTAATAGAGCATAAAAGGCCCTTTATCATCCAAACCAACCTACTTTTCCATATTCATCTTCCACCACAGACAATTGTATTATTTCCTCAAACCTTTCAGAAAGCAATTTGGCCATTTATATTGAGCTTCTAAATAATCCAAACCCTATGACCCTTTAACTCAGTAATCTCACTTCAAGTACGGAAATAATCTTCATAATACTAAAACCAGACAGCCCAAATAAATAAAAACCAAGGGAACTGAAAAAAAAATTATAGTATATCCACAGGATAGTTTCTGATATATCCATTAAAATTATGTTTATGGAAACTTTTTAATGACAGGGAAATATTTATGATTTAAGTGAAAAACCTGATATAAAGTTTTACATACAGTGTAATCTCAACAATGTAAAATAGTATAAAGAAAAAAAATTTAATCTCTAATGGTGGGAATATAAGTGATTTTAATCTTCTCTCCAGGTTTCTGTATTTTCAGTTTTCTGTCATGAGCATGTTTTTTTTTTAGATTTTATTTATTCATTTTAGAGAGAGAGAGAGAGAGAGAGAGAGATAGATAGATGGGGGGAGGAGCAGAAAGCATCATCTCCTATATGTGCCTTGACCAGGTAAGCCCAGGGTTTTGAACCAGCGACCTCAGAGTTCCAAATTGACACTTTACATACTGTGCCACCACAGGTCAGGACTGAGCATATTTTTAAAATCAGAAATATATATATACACAATCTTTCTGATTTAGTGACTGCACACCGACAATATTATTTTGAAGAATAATGCAAATGCAGGCAAAGATTTACGCACAAAGATAAAAGTATTACTTATAATACTGGGTTTAAATTTAACAAGGAGATAATTTAATATCATCACTGTATGAGCAGGATACCATTAAACAATTTAAGTGGTTTCTACAGGTATAATGTTATAAAATTCATCCATTTAAAGGTGTAAACTTCATGGGTATAGTATAATCACAAATTTGTAGTGTACCATCACCACAATCTAATTTTACATTTTGAACACCCCCAAAAGAAACCCTGTACTTGTGAGCAATCACTTCTTTATCCCTACTCTTACCCACCCAAGACCTAGCCAATCACTAATTTACTTCCTGTCTCCAAGGATCTGCTTATCGTGGATATTTTATATAAATGAATCATACAATATGTGGTCCCGTCTTTTTTTGACTGGCTTCTTTCACTTATAACATGTTTTCAAAGTTCATTCATGTATTGCCAAACGATATTCTATTGTATGAATAAACATCAGTTGATGGGCATTTAGGCTGTTTCCACTTTTGGTGTATTATGACTAATACTACTACGAACATTGTGTACAAGTTTTTATGCAAGCACGTTTTCATTTTGCTTGGGTATATAATTAGGTGTGAAACTGCTGCGTCATTTGATAACTTCCAAGCTGAACTTCTAGTAACAAACTATAGAAATGATCCCTGAAAGTATAGTCTTCAAGCTGAACTTCTTAAAGAACTGCCAAACCATTTTCCCAAATGTCTGCACCATTTCACATTTCCACCAGCAATGTACAACGGTTTCAACCTCTCTACAGCCTTGCCAATATTTTGTTAGTGTTGTCCTCTTTTTTACTGTCATCCTAGTGGTTGTGATATATAACAGTATCTCATTGTGGTTTTGATTTGCATTTCCCTAACAGCTGATTTTGAGCATCTTTTCAGGCTCTACTCACCACTTTGCATTGCCTTTTTTTTTTTTTTTTTTTTTTTTTGTGAGAGACACAGAGAGAGACAGGAAGGGAGAGAGATGAGACACATCAACTCATAGTTGTAGCACTTTTTTCAGTTGTTCATTGATTGCTTCTCATACATGGCTTGATGGGGGGGGGGGGGTGTTCCAGCTGAGCCAATGACCCCTTGCTCAAGCCAGCGACCTCTGGGCTCAAGCCAGAGACCATGAGGTCATGTATATGATCCCACACTCAAGCCAGCAACCCCGCACTCGAGCTGATGAGCCTGTGCTCAGGCCGGTGACCTTGGGGTTTCAAACCTGGGACCTTAGTGTCCCAGGATGACGCTCTATCCTCTGCACCACCACAGAACAGGCACCACTTGCACTTCTTTAAGAAATGTCTACTCAAAGCCTTTGACTACATGATCAGGTCATCTTTTCATTGTTGAGTTGTAAAAGTCTTCATATATTCTGAATACAAGTTCCTTGTTAGACATATGATTTGTAAATATTTTCTCTCATTCTGTGAGTTGTCTTTTCACTTTCTTGATGAGTGTTCTTTGATGCAAAAAAGTTTTTAATTCTAGTAAGGTCTAATTTATCTATTTTTATTTTGTCACTGGAGGTTTTGGTGTCATTGTCTAGAATGGCCATTAAAATTGACCAAAAAACACTGCCCAAACCACATTCACAAAGATTTTTGCCTATATTTTCTTCTACAAGTTTTATATCTTTGGCTCTTTCATTTAGGTCTATAACACATTTTGAGTTAAGTTTTCTATATAGTGTGAAACAGAGAGCCAAATTCATTCTTTTGCATGTGAATATCCAGTTGTCCCAGCACCATCTGTTGAAGACACTAATCTTTTCCCCATTGAATTAACTTGGCACCCTTGTCACTTTGGGTATGGAAAATAAGAGTATAAAACTGTTACAAATGAACTGAACTGTGTAAGAAAAATCTGTATTGGTAGCCCCCAGATATTCACTTTTTCCCTTATTTTCATTATAGTACTTATTACAATCTTCAATTATCTTCTTATTCAGCTGTTTACTTATTTCTTACCTGTCTCCCCGTAATAATGTATACTGAATAGGCATAGGGCCAAGGGCTTTGTTTTGAATACTACTGAATACCCAGGGCCTACAATAGTAAGTCCTCCCTTAACTCAGTCAATAGATTCTATAACTTTAAATGAAAAGACATATAATGAAACCAATCTTACCACAAGCTACTTGATATAAACACGAGTTAAGTTTCTATCACATCTCATCAACTTTTAAATGAAATGATATTAAAAGAACCTGCTGTACCTTGTACCTAGAAGACAGATAACAATCATTTATTGAAAGAATGAACAGATATTTAAAATGGCCTGTAAGAAAATAAGCCAAAAAGAAAAAAAAAACAAAATAAGCCAAATGTTAAGACTTTGGTTGGCATTGCCATTACAAATAAATTTTTTCTTAATGTTTTATAATGAACATGTTATTATTATAATCAGAAAAGAAGTCAAAGTATTTTTATTTTTTAAATTTTTTATTAATTTATTCATTTTAGAGAGGCTAGAGAGAGAGGATGAGAGAGAGAGAGAGAATAGGGGGAGAGAAACAGAAAGCAGCAACTCCCATATGTGCCTTGGTCAGGCAAGCCCAGGGATTCAAACCGGCAACCTCAGCATTCCAGGTCAACACTTTATCCACTGCGCCACCACAGGTCAGGCCAAGTCAAGGTATTTTTAAACGTTTGTAATATTTCTGGATCAATTTGACATTCCTCAAAGTTCTACGAACCTCAACTTTTACCAAACTACTTTATTTTAGCTTCTTTTATAAGTCCTGAGAACAGGGACACCTATTAGCTCAGGTTAGGAACTCACCCCGATGTTTTTCTTTCCCTCATGTCACACATCTAAATTATCAGTAAGTCCTGTCAGCTCTACCCCTAAAATATACGTTAACTCTTGAACAAAATGAGTTTGAACTGAGCGAGTCCACTTATACAAAGATTTCTTTCAATAAATGCCTGTACTGTTTTCAATCCGCAGTTGGGAGTCCACCCACAAATGGACAGGACCAACCGTACACATTGATCTACCCCATTTTATATAGGAGAATAAGCATCTGTGGATTTTGGTACCAATCCAGGTGGGATCCTGGAACCAATTCCCCACAGATATAAAGAGTGGTTATGTTTTGGGGGAATCAAAAGTTACATGTGGATTTTCAACTGTGCAGGGGGGTCAGTGTCCTTATGCCTAGTCATGTTCAAGGGACAACTGTACTGTACATCCAATCTAATTATTTCTCACTATTCCAATAACAATTCTAATCCATGCTATCAATTGCCTGAATAATAGCAATAGTTCCTTAATCAGTGTATGTCCCCATTTGTACATCTCCATACATGAGTTACAGGGATAAATCACAGCCATTTCACTACTTAACACCTTAACATATCCCTACCATCACAAACCCAGTGATTCCCTAGGGCAGTCAGAATAAAATTCAAATTCTTTACATTGGTCTAAAGTAGTGGTTTTCAAACTTTTTGAAGTCAGGGCACATTTAAAATCCTACAAATAATTGTAGGCATACTATATACAAATTTCTGAGCAATATGTTATAATAATTAAGTCAAATATTAAAGAAAAATATATAAAGTCCTTTTACGGTAATTAAACAAAATAAATACGACCAAATTAAATTTATTCTGACATTAAAAAACATTTCTATGTTACATTTTTTGAGTTATGCTTTCTAGAATTCGTAAAAAATAGGGGTTAAAAAATAAAAAAATGACAAAAAGTTATCTTTTTATATAGATAAATACATGTATCTATAGATAGATACATTCTTTTTTTTTTATATACAGAGACAGAGAAAGAGATAGATAGAGACAGACAGGAACGGAGAGAGATGAGAAGCATCAATCATTAGTTTTTTGTTGTGACAGCTTAGTTGTTCATTGATTGCTTTCTCATATGTACCCCCTTACTCGAGCCAGCAACCTTGGGTCCAAGCTTGTAAGCTTTGCTTAAACCAGATGAGCCCGTGCTCAAGCTGGCGACCTCGAGGCCTCGAACCTGGGTCCTCCGCTTCCCAGTCCATTGCTCTATCCACTGCGCCACCGCCTGGTCAGGCTATAGATAGATACATTCTTAGTAAGATTTAGTAAATTTGGCAGGTCTCAGCGTGAATGTGTTTTTTCATTCTCGTGTTTATGAGAAACATGAGCCTGATGTGTCCTAGTGATTTCTTCAATGTTTGGGCATATATTTAAAAGGTAAACTCTCATTTTCTTGTCAATACATTAAAGAATTCTCTTTTTACTCTTAATTGTGTTGAAGGTAGAAAATCCTAATTCACATAAATAGGGTGTTGAAAACTGTAGTAAAATGTACAAAGCTCTTTTAGATATTGCCACATATTCTTTTATAGAAATCAAAAGGCTTCAAGAGACAATTTCTCATGTTTAATCAGCAATCCAAAACCCCCACCATACATATCTTAATTTTACACCAAACAAAGGATAGAAGAAACTTGCCTCCAGTCTTTCTGGGGAACATGGGGGATAGTGTAAACAATTCCGTACCACAGCTTAACAGTCTTTTGCAACCTAATCAGGCAAGTGAGGTGGGGGGTTGGGCAGATTGTCAGCTTACAGCCAATTCCCCATACCTCTGTCCCCCAAAAATATAAACTCCAAAAACCCTGTTGGATTTTTCGTCCCCAACAGGCACATATTTCTCTGGAATACCATAAGGTGCACCTGGAAATCTTCTAGGGCGCACACTTTGAGAACCACTGGCCTAAAGGCTATTCCTATTCTAGCTCTTGTCTACAATCCATTTCCTACTTCTCTTCCACCTCGTCTGTGAATTCTAACTATACAAACCTTTTTTATCCCTAGCATTTCAAACTCATTCTCTTCGCAAGGACTTTCTACGTATAGTCTCTTTGGCCCGAAACGTTTTTCACATAGCCTGTTCTCTTACCATGTGTGTCTTAGCTCAAATGTCTCCTCCTAAGATGCCTTCCTAACAATCTAGCTAATTTTTCCTTTACACGACTTACGATTATCTGACATGATCTTGTCATTTTTCTTTTCTTTGTTCCTCCCAATATTAGAATGTAACTTCCACAAGGAAAAAAACTTGCTTTTCAGCATTGTATCTCTAGTACCTAGATCAGTTCTTGGCAGATCAAATTTCTCAACTATTTGCTGAATAAATTGTCGCTATTTTAAACCCTGAAAGGCAACAAAGAACTTATATGATTCTCCATTAATTACTTCAGGAAAAGGAAAGCTATTTACTCTTTAATGAATCAAGTCACCTGAAGAATCAAATTAAGAAGTTGGTCATAAAAAAAGTTGATCAAATATAACGATTCCCAGTAAAATAACATTAAAAAAATAATAAAACAGTTGGAATCATATTCTAATGCACTACTCCTATTTTTTTCATTTTACCCATAATTATTAAAGCATGCACTGGTATAATCAAAATATAAAGGATAAAGACTGATTCTCTAATTAGGATCCAAGGTTCTTCACTGTTATTACATATCAGGCACTGCTTTAAACTAGTAATAGGCATCACCCAAACTGTTGTGATGGTAGGTACTATTATTCCACATTTTAAGGAATGATGAAATTGAGGCAAAGAATAACCAATTAGTTAGTAGCAGAGCCAAGATTCAAAAAAACCTAAGCAGCACAACTCAGAGTCTACGTTCTTGACCACTTCTCAGTATAGTTTAACAAAAATGACAATACCTATCTCACTGGGTTGCTATAAAGACGGAATAAGATGAGGTAACACAATGCCTGACATATCATAGTGAGAGAGAGAGGGAGAAAGACAGACAGACAGGAAAAGAGAGAGACGAGAAGCATCAACTCATAGTTGCAGTACCTTAGTTGTTTATTGATTGCTTTCTCATATGTGCCATGACCGGGTGGCTCCAGCCTAACTAGTAACCCCTTGGCAAGCCAACAACCTTCGGCTCAAGCCAGTGAGTGGCCTCAGGGTTTCGAATTTGGGTCCTCAGTATCCCAGGCCAACACTCTAGCTACTAAGCCACCACCTGGTCAGGCCAATTAGGTTTAATTTTTAGGGAGAACGGGGAACTGACATTTATTTAGTAGCTTCTGTATTCCACGATTGTTTTAAAGGTACTTAAAGGGTTTTCTCTGTAAGACTCAAATTAAAATACAATGCAGTATACAAAGAGGAGATACTACTCAATTTAGTAGTTAAAACTCAAATTTTATTGCATTAAAAAAGCATGTAGGAATAAAGTATAAAAATTAAAAGTAATCCATCTCCATAGGAACCTGGCCCCATCATAATTAAGATTGCCTTCTTATTCACCTATTCATGTTCATTCAGTAACATATTTTCTGGGCCTACTCTGAGGGAGGCATATTGCTATTGAAATACACAAACCCTGTCTTAAAGAGCTTCAGTCTAGGTCTACAAAACACCTTAATAAAGGGGTCGGGAACCTATGGCAAGCCAGATGTGGCTCTTTTGATGGCTACATCTGGCTCACAGACAAATCTTTAATAAAAAAAATAATAATGTTAAAAATATAAAACATTCTCATGTATTACAATCCATTCATTTCCTACTGCTCATGTTCATGGTTACGGGTGGCTGGAGCCAATCACAGCTGTCCTCCAGGACAACACCAAATTTTTATTGGATAATGCTTAACGTACACGGGTCGTTGTATGGCTCTCACAGAATTACATTTTTAAATATGTGGCGTTCATGGCTCTCTCAGCCAAAAAGGTTCCTGACCCTTGCCTTAATATGTGCCATAAAAGGAATTCCTATGCTATCTTAGCACTGTTTCTTAGACATGTGCAGAAATGCAGAGAATTAACACCAATGTTGGTATCCATACTAACTTCCCCTGACAAACAGATCAGTCCACAAAGTCTGAGGCTAGCCCATGAGGTTGGCCACTAACCACCTGTGGTTTACTGATTTCATTAAAGGTGGCTGATGCGATTGAAGAACTGCATTTTTAATTGTATTTCATTTTAGTTAACAATTTTTTAAACTGATTACAAATTCCACTACTGGAAAACTTGTAAGTGTGCCCAGGGTAACTCAGGTCTACTTTTTCAACAGTAAAATTTAAATCTAAATATATATCAAATATTTCTAATGAAAACTGTGCATTTGATATACTGTAGGTGTAAAATATATACTGATTTCAAACAACTTATATGAAAAAAAGAATGTAAGATGTCCTTTTCTTTTTTTGAGAGAGAGAGAGGAAGAGGGGGAGAGATGGGAGGAGAAAGAGAAGCATCAACTTGGTCCACTTAGTTGTGCACCCACTGACTGCTTCTCATACGGCGTTTGAATGGGTCTTGAACCAGCGACCTCAGCATGGAGCCAGCAACCTCGGCACCTGGGGACGATGCTCTATCCACTGCACTACTGGCCACAGCTCTTATATATTTTTATAATGATTAAATGCTGATATATTTCAGATATGTTGGGTTAAATAATTTCCCCTTTTCTATTTTTCTAATGGGTGCTACTTGGAAATTTAAAAGTATATATGTACTTTGAGTGGTGAAAACACAATGCAATATACAGATGAGTTATTAGAGTTGTACAGTTGAAATTTATATATTTTTATTAACCAGTGTCACCCCAACAAATTTAATAAATTTTTTATTTTTATTTTATTTTATTTTATTTACAGAGATAGAGAGAGAGTCAGAGAGAGGGATAGTTAGGGACAGACAGGAACAGAGAGAGATGAGAAGCATCAATCATTAGTTTTTCCACTGCGACACCTTAGTTGTTCATTGATTGCTTTCTCATATGTGCCTTGACAGCGGACTTACAGCAGACTGAGTGACCCCTTGCTCAGGCCAGCGACCTTGGGTCCAAGCTGGTGAGCCTTGCTCAAACCAGATGAGCCCGTGCTCAAGCTGGCGACCTCGGGGTCTCAAACCTGGGTCTTCCACATCCCAGTCCAACGCCCTATCTACTGCGCCACCGCCTGGTCAGGCTTAATAAATTTTTAAAAAGTACATATGTAATTCGCATTTTATTATTTGACATTGATCTAATCAAAAGACTACTTACAACACTTTAATTAACTTGATACTTACAATACTTTTTAACCAAATTATCAATGATTTGCGAATTCAAGGCTGTAGAGCTTCAACAACTGACTTAAAAGATTGCTCCCTAGCAAGTTAAAAAAGTCACACGGGGCCTGACGAGGTGATGGTGCAGTGGATAGAGCGTTGGACTGGGATGCGGAGGACCCAGGTTCGAGAACCCCGAGGTCGCCGCTTGAGTGCGGACTCATCTAGTTTGAACAAAGTTCACCAGCTTGGACCCAAGATTGCTGGCTTGAGCAAGGGGTTACTCGGTCTGCTGTAGCCCCATGGTCAAGGCACATCTGATAAAGCAATCAATGAACAACTAAGGTGTCACAACAAAAAAACTGGTGATTGATGCTTCTCATCTCTCTCTGTTCCTGTCTGTCTGTCCCTATCTATCCCTCTCTCTGATGCTCTCTCTGTCTCTGTAAAAAAAAAAAAAAAGTTCTATGAGTATTTGCCTATGCTTTAGTTTTAGCTCTATTACTACATGAAAATACCAACAATAAAAATGTGCCATGTGAAACCACTTTAAAGTAAACAATAAATACATTTCAAGTTGGCAATTTTCTGAAAGCAAGCCAATATAGGAATATGGATAGGAAATTCATCTTTCTTTTCTGTGATAAGGCAAATAGGAGGAACACTCTAGAAATGCAAAAATGCTGAACTGAGTAAACAGTCTTCCTTCAATATGATCCAAATGCACAAATGCAATGATGAATTCGTTTTAAATGTAGGTTTCCTGCTACAGTATGCATAGAAATGTCTACCTTTCAAATGCTCATACTGGGCCCTGCTGCAACAGAACAGTTCTTTGATGCTCACTTTCCAGGTTAAAAAAAGGCAAAATCTCTCCTTTTTTCACACCTTCAACTACAGATCAAAATGTGAATTATAAGAATTTTAATTGCATTTTTACTTAAATCAATTGCTTTTTAAAGATCTACAATAACTGATACTTAAATTTTAATATACCAAAGCAAATCATATAAGCATTACAATGTCAGCTACTGAAAGACTTATCTTCAAAAGTTAAGAATCATTTTAGATTAAAAACTACTCAACTCTGTGGAGTCCTTGTACATAAGATTCCATGATGAACGCATGTAACAAGTTTGTCCAAGTATTACTAACATGAACCAATCTGATGTTTATTTTCCTATACTTCTTCCAATGTAAAATTTCAATGAAAGTGAACAGGAGATAGCTTTTAGGAGCACAATTCCAAATAAGAAGTCACTTCTAACATTAAGGCAAGTAGGCATGAACAGAAGAAAAGCTGGGATTAAAATACTTTTTAAGTGTTAAATGTAAATCTCTGCATATGGCTTTCATGGACAATCTAAACGGAAATAGCATGCTGCAAGGGAAGGAAGCTCAAAATACTTCAGTAACAATCTTCAACTTACTTCTTTATTCTGTTTTGTGGTTTAGGTATGCAAATAGCAAACAGTATAGGCATACCTCAGAGATACTGTGGTTTGGGTTCCACACCACTACAATAAAGTGAGCATCACAATAAAGCCAGCCATAATCTTTCTGCTGATCGAAGGTCTTGCCTTCAATTTGTAAAAAACTCAAGAAGCATAATAAAGCAAAGCACAATAAAACCTACGCCTAGTTAGATAAAGAACAACACACACACACACACACACACATATATGTTATATCCAGTTTCTTAAGAGTCTCGATTTTTTTCCAATTTCAAAAATGGTTGTCATCTCAAAGTATCTTAATTATAACTGAAAGAAAATATAATTACTTATTACAAAACCACAAATGTTGAGTCTTCCTGTATACTAAGTTAAACACTATTTTGATTTAAACCAAATCTCCTTGTAAAAAATAATCAGTTTTGTTTTTAATAGACTATTTTTCAGAGGCCTTTTAGGTTCCCAGTAAAACTGAGCAGAAAGTAGTTTCCTATATCCTGTGTGTGCGCGCGCACGCGTGTGTGTACACATTCCAGCTAGATGAACTGCCTAGTTTGAAAAAAAAGTATAACTACAATATAAGGCAAAGAATGTTAATATCCACGACCCTTGGAAAAATTGAACTCTATCCTGCATTCTATCACTACTACAAGGGTCTGACAATGGCAGATGTCTACTGAACTTTCCTTACTTAGCAGCTTGAGAGGCTTGCAAAGAACTAGATGCCAGAGGAGAGGAATATAGTCCTCTGCATGCAGTTCTGGCCTTCACAATCATGTTCTTGTTGATTTTCTTCTAACTCTGAATTCACATACTTGATGGCTCCACAAATTAGCTTAGATGAAGAGA
Source organism: Saccopteryx leptura (assembly GCF_036850995.1). Taxonomy (NCBI): domain Eukaryota; kingdom Metazoa; phylum Chordata; class Mammalia; order Chiroptera; family Emballonuridae; genus Saccopteryx; species Saccopteryx leptura. The sequence goes on from NC_089507.1 coordinate 181,538,697, forward strand.
TGATAAGTATTTATATAATGTTAAGTTCACTGGACATGCATGCATATAAAAGCAGAAGCTGCAATAAACATATGAAAAGATATCTGCCTGACCAGGCAGTGGCACAGTGAACAGAGCAGCGGCCTGAGATGCTGAGGACCCAGGTTTGAAACCCCGAGGTCGTCAACTTGAGCGCGGGCTCATTCAGCTTGAGCATAGGCTCACCAGCTTGAGCGTGGGGGTTCCTGGCTTAAGCGTGGAATCATGGACATGACCCCATGGTCACTGGCTTGAAGCCCAAGGTTGCTGGCTTGAGCAAGAGGGTCACTGGCTTGGCTTGAGCCCCCAGTCAAAGCTCATATGAGAAAGCAATCAATGAAGAACTATGTTGCAACTGAGTTGATGCTTCTCTCTCCCTTCCTGTCTAACTCTCTTTCTTGGGAAAAAAAAAAAAAAAAAATATATATATATATATATATATATACACACACACACACACACACACTCTCAACTACTAATAATAGAGAAATGCAAATTAGAGAATGAGAGAACATTTCACACCCTTCAGATTTGTCTCATAACAGCATTTCACAGGCAAAGGTTTTAAGTCTCATAATAGCAAGTGAAAAGAAATGGAGAAACCAGGCTCCTAAATGTAGATGATGGAATGGATGCAAACCAGAATCACCACTAGTAGAATAAAAAATACATATGCATGATCTCCAAACCAGGACTTCCACTTCTACATATACACCAAGAAGACCCTCATTAGGACTAGAGAAGCAATATACAGTACTATATAAAAATGGAAACCATCTATTGCAAAACAGTCTAAGCAGATAAAAAACAAAAGGGCAAAATGTTTGGCAAGCGTCCATCAACAGGAGAATGGATAAACTTAATATAGTCATAAAATGGAAAGTATTTACAGTTAAAGAACCAGATCCACAACTTTAAATCATCCCTCTAATACCGAGCAAGTTTGTTTTTTTCTTTTTAAAATTTTTTTGACAGAGACAGAGTTAGAGAGAGGGACAGATAGGGACAGACAGGCAGGCAGGCAGGCAGGGAGGGAAGTGAGAAGCATCAATTCTTTGTTGCAGCTCCTTAGTTGTTCACTGATTGCTCTCTCATGTGCTTTGACTAGGAGGCTACAGCAGAGCGAGTGACCCCTTGGTCAAGCCAGCAATCTTGGGCTCAAGCCAGTGACCATGGGGTCATGTCTAGGATCCCATGCTCAAGCCTTATGAGCCTGCACTCAAGGCGGTGACCTCGGGGTTTCGAACCTGGGTTCTCCAGGTCCCAGTCTGACGTTCTATCCACTGTGCCACAGCCTGGTCAGGCAAGTTTAATTGTTTTTTAAGATGCAAAAGGATACACAGAGCGTAACATTTAAAACTTAAAAACACAACAAGGCAACACAGTATATATTACTGCAGATGCATACCTATATAGCTAAAAATATGTAAATATCAAGAGAATAAAATACATTAATTTCAGGTGACACTGTTGAATTGTACCTGAGTCCTGTGCTCCTGGAAAGCAATGCCAGTTAAGAAATCCACCCCTATCATTTTGTGTTCCGGGAACAGGTAACAAAAGGATTCTTCCCTTACTCACTGGGAGATAAGACCCATCTCTATGTATTCTTAAGACTCCCTGGTTTATCTCCTCTAGGTCCTGTCGGGTTTTTTTTTTTTCTTTTCTTTTCTTTTTTGAGATGTTCCTCATTAACTGATGTCCTCCCAATTACAATAGGCTTAAAAAATCATTTCCATAATTGGCTGGAACATTATGTCTTTGACACTGGAGTGGTTGAACATCTCTGGGGAGGTAAGAGACTGGGATAAGCAAGAAGACACATACTTAGATGTGACAGCAACAGAACCTGATACATGGCAAAGAGTTAACTTTTTTTGTACAAAGGGACCTGTTATTCTGTGTAGTTTTCTGCCTAAAATGTTTCTAAATTCATTTTAAAATTATTTTAAAACTTGATGTGGAATCAGAAAAGGTCAAAGTCAATCCTTTAGTCTGTTTTCTGATATGTTAAACAGACACATGAACATATGCCCAACCTACTCTACTGGGTGCTGTATAACTTTTTGCCAGTCATCAAGTGGTAGAACACATCTGTAATTCAGTCTGAGCCAATTAGCTCAGTTTATTAGAGCAGCGTTCTGATTAGGGTAAAGTTAAGGGTTAGATTATAGACCTTTTACTCTGTTTCAGGGGCAACACTCATTCCTACTCTCCAGAAAGCAATATAGCTATACTGCAAATACACATATTATCTGTTACAAGACGAGGGATGCAGGTCTATGTTTTGTCTGAATTCATACTCAACACAGGAACTACTGTGCAGATAACCCAAAGAACTTGGTGGGTAGGCTGATAAACAATCCCTGTGTGAGGAAACTGGCACACCCAGCACACATACACCAAAGTTTTGTTTGTAGTGTGCAGATGTGGTTCTTGTGGAACATAGGCTTTTTTTTCCCTTTCTTTCTTTTACTGGCACTGTAAAGTGAGACTTTGAAAACATGAAATCTCATCTTAAAGTGCCATGGTGCTCTTCTGAGTTGGTTTCAAACTGTTTTATTCCAAAGTGTTTCTAAAGGACTTGGTGAGTACCAGGAAGTGATTTTGTTAATGTAGAACCAAACTATCAGCAGTTAATATTTAACTAAAAAATAAAGACTGAACGAGGTATCTAACCAACAGATCTAAACAGTTTCAAATATACATGTAAAATGCTAAAATCTGAGATAAAGCTTTCCAACTTTACAATATTCTCTATTAGCTGGACTGAAGGGAAATGCTGTTCTCATGAGACTAAATACAAGAGTAACCTTAGAAATGATAAGTCTACATTCTGAACTTCCTTTGCAAGCATTCAAACAAGACTAGCTTATAAGTTCTTCTTGACCTCTCTATTTGAAATGTGTTTGGAGTTGCCCATCTTGACTTTTATTTCTCCTCCTCCCCCAAGAACCAGTAAATAAAACAGAATCTTCATTTTGTCTGAATTATAGAAACATGGAAATAAAGCTCTAACTGAAGTTTAAGCATTTAATTGAAGTTAAAATGTTTGGTTCTATTTTCAAAAACAAAATAAAGTTTGCAGTGTAGCAACTCAATAAAAAAAAAAAAAATAGAATGTCAAATCAGAAGACCCTACAAAAGCAGGTTCCAAAGCACTTACATCAGAGCTGATGGTGTTAAATTTATTAGAACTCAAAACCCTTACATTAAAAGTTTTTAGTACTAAGTAGTATATATTTACCATCTTAAAGGGGTTAAAATGTCTTAAAATGCTGATCTTTTCTGCAGTTTACAGAATTAAAACCAAAGAACCAAAAATTGAACAATACCAAATTTGTTATATAGCTTCAGTCACCAAGAATCTATTGATCGATTAATCTCATTTTCTTCCACAAATAAGACAGTCAACACAGTCATGAAAGTTGCAATACCAAAGAAAACGAAAACTGTTATCCAGTGAAAACATTCTGTGTGCAGATAAGCTGGTACCAACAGCTTCCAGGCAGATGCAAACACAGGGTAATATTTCTAGCACAGCCTGGTAAGCCTCTGCCTGCAAATCATTGACCAAACATGGTAATAGCGTGTGCAGAGTAGAGAAAATGACAAAATGTTCTACTCGATCGTCCCCTTAAGAATACTGTTTTACAGCAAACTGGAATTACACCGTAAAGGGGAAAAATATGTAAATAGAGTCAAGTATCTATCCATCACCTAGCATATACTAAGCATGCTTATCTTTCAGAGGCTCGGATAATTTAACGCGCTTTTAAAAAGTTTTTTCATGTTATTAGCTTTCCAGCATCATGCCCGCACCTTGGAGGCTAAGTTCTGGCACAGCCAAACCGTGCACAGGTAAAGGGGTTTTCTAAGCATTCAGGGAGAGCGCGGGCGGGCAGGCGAGGGTTAAACGCGACAGTGCCAAGCTTGACAAGCACGACCAGAGTGCCGCGGGAGACCGATGGCCAGATACGACAAGTGAAGCGGCGCAGGGCCACCCGCGCTCCGCCTGGCAGGGTCGTGCTCGCAGCGATCACGCCGCCCTCTCGGGCTGTTCCACAGAGGCCTCCTTCCCGTATGGAGATGGAGAGCCGCACGGGTCCCCGGCCGCCGCGGCGCGGGGCCCTGGGGAAACGTGCCCCGACACGGCTCGCTCCGGGTTCTCCGCCCGCACCCAGATCGGGGAACCCCCGTCGCTTTCCCCGAGAGAAGAAGGGCCCGATGCCGCCGGTGGTACAAGGCCCGGGCGGGAGGAACCCCTAAGGCCACGCTCCGGGGTGGCGGCGGCCAAGCAGCGGCTGCGACCCACAGAGCGACGGGAAAGCCGCCCGGGACGCGGTACCCAGCGGGTCTGTGGGCGGGAGAGACCCTCCTCCGCCGGGAGACAGCAGGCAGGCCCCGGGACCTCCTGGGCGCGGAGGCGGCGCTCGCCCCTCAGCCCCGCCGCCCAGGCCGCGTCATCTCACGCCTCGCGCTCCCTCCCACTCACCATCTTCGCCACGGGGGTCGCAAGGGCGCCGAGAAGGGAGTCGGCGGCCGCCGCGTCTGCTGAACGTCTTCCTCACAGCAGCGGGACCGTGCGACAGAGCGCGGCGGCGACGCGGGGCGCGAGCATACCAGGGGGCGGGCACGCGGGCGCGCGCGCGGGGCCAAACAGGACTGCGCACGTCACGCGCTGCCCGCCGTTGCTACGCAACCGGATGGCCTTGTAACGCCCCGCCCAGGCGGAACCTCCAGACTCCCCGCGGGCGGGGTCGTCCTCACTTTCTGGACCCTGGGGTGCCCCCTCACCAGCTCACATCTAATGGGAGGGGGTGGGCCTTCCCTCGGCTACTAGGGCCACGGAGGCAGGGCTTGGACTGGCACTTGCCGGGGAGGGGCGGGCAAAGGATGTAGAGGTCCTTTTCTCCCAAAAGGTGGGGCCACATGAAGCCCCGCCCACTGCGAAGCTGTTGGCCTTACAAGGAAGTAGCTACCTGGCCAGGTGTACGCCGCCGCTGGGGGCGGGGCCTGGGAGGGAAAGAGGAGCTAGGGGGTGGGCGGGGCTGCGGGGAAGGAGTCGCATGGAAGGACCCGCGGGAGTCGGGGTTCGGGCGGTAGCTGAGCGCAAGCATCCCGCATATTTTACCTACTTTGGTGCGATTCCCACCATCCTGCTCTGATTGGCCCGGCCCGGCATGTCGGGCCCCCGCCTAAAGGGAAAAATCTGCGCATTTTTCCTCCTTCCCGAGGCGACTGTGGCCGGACCAAGTGCTCTGAGTCACCGCTAATTTCAGGTCTGGAAAAAACAAGGAGTGATTTATTTATCTTTGGGAACAGCCCGGGAAAGGAGGCCTGGCGGTCCGCAGGGTGTGGCTGGGAGATGATGGCGCCTACCCCAATGCTCCGTTTTGGGGGTTGCATTTTTTTAACGGGCGGTTGCATCAGAAAAAGTTTTCAGAGGGCCAGAAGGAATCCCAACGCTTTTCCTGAGGTCGTTTTTGTGGAGAAATAAAGGGAAAAGAAAGAATTTACAACAGGGATGATTGTTTAATTTTATTAGGTTTATTTAAGCTACTGAGAACGTCACGACCTCTACCAAATCTATTTTAATTCTTTAAATATAAGGTTTTGGACAGGATAATGTTTTTTGTTTGTTTTTTCAAGGCAGCATCTAAAATCTAGATTGTGTGTGGCTTTTGTTCTGATCGTTCAACATAGAAACTCATTTCTTATTACTCTCATGTTGTTGTTTTTTCTTTTTAAGAAAGAAAGCACACTGTGACGATTCTAAACCCATACAATCTGCTACAAGATTTTTAGCAGGCTAAGCGGTGTTCTCAACCTAAAGAGAAATTCAAAGTTAGATTTGTGTGCCCCACACCCCAGAGTTTAAGACTGTGTATCTGCTGTAGGACCCGTGAATTTGCATTTCTAACGATGCCCAGGTGATGCTAATGCCGCTGGTTGGTTACTAACTTTGCGAAAAAGAACCTTCCTGTATTCACCTGCTGCTGGAACCCTTTGTTTCTGTCTTGTTGGGACTCAGTGCCTGCCTCCCCCTCTAAGTCCTCAAGACTTCCTTTCCAGGCCAAAATTGAATCGTGCTCATTTAAGGACACAGTCTGCCTGCGCCAGCCTCTCCCACATTTCATCCTCCACCCTGCCACCAGCATTATGTCCAGACATGAGAATCTGATTCTGTCACATTGCTGCTTAAATTTTTCTCTGGCTTCCTCCAGAGTTCTCAGTAGGACAGCCTGCCCTTTTTGCCTCTGTCCTCAGCCTGCCTTTACTCTTGTTTTCCCAAATGCCCAGTTTTCTTCCAGAACCCTTCTTATTCTAACTGCCACCATCATGAGCCTGCTCCTTTGTCAGCCTGAAATGTTCCTATAATCATGCAGACCACTTCCCAAGGGACCAACAGTGCTATAATGCCACAGTTCATCACTTCTCAAATCTTGATGAGCATCCAGGTCACCTGAAGAACTTGTTAAAATTCAGACTCAGGGGGTTAAAGCTGGGATTTCAGTTGCCCCCGGGTAATTCAAATGCTTTGTGTAACAAGACCTTACAGTTTTTCCTACTGTTAGTATAGCTCTGTAATTATTTATATGGATGACCACACCATCAGATTAGACTGAGTTCCTTTAGGATAAGTGATGTTTTAGGATGCATCTTAAATATGGACAAGCATAGCCCCTGATAATATACTAATTCCTTCAGTCCTTTGTATCATTGCTGTCATTTATTTCACTTATATATAAGTATACATAACCATGAATACACACACCACACAGACATACACATAAGCATATATAATCAAATACATTGTTATCTCTTCTCAGACATTTGGTTAAGATCAAGTGTACTATCCGCTTTTATCCGTTTAATATACATACACTGTTCCCATTATTTGAATAAACTGTGAGATCAATTAAGAATAAGAAAAGTGGCCCTGGTGGGTCAGCTCAGTGGTAGAGCGTCAGCCCAGCATGTGGACCTCCCTGGTTCGATTCCCAGTCAGGGCACACAGGAAAAGCCACCATCTGCTTCTCCACCCTTCCCCCTCTCATACATGCTGGGGGCCCAAGCCAAGCCAGTGACCCCTTGCTCAAGCCAATGACCTCTGGGCTCAAGCCAGTGACCCCAGGATCATGTTGATGATCCTGTGTTCAAGCCAGTGACCTTGGGGTTTCAAACCTGGGACCTTAGCATCCCGGGTCGATGCTCTATCACCTCTGCCAAAAGCCAGCGGAACTTTTCTTTAGTATTTAATGTGGGAATCTGGTAGAATTTCCAGAAGTAAAACCCACAGAAGTGTGAGGACCTCTTCTATGAATGAGTGTCCCTAGAACTTTTAGCTCTCAGACTTGTCCACATTGAACCGAAAGCAATTTGTCAGTTACGGCTCGTTTTTCTCCCCTGCCGCTGGTTCCCATAGTGGTTTCTACCTAGGAGTCTTTGTTCTGGTAACCGCAGTGTCCTGTATTTGCCTGTCTCCAGTTTTGCGGGCAGCAGTTTGCCCATGTCCTCACTTCTCTTACAAACCCAAGAAGAGTTGCCTGTTCAGCTTTTTTTTTTTTTTTTTTCTTTACTTGTTGTTAGGGCTGAGTGGCAAACTCCAAGTTCCTTACAGTTAGAACTGGAAACTGGAAGTTCTCTCTTTCATTTTTAAAAAGAAGTACCAGACTAGGTTTCCACTTTTATCTCATTGACCAGAATTTAGTTATATGGCTGCAAGGGAGGCTCAGTTATATAGTCCGTTTTCTGAGCAGAAGTGTGCTCAGCTAAGAAATTGGGGTTCCTTTTCTAAAGAAGAAGAGGGACATAGACATTTGGAGATATCTTATGGTGATTACCATACGTAAACAGTATTATTAGCTTCATTCTACAGTTGAGGTAAGGTGGAGAGCTGTTCCTGGGAGCCTAGCAGAATAAGTGGTCTGCTCCGACACCCATGACCTTTACTGTCAGACCACATGACACATCACTCGTGGGTATTACTGAACAGGAAAAATGAGGTACCTCCTGTTCTTCCTTCATACTATAGGGGATTTTATATGAAACAAAACAAATGGAAGCTGTAGAAAATATATTCTGGACATGTAGGCAGCCCCTAGAGCCCAGGCATCTATTTTGGGAAAGGACTTAATACATTTAAATGTAGTCATGGGGACAGTGCAGAACCACATGCAACACAATCTCTCTATTGGTCCTTATGGGTAGGGTAAAAGTCATATTATTTTATAACATTAAAAGTTGAACAATTACAACATGTTTTGCAGGTTGTGTGTACATTTTGAGTAAACCTAAGAGAAAATGGAGTAGAAAGTGGCACAACAGACTTGACCAGTGGTTATTAACCCCTCTTGGACCAAATGTTTCTTCTGAGATTCTGATGAAGATTATAGTCCCTCTCTCTAGAAAAGTAGTCATTTGCTATTACTTACAAAGCTCAACCTATGATTTCAGGGACTTCATGGGCTACCCTGATGCCCATCCAATAAACTAGGTATTCAAGAAAGGTTTTGGGAAATGTTCTAAAAAGGAAACTCAAGGTAGGCATAAATGAAGAATACCATTGTTTTTTACCCACAATCCACACACCAGGATCAAAGTGGTTATCTGTTTAACATGAAGCCTTTCAGGCCCTCAGAGTGGAAAGCATTTAAAAAATACATGCTGGTTAGAGCATGATCCTGGAGCACAGGGGTTGCCGGTTCACTCCCTGGTCAGGGCACATGCAGGAACAGATTGCTGTTCCTGTCTCTCTCCCTTCCTCTGTCTCTAAAATCAAAATAAACATTAAAAAGGTAAATAAAAAATACAAATGGCCTCTACAATGCATGTGGGACCGCAGTTTGTCTTGATTCCTTCATTCCCAGGTGTATCTTGGGACTGTGTCCATACTGTCTTCCAATTTTTGAGAAGCAGGGTACAGTCTCTCTACAGTTTGGAGCAGGTTGTTGTGATTCTGGAGAAAGAAAAAAGAGCCACACAATATTCAAAAAGGGAGCCTAACCTGTGGTGGTGCAGTGGATAGAGCTTCAACCTGGAATGCTGAGGTTGCCGATTCAAAACTCTGGGCTGGCCCGGTCAAGGCACATATGGGAGTTGATGCTTCCTGCTCCTCCCTCCTTTCTCTATCTCTCTTCTCTCTAAAAATCAATAAATATATATCATATATATATATATTCAAAAAGGGACAAATAAAGGAATCGTAAGTATTCGATACAATGACAGACTAAATGACTTCAAACTCTTTAGAATGTAAATGAGCCCAAGGATTGAGTGTGATCACAGTTATAAAATCATGAAGAATAGGAATGGAGTGAATAGAAATTGTGCAGAAATTCTAACACTAAATTAAGAAGGTTTCTCTTAAAGCTCAAAAGATGGCGTTTTAGGAAAAACGGGGACTGTTTTACATGATGGTAAAGGACAGGGTGAAGATGACAAATGGAAGAGAAGAAAGGCATATTGTCAACAGTAATAGGCTGATAGTGGCAAGTTGTCTGGTTGGGACCCATTTTTCCCTTCCCCCATCCCATTATGCTCTGCAAACCTCTGCATCTCCCCTGACTACTGTAGGACAGAAAAACCTCAGAACCAGCAAAATATCCACCCAGGGGCTGCCAAGTAATGTCAAGGCAGTGCTGGAGCCCTGCTGGGGTGTGGGGAGATGATACGAACATATGCAAGTGAGCTACCCATATGTAAGTGTGGAGTTTGCCCTCTCCCCACAGATTGCGACATAAGAGGTTTCTCAGCTTGATGCATCCCCATGTATCTTCCCCCTGAACTCCCCAGGAGTGGTACCAGCTCTCATCCCCTCCCGCAGGTATTCTGTACAGGTAGAAAGATAATGAAACATAGGAGGGATTCAAGCATTTTGAAAGAAAGATAGCCAGCTGAATAAACTCAAGTAGAAGAAACAGAACAAGAAATTAAGTGAGTACAGTAAATATTCTCAGAGAAATAAGGAAGGGTATTTGGAAACCGGAAGCAACAACAAGCAGTTATAGGAACATTGGAGACATTAGGAGTATAAAATATTCTTAAGAGATTCTGTGGATGGGCTGGAAAACAAGAGTGGCTATATCTAAAAAACGAAGATGTGAGCCACAAGTTGAGGTCAAGGACTTAACCCTCAGAAGGTATCTAGAAAGGATAGAGATGCAAAGAATAAAAAAAGTTAAGAGGCATAAAGGATAGAGAGAAAAGGGCCAGTATCTGTATAAGAAATTTCAGGATAGTGAAATTACTAAAATATAGGAAGAAAATATTTGAAGAAATAACTGCAACTTTAGTTATGTTTTTTGTTTGTTCGTTTTGTTTTTTTGAGGAAGGCAGGGAGAGAGAGACAGGAACATCAAGCTGCTCCTGTATGTTGCCTGGCCAGGGAATCAAACTGGTGTCCTCCATGCTCCGGATGACACTCCAACTGAGCTCTCCTGCCAGGGCTTAATTTTTTACTTTTAGAGAGACAGAGAGAGGAAGGGAGGGGGAAGGGAAGCATTCATTTATTGTTCCACTCAGTCAAACACTCATCAGCTGTTTCCTGTGTGTGCCCTGACCCGGGATCAAACCTGCAACCTGTGTGTGCCCTGACCGGGGATCAAACCTGCAACCTGTGTGTGCCCTGACCCGGGATCAAACCTGCAACCTTGTCATTTTGGAGTAACGCTCTTAACCGACTGAGATAACCAGCCAGGGCTGGGTTTCATTTTTAAATTAATTACTGAATTAATTATTTCAGGATGTGGAGTGTCTGCAATGTGCCAAGTCTGTTCAGAGCATGAATAAGAAAGAAAAGGTTCCTGGGGTCCTGAAGTTCAAATTCCAGTCAGCTATAGGCAGAAAATAAATAAGTAAACACAAAAGTCCTGGGTAGTGGTAGGTGCTTTATTGACAATAAAACTAGCTGATGTGACAGAGGGTAACTGGGGTTGGGAGGAGAATTTAAGTTGGTGCTCATAGAAGTCTCTGAAGAGGTAAAACTTAAGGTGAGACTTAAATGCCAAGAAAGAGTGAATGATGTGAAGGTAGGAGTGGGGAGCATCCCCTGCAGGGGGAATGAGCTAGGCGTGCTCAAGAACGAAGGGAGCCTGGCTGGGTAGCTCAGTTGGTTAGAGCGTCTTCCCAAGAAACAAAGATTGCGGTTTGATCCCTGGTCAGGGCACATTCAAGAATCAACCAATGAATGCATGAATATATGTAACAACAAATTGATGTTTCTTTCTCTCTCTCCCCCTTCCTTCCTTTCTAAAAATCAATCAATAAATAAAGTTTTTTCAAAAAAAACCAAAACAAAACAAAGGAAGACAGTGTGGCTGGAGCCTGAAGGGCCAGGGTGGGTGGACCCAGCTAAGGCTGGAACGGTAACCAGTAATCAAATCAGATAGAACCTATAGACCAGGGGTCCCCAAACTTTTTACACAGGGGGTCTGTTCACTGTCCCTCAGACCGTTGGAGGGCCGGACTATAAAAAAAAAAAACTATGAACAAATCCCTATGCACACTGCACATATCTTATTTTAAAGTTAAAAAAAATAAAAACAGGAACAAATACAATATTTAAAATAAAGAACAAGTAAATTTAAATCAACAAGCTGACCAGTATTTCAATGGGAACTATGGGCCTGCTTTTGGCTAATGAGATGGTCAATATCCGGTTCCATATTTGTCACTGCTAGCCATAACAAGTGATATGTGCTCCTTTCACTGACCACCAATGAAAGAGGTACCCCTTCCGGAAGTGCAGTGGGGGCCGGATAAATGGCCTTAGGGGGCCGCATGTGGCTCGCGGGCCGTAGTTTGGGGATCCCTGCTATAGACCATGGTAGAGAGATCAGGGTGGATTAAAGAAAAAACTGAATTATAGCTTCATATAGTGGTGTATTTACAATTATATTGCATCTATATTATCAATTACATTGGATTGAACATAGGAAATAGACAATGTTCAACTATCTTTGACCTACAGAAGCAGGAATTTCATGTGTTTCAATCTAATACATGCTGACCAAGCAGGAGTCTGTGCAACCTGGCCCCTTGACAGGATGTATGCACCACCCCATCATCTTTATCACCACCTGACTGTCTCATGAAAAAGAAGAGGTGTTAAAAAAATAAGTTTTTGTTTGGAGGCAAAAGAAGGATCTTGTTTGCACTGACAATGGGATGCCACTCTGGAATATTTTCGGTTAGATTTGACAGATGTTTACTGGGATCCTACTGTGTGCCAGCTGTGGCTGTGTTAGCTACCAGGACTGCAGAGATAAATAAGTCATGCGCCTGCCACAGGGAGATCACTAGTGAAAACAGATCAACATCAAGATAAACTCAGCACAGGTTCCCTTGAGAATTCTCAGGATCCTAACTAGTGGGGCAGATCATACCCAAGAGATGTTAACGGATCTTAATGAGTGAGGCATCCCAAGAGGAAGGAAGTATGTGTTTGTTCCTGACATGATTTCTCATTTAGTTCCTGAAAAGATGCCTAGAGGGCTCACTCGGCGACTGATGTTTGGAAGGAAAGAACAATAAATGTTTCCACTAAAAAATGTGACTCCATGGAATCACAATACCTAAGTAGCTATAGATGTGTATTTTGTGTCCTTTGAGAAGGGGGGCTGCTCTGACTTGCTTCGTAGCTTTCCCTTCATCTAGGTGTGGAATAAGGGATGTCAAATGATGTTTCAGGCAAAGAAACCCTGCTCTGCCTGACAAGAGACCTTGGAGCAAATTAAAGGACATGCCAGAAGCAGCCACCAATGGTTGTGATGTGAATCCTGCAAGGTACACCTCTCTGGCTAAGCCTTCCAATCCTTACCTGCAAACTGAAGGTGTTGATGAGTTTAACTATTTTTTTTTCTAAGACTTTATTCATTTTAGAGAGAGAAGTGAGAGAGAGAAAGGGGGTGGGGGGTTGAGCAAGAAGCATCAATTCCCATATGTGCCTTAAACAGGCAAGCCCAGAGTTTTGAAACTGCTACCTCAGTGTTGCAGGTCGATACTTTATCCACTGTGCCACCACAGGTCAGGTGAGTTTAATGATTTTAGCTCTAAAATGTGATGCCTGTACTAAACTGAAGATTTATTGAGTATCTAGCAAAATATTAGCAATTTGTGGAATATCCATTCCAATAATATCAAGGCAGACCCTTGAATCTTGATTTATTAACTCTAGGCCTTGAGCTCTTGACACAGGACCTGTCTTTACAGCAAAGTCAATGACTTGGTGTAATTGTCTAGGTAGTGAGCTAACAGGGTTCTCTCAGCTATCCACAACTGGGGAAAGGGAGCCGATGTGCACAAAGGGAGAAAATAATATTAATGTTACACATCCTTACATGTAAATGAGGCAAATATGTCACATCTTGCAAACATTTCTTAAAACTTTTGATCAAGGCCCTGGCCGGTTGGCTCAGCGGTAGAGCGTCGGCCTGGCGTGCGGAGGACCCGGGTTCGATTCCCGGCCAGGGCACACAGGAGAAGCGCCCATTTGCTTCTCCACCCCTCCGCCGCGCTTTCCTCTCTGTCTCTCTCTTCCCCTCCCGCAGCCAAGGCTCCATTGGAGCAGGGATGGCCCGGGCGCTGGGGATGGCTCTGTGGCCTCTGCCTCAGGCGCTAGAGTGGCTCTGGTCGCAACATGGCGACGCCCAGGATGGGCAGAGCATCGCCCCCTGGTGGGCAGAGCGTCACCCCATGGTGGGCGTGCCAGGTGGATCCCGGTCGGGCGCATGCGGGAGTCTGTCTGACTGTCTCTCCCTGTTTCCAGCTTCAGAAAAATGAAAAAACAAACAAACAAACAAAAAAAAACTTTTGATCAATAAATTCAGGTTTAGTCATTGAGAGGTGGTCCCCTTGCAAGATTTTTCATGCTGGAAGTGGAATTTTTATTCTGGGTCCTGTGAAGAATCTCCCCGCCCACCCCTTGAGCCAGTGAGTCACTTCCTCAAACCTCTGCTGCTTCCTTTCTTTGCAAGCCTGCCCTGCCCGTGGGGACAGGGGGTGTCTGGGCTGTTGGGGAGGAAAGGAGCTTTAGGCAGCAGGTCGCACACGTTCAGTCGCTTTGTAATAGAGAAGATCCTCCTTGCAGGAGAAGGTAGGATGTGGTCTGATCAAGGCTGTGTGCAATTACAGATTCAGCCTTTCTTCTTCATTTTAAACAACTCTAAGAAACACCCATAGAAGGTCCAGCGAGTTTCAGCTTTATTTTATGACTCATGGAAATTTCTAAAATGATAAATATTGGCTCAGCAGTAGCCTGACAAAAGAAACACTTAACTAAACCAGACTTTATGGTTACAAGAAATAAGGAACATGTATTTAAAAAAAAAAAAACACCAACTGTGACTCCACTTTTGAGCTTTCAGAGAAAAGAGCAGAAAGCACTGCTGGGCCCCTGTGGGGGCCCCTCCTGGCCCGCCAAGACTTCATCTGTCTCTCCCGGAGCCAGAGGCTCTGAGATGGATACAGTCTCTGCCTGGCCAGGAAGCCATTTCAGACGCCTTCGGTTTTATACTTTATTTAGTCCAGACTCTTTTTGGCCAATCTAATGAAAATACTTTCCCAACCATAAAAATGAATGAGGGTAAAGATGAAAATATTTTCCCCTCAGAAGTAAAAAGGAAAATAAATGTTTTTCTTCCTGAATAAAAACCCCTCCACATCTCTGTGTAGAAAAAACGAGACATCTGGAGAGATGTTGGAAATCCAGAACCACCTCGTTTCAGAGAAAAGGGGAAATCTGAACCCTACGTAATGGCTGGGTTCTTGAGGAGAGGTTTTATTTCTTATGAAACAAAGTCAGCATTACCTTCACTTGCAATCAGCTGATTTTATTTTCTAAAGAAAATATAATATACTAATATTTATACCCAGGGAAAAGGCTAGTGTAACAACTTACCAAAAACTAGTAATGAGTAGCTTGATTCTGCCTTTTAGCTTGGTTTAAGCTGTATAACTGTTGTGGGTTTATTAGCAGAGTAGCATTACTTACTAGTAGTGTTCTTTATTGTAGAAATGGCTACCCCAACACACACACGGCAAACTTTTCAGTGTAGAGCATGATGCATACATGATGGGGATTGATGAAGTGGGAAAAGAATCAGGCCACAGCGCTATGCTTCAATTACAGGGGTGCGTAAAGTAGGTTTATGGATGTGAGTATGCAAAGCACAGAGTTCATTCTTTTTTTTTTTGTATTTTTCTGAAGCTGGAAACGGGGATAGACAGTCAGACAGACTCCCGCATGCGCCCGACCGGGATCTACCCGGCACGCCCACCAGGGGACGCTCTGCCCACCAGGGGGCGATGCTCTGCCCCTCCGGGGCGTCGCTCTGCCGACCAGAGCCACTCTAGCGCCTGGGGCAGAGGCCAAGGAGCCATCCCCAGCGCTCGGGCCATTTTGCTCCAATGGAGCCTTGGCTGCCGGAGGGGAAGAGAGAGACAGAGAGGAAGGAGGGGGGGGGTGGAGAAGCAAATGGGCGCTTCTCCTGTGTGCCCTGGCCGGGAATCGAACCCAGGTCCCCTGCATGCCAGGCCGACGCTCTACCGTTGAGCCAACCGGCCAGGGCCAGTTCATTCTTGTATTATTATCTATTTGTTAATTATTTTTTATTAACCTAATTTCCCTACCCCCGGACAATAGCTAAAGGTACTGTTAAGCCAGGGACTCAGGAGGAGGCATCAAATCTGAAAAGGTGTTTCCTTAAGTCTGCCAGGTCTTGCCCATGACCCTCCACAACTAGTCATGGGTATATGGACTTCCCTTAAGAAAAGGCAATAGACTTAGCCACCCAAGACTAAGACTCTGAAACATGTTTCAGGGGAGGCTGGAGGTAGACAGCTCAGGCCATCCCTTAAACTCTCGTAGAGAACCCACTGTGAGACAGGAGAGAGACGATGTGCCCAGCACGGTCTGGAACCCCAGTGCAGGTGGGAAGGGATGTACAACAAGACACCACATCCATCTGCCCTTTGACCCATCTGCCAGGAAACTTGTCTTAAGTTTCTCCAGAGAGAAACTGTGAGAGCCAGATTAATCAGAGAGATGTGCCACGTGGTCTGGGCATGGTGCTGAGGAAACAGGACTTCTTTGGGAGGACTGGCCCTCTGTATTCTCTTCTCCCTTTGTTTCTCTCCTCATTCTGTATTAGTAAGTGCTTCAACCTAGTGGGGAGGGAGCTCTTTCCACCCAAGAGGCTGTGGCAGGAGTGTCTCTGCAGGTAGCCAAGGTGATGCTGGCAGCAGCAGAAGCTGTGGGCAGTTGTCTGGATTGCTCCTGCAAGAGCAGCTCCCGTCTGCCAAGGGAGAGGGAGCCCCCTGGGCCTTGAGCCATGACCCACATGGGCCCTGGGTCATTCTGCTGGTGAGTTAGGCAGCATTAAAAGTAATCACAGAATAAAAATCCCTTCATTGCATTTTTTCCTGGTTACTAAAAAAGGCAGGTTTATTGAAGAAAAAAACCTGTTGAAAATATATAAGAAAGAAAAGTGTTTCCAGTGCATTGTCCCATCACTTTTTTATCCAATAATAAAGATTATATAATAAAATTTTAATTATACAGATTATCTGGGAATACCTTCACCTTATTAGAAAGCCATAAAGAAAACTTTACCTTTACTCCCCTGCAATGCTTTGCCTCTTACCCAATTAAACCATATCATTGGCCTGACCAGCCAGGTGGTAGCACAGTGGATAGGGCATTGGACTGGAACACAGAGGACCCAGGTTCGAAACCCTGAGGTCGCCAGCTTGAATGCGGGCTTACCAGCTTGAGCGTGCGGTCACTGGCTTGAGCATGGAATCAAAGACATGACCCCATGGTTGCTGGCTTAAAGCCCAAGGTCGCTGGCTTGAGCAAGGGGTCACTCGCTCTGCTGCAGCACCATCCCCCCCATCAAGGCACATATGAGAAAGCAATGAAGAACTAAGGAGACTAAGGAGTCACAACAAAAAATTGATGCTTCTCATCTCTCTCCCTTCCTGTCTGTCTGTCCGTATCTGTCCCTCTCTCTGTCTCTATCACAAAAACAAAAACCCTATCATTGCTTTGGGTTGTGTCCTTCCACAGTTCTGTATATTTACACCACACATACACACACACACGACTGATCAATTGACAGATCTAGTTTTATACTTCTCGGATTTAAAAACACAAAACAAATAGTATCATTGTCCCTCATCAGCTCGCTTTCTTCACTTAGCACTGTCTTGGTCATCGTTCTATGGCTCAGTAAAACTTTATACTTCTCTTCATGTACACTCTATGTGTGCCTTCATTGGATTTTTTAGGCATTTTATGGTCTTCATTATTTTTTATATTTAATTTTTACTGGGGTGAAGGTAAGCAATGCATTTTTGCATACTAGTCTTATAGCCCACCACCAAATGGAATCCTCATTAATTCTAATACTTTTCTAGTGAGCTTCCTTAGATGTTTGAAAATATTATTATATAAGCCATAAATTCCATGACTGTATTTTCTGAGTGTGAGTTCTGCTTCTTGAGTTGAGAATTTCATCCTCTTAGTTCCATCCCCACCACTTTCCTGAAACTGCTCTTACCAAGGTGATCAGGCAACTCACGCTGCTAAATCCAGTGATCAGTTTTTAGTCCTCATGTCACTCAACACAGTGTATCATCACATCTTCTCTGTTCCTTGAAGCATTTTACTTACTTGGCTTCCAGAATCCCACACTCTCCTGATCTTCCACCTACCTGTCTGGCTATTCCTTTTCAGTCTCTTTTGTAGGTTCTTTCTTACATCTCTTGATCTCTAACCCCTACAGTGCCCCATACCCAGTTCTTAGACTTCTTCTCTTTTCTATCTACCCTCATTTCCTCGCTATTCGATTTAGTTTCATGACTTTAAATGTCAGCTCTCTGCTGATGGTTACTAAATTTATATCTTCTTCCTTAAAATCTCCCCAGACTTAGAGATACAGCTGTCTATTCAACATTTGCCCTTGGATATTTAATCCATATCTCAATTTACCATGATTAAAACAGAATTCCTGAGATTCTCCTTTAAGTCTGTTGTACCTAGAATCCTTCCTGTCTTATAAATGGCAATTTCATCCTTCTAGTCACTCAGGCCAAATCCTGTTGACTCCGCCTTCAAAACATCCAGAGTTGTCTCGCTTCTCGCTACCTCCATTGCTACCACCCAGTCCAACAACCATCACATTTAATTGGATTATTACAATAGCCTCTTAACTGGTTTCTTTGCTTTTATTATTCTTTTTTTCTTTTTCTTTTCTTTCTTTCTTTTTTTTTTTTTAGCAAGAGAGACAGACAGACAGACAGACAGGAAGGGAAAGAGATGAGAAACATCAACTTGTAGTTGCGCCACTTTAGTTGTTCATTGATTGCCCCTCATACATCCTTGACCAGGGAGCCCCTGCCAAGCCATGACCCCTTGCTCAAGCCAGAGACCATGGGCTCAAGTTAGCTATCTTGGGCTTCAAGCCAGTGACTTTTGGACTCAAATCAGTGACCATGGAACCATGTCCACAATTCCATGCTCAAGCCAGCAACTGCACACTCAAGCTGGTGAGCCCACACTCAAGCCAGTGACCTCAGGGTTTTGAACCCAGTTCTTTAACATCCCAGGTCAATGCTCTATCCACTGCACCACCACTGGTCAGGCTCTGTGCTCCTGTTATTCTTAACACAGACATCCAAGTGACCCTATTAAATTGTAAGTCAGTTTATGCCACTTCTTTGTCAAAACTCTCAATGGCTTTCCTTCACTCTCATTAGTAAAGCCCAATTATTATGAAGGATTTTATAGAAACCCTCTAATATCAGGCTCCTTGTTTATCCTTTCTGACCTTGTAACCCTCCACTCTATCCTCACATTCTCTGCTTTCACTGAGGCAGCCTTTCCACTCTTCCTTAAACAAACCAGGAGCACCCCGTTATGCTTACTCTTTCCTGTGTTTGGAATGCTCATCCTTTAGGCATCCGAATGGCTTGTCCATTACAAGGTCAGTGGATAATGGGGAAAGGTCAGGCCTGGGAACTTTGGCTAGGACTGCCCACAACCAAGCGCGCCAAAAGAAACTTCCCAGGAATCCTTTGGAAAAAAGTGACCATCTGCCAGCCAGTGAGATTTCACCATGTCATATTAACTCGACAACCCTAGGGACTCTTTAAACATCTCCCACGCAGGTCACTCCTTGCAACTTCCCTGGCCTCCATCTTTCCTCCGGGCCAGGGAACCTCGTCGGGCAGGATGCGAGATGCGCTGTACTAAATAAAGCCTTTGCTATTCCACACTTTGTGGCTCTGACCCCCTTCTTTCCTTCTCGGCGGGGAAAAATACCTTACATTTTGGTGCCGAAAACCTGGGAGGAGTTTGAAGTCCGCAAGGAGCGCGCCTCTTCCTGTCCCCTCTGAGAAAGAACCAGGATCTCCGACCTTCCACCCACTTTGGTGCACAGTGTGGTAAGTCCCCTGCCTCCAGCCTTCCCCTCAGTTCTTTCCGCAGAGACTCCCTGTCCGAAACCGTAGCTACGCCAGGGAAGTCTTTCTGTTCCTAGTGCTTGTGCTCGTGGAGACATCCCAAGCATATCCACTTTACCTTTTCCGCCTGTGGCCAGACCTTGAGTTTTGGGACACTGACACTCAAATCTGACCACTCCGAGGACTGAGGGCGGCCGTGGGGGCACAGGAATCTCCCTCCCTAAAGAAGAAGAAACTGTTCTTCTCCACTGTGGCCAGGCCACAGAACCCACTGAATTAGCCTCCTGAGGGACTTTTGGTGTTAACACTCTCATCAATTTATTGCCAAAAAAGCTGGGAACTGATTGGAAATCTCTTATATACGCAGCTTCTAATTATTCGTGTGCCCGTCCTTAATCTCTGTGCTGCGTGTTCCAGCACACAGCCTGTTTTCTGGCCAGAGAAACCTCACCTAAAACCTCCACTCCTGATCTTTCCTTCTCCGTGGACTCCTAACTCTCTTTCCCTCCTGCATGACCCCCAGGGTTGCCCCTCTCATGGAACTTCTCTGGTCCCTCTGCAGACCTCTTTTGTGCTCAGATCTCTTCTCTCTGAGAGCCCCCTCCCCTCCCTTTGCAAAAACCTGTTTCTTATTTACCACTACCATTCTCTTTCTCCTCCCCTGCTGGCCAGGGGCCCCTTCCTTCTCTACTGTGTTCTTAAGTCCCTCTTTCATCAGGCCTTTCTCCACCTACTATTGGCTCTTACACCAGTTTGCAGGACCCCAATTTTCTTGCAGGAAGTTCTTGCCCTGTCCTGCTTTTGGCTCCAGCATTTCCTGCCAGATCTGGGTGCTGGGTTCCCCACAAGCCCCCCTCCTCTTATTCTCAACCCCCCAAACCCTTATCCGGGACCTGTGAACATGGCATTTAAAGTTTTTAATGGTCCCAACTAGTAGAAACAGGCCAAGGCTGTTTGCCAGGCCCACATGCAGCAGAAGGTAATGCTCTAAACCCCAACTCTTGTGGCAATCCTGAGACCAGCAGAGCCACCAGCAGCTTGCTTTAAGTGTGGCAAGCAGGTTCATTGGTCCTGGCAGGGCCCCTGCTGGCAGCTGCCCACTGAGCCTTGCCCTGACTGCAAGCAGCCCGGTCACTGGTGGAGCAATTGCCCCTTTGGGCAACAGGCTTTTCCTCGGCGCCTCTATGTGGAGGACAAGCCACCCGAATGAAAGGCCAATCCAGCCAGGTGGGCACATCGTTCAAACTCCTAGGACACGGCCTGGACTTGGAGAACCCAGGGTATGCTGCAACTAGTGGGTAAGTCCATCTCATTTCTTGTGGACATGGGAGCTACTTTCTCTGTTTTGCCATCACACTTGGAACCTCTAGTTCCCTCACGGGTCTCGGTTATGGGAATGGATGGGACCCCTACCTTTCCCCTTTTTACGCCACTCCTGACATGCAGTTTTGCCTCAAGCTTGCCTCCTTACAGGACCACTGGCAGTCGGAACCACTGGACTCCATCCATCTCCAGTTCACTAAAAGGCTGGACCCTGAAAATCCCCCTATTACTCCTCTTTAAAAAAAAATCCTTACAGGACCGCATCTGTGAAGTTTCTCCAGTCACGGCCAAACAGATGTTCCTCCTGACACCTCTCAAAACCACCACCTTCTGATCTCCCCCTCCCCACGACGCCCCTAATCAGCAGGAAGTAGCCAGACAAATAAACAGCCCTCCTATTCTATTTAACACAAAAGGTCAGAATGTAAGGTCGGTGGATAATGGGGAAAGGTCAGGCCCGGGAACTTTGGCTAGGACCGCCCACAACCAAGCGCGCCAAAAGAAACTTCCCAGGAGTCCTTTGGAAAAAAGCGACCATTTGCCAGCCAGTGAGATTTCACCATGTCATATTAGGTCTACCACCCTAGGGACCCTTTAAATATCTCCCATGTGGGTCACCACTTGCGACTTCCCTGGCCTCCATCTTTCCTCTGGGCCAGGAAACCTCGTCAGCGGGATGCGCTCTGTACTCAATAAAATCTTTTGTTATTCCACACCTTGTGGCTCCGGCCCCTTTCCTTCCTTCTCAGTGGGGAAAAATATCTTACATCCATCACTCCCCTTAATTCTCTA
The DNA here is from genome assembly GCF_036850995.1 of Saccopteryx leptura. Taxonomy (NCBI): domain Eukaryota; kingdom Metazoa; phylum Chordata; class Mammalia; order Chiroptera; family Emballonuridae; genus Saccopteryx; species Saccopteryx leptura. The sequence continues at coordinate 181,560,297 of NC_089507.1, forward strand.
CTCAGATATTACCTCCTCAGTGAGGCTGCCCCTGACCACCTTGTCTGAGTTTACACACACCTATCCTTCCAGTTCCCTTCTCTGCTTTATTTTTCTTCTTCACCATTTTACATAGTATATTTTTTACTTGCTTATATTATTTACTTTCTATTTTCTCCATTTGAATATAACTCTATAAGAACAAGGATTTCTGTCCCCCCCCCCCATCCCACTTATGTATTCCCGGTATGCAGAGCATATTAGCATATATATAGTATATTCACAATAAATATTTGTTGCATACATAAATGAATCAGATTCCAAAGATTTGGTGGGTAGGCACTGAGGATATAAACATGATGCCTAGAGGGAAGCCACTGTCTTGTGAATAGGGGCACCAAAGCCATGTCCTAAGGACAGCATTGTGAAGAGTGTGAAGGAGTTGAGTTACATGAGTCCACTGTACCAATGCTGAACTATCTGCCTCTAGACTCCATGTTATAAGACAAAAAAAAAACCTGACCTGTGGTAGCACAGTGGATAAAGCATCAACCTGGAATGTTGAGGTCACTGGTTTGAAACCCTGGGCTTATTGGGTCAACTATGGGATGTACTATGATTTGATGCTTCCTTCTCTCCTCTCTCTAAAATCAATAAATAAAACCTTTTATTAAAAAGATGAAAATTTAAAAAAATAAGACAGAAGATAAATCTTACTTGGTTAAGCTATTGTTGTTGGGTACCTGGAATGCAGTCCTCAGTGATGCCAATCAGTGGCCCCCAAAGGTGAAATAGTCTGAGGATGAAAAGAGAATTGGAACAGAATTCTCTCAGGAACCGCAATAATTCCAAGATGTGAAGTTGAAGAAGATCCCTTCAAAGGGCTGAGAGGAGTAAGAAATGGGAGAACCTCCAAACGCAAGTGAAATCGTGAAGCTAAGAAAGAGTGTTTCAGGAGGAAAGACTGGTCAGCAAGCTCAAATGCTGATGAGAGATCACCAGGAAGGGAAATGAGGGTATTCAAGTGAGAACACAGTAGATGAAATTTGAGAAAGCATCTTTCTTTATTTCCTCCCCCCCCCCCCCCCCCCCCCCCCCCCCCAGAGACAGGAAGGGAGAGAGATGAGAAACATCAATTCATAGTTGCGGCATTTTAGTTGTTCATTGACTTCATATGTACTTTGACCAGGGGCTTCAGTCAAACCAGTGACCTCTTGCTCAAGCCAGAAACCTTTGGGCTCAAGCCAGTGACAATGGGATCATGTCGATGATCTCATGCTCAAACCAGCAACCCTGCACTCAAGCTGGTGAGCCTGGGCTCAGGCTGTTTTTTTGGGAATGATAAAAGCCAACAGGATTTTTAGAGTTTGGATATCTGGAGGACAGAGGTGCTGGGAGCTGACTGTAAGCTGACAGTCTGCCCAACCCCCCATCGCACCTGCCTGATTAAATTGCAAAAGGCTGTGGTGCTCGTCCTGCCTGCCATGTTCCCCGGAAGGACTGGAAGGAAGTTACTTCTTTGTAGAAGGTTGTGTATGTTAAGTATTGGTGGGGGGTTTTCTACATGTGGTGATTTCTTGGGTTGCCTTGGAAACGTCATTGAATTGCTAATTTCCACTTTGCCCAGAATAATAAAGAAGGATGTGGTTAGGGTGGTGCAGCCATGTTTTTGCGGCTCTGCCAGGGCAGGAGTTACTGCTGGCAAGGAGCTGTGGCTTCCTTCTGAAACCCATCTTTTATATGTCTTTAGTTCTTTGTCTATATTTATTAATTTTGTACCGTTTCTGCTCAGGACCCTGGAATATACTTGTCGCACTGGTTGCGACACTGGTTATCTTGGGGTTTTGAACCTGGAACCTCAGCTTCCCAAGTTGATTTTCTATCCACTGCACCACTACCAGTCAAGTGAGAGACATCTTTATAATGATTCTTATTTTCTCTGTAAAGTACCAGGTGTGATCACCTGTGCTAGTAAATTTTATGTGTCAACTTGATTAGACTATGGTGCTCAGTGCCTGGTCAAACAATAGCCTAGATGTCTATATGAAGGTATTCTGTAGATTGTTAGATCCACCAAGCGCGAGAACAAACGTTGGAGACTTTCAGGGGTATAGATCTTACTTTACTGGCCAACTTTAACCTGCTCAGGGACGAGCTCTCAAGGTGTCCGGAGACACCGTACCCACAAGGGGCTGCAAACAAAGTCGTGCCTGGCGCTTACAACTAGGTCCTTATATATCCTAAGTGAGCAAGCATTATACAGAAGCAGATGTGGCAGTTAGCTATTCGCTAGGGAGGTCGCGTGCAGCATAGCAACAGGGGAAGAGTTTAGCTCAGTGGAGAATTTCAAACATAAACTTCTGATAAGGGTCTCTAACTCATAGAATGCAGGATGTTCGCCCAACTTTGTGCTGAACTCTTTGTTCTCAGCCTCACAGGGACCTTGTCAGCACTTCCCTGTTCCTGTTTTTCTAAGAGTTAGACTCTGGCAGCCACAGCACACTTCCTTGAACCTAACATAGATGTGATTAACATTTATAATCAGTTGATTTTAAGTAAAACAGATTACCTTCTATAATGAGGATGGGCCTCACTCAAGCAATTGAAGGCCTTAAGCAACAAAAACTGAGTTTCCTGGAGGAGAAGAAATTCATGTCAAGACTGCAACATTAGAAATCCCACCTGAATTGCTAGCCTGCTGGCCTGCCCTATGAAGTTAGAACTCAGGACTGCACTATCACTTTCAGTCTGCAGTCGTCAGGTAAGCCAAGATGGGCGCTTACTAGGACATCCAGGAGTGATGGAAGAAGAAGCAGTGTGAAGTCATATGCTTCCTTCTCAGGATGCTGCTGTGTGCAACACGGTCAGCTCTCTGCAATCCACAGGGCCCCTGCCCCACCCAGCCAGATAAAGCATGCAGGCTGGGATACAGGGCCAAGCAAAGTTATATCATATATCAGATTCGTGTGTGCCATGATGACTGCAACTGCCCATTTTTAAGGTTGTGACTTACAGCAAGCCTGTCCATCATGATGTTGACCAGCTAACATTTCCTGAAAGCCTTCAGTCTGTTGCTAAAGAGTATGCTGGACACCACTGTGGGGCTCTGAGAGTCCTGAATTTTTACTGGGTTGCTGAATGTCCCACCTACAAATTCTTTGAGGTTGTCCTCATTGATCCATTCCATGAGGCTATCAGAAGGAATCCTGACATCCAGTGGATCACCAAACCAGTCCACAAGCACAGGGAGATGTGGGGCTGACATCTGCAGGCTGCAAGAGCCATGGCCTTGGAAAGGGCCACAAGTTCTACCACACTATTGGTGGTTCTTGCCATGCAGCATGGAGAAGGTGCGGTACTCTCCAGCTCCACTGATACCACTAATATAAGTAATGTTTGTGACAATCTTACCTTAATAAGTAATTCAGGACAGTAAAAAAATAAAATAAAATAAAGCAATATCAACTCTTCCCTGAATGACTATCCTGGTATCATGCTCATAGATTTCTCACTCCCCATATATATGTGTGTGTGCATTTGATCTGTTTTTCTGGAAAACCCTGTCTGATACAGCATGCGCTGAGAATATAGAAGGTTCAGACACTTGTCCAGTTATTTCTGTAGGCCAATTTCCTGTAAGTAGAATCGCTTGGACAAAGTTCATGAGATAGTTAAAGAAATATGAAGCATATTGTCTGTTTGCTTTCTAGAAATGTTCAATCAATATATATTTCTAAGAATAGTACATAGATGTCTGGTCCCTGGACCCACATCAACATTGAGTAGGTATTTATGATCTTTTTCATTTTCACCAATTCGTGGAGAGGTACCACATTCTGATTTCATATTCACAGTATTTTGATGAATAGTGAGGTTGGACATCCTTTCATATTTTGTGACCATGTGCCTTCTTTTTTAAACTTTCACAGTTCATCTCAAACTCTAAAGTAATTATTTGCTTTATAATCTTGGGCCACTTATATATGGCTATTTTTCTTTCATTTGGAAGTATTGCAAATGGTCAGACTTTGTAACGTTAAATTCTCAACTGTTGGTGTTCTTTGTCCACTTTTCTATTGATTTTTTTAAATTTGGTTTTTAGTCTTACTTTATACAGTACTTCATCTTTTATCTACTGTGCAAACTTTCCCCCAGATTTTTGATTAACCTTCAACATTGTTTAGGATTTTATATATATATATTTACACAAAGGCCATGCTAATCTTCTCTATATCATTCCAATTTTAGCATATGTGCTGCCGAAGCGAGCACAATTTATTTATTTTTTTTTAGCACAATTTATATATATATATATATATTTTGGTACAGAAAAACTTATATTTTGTGTATGCAATCTATGAATCTTTACCTCTGAGGCAGTTACAATCATGGGTCTCTGAATGATGGGGATATGTCCTGAGAAACGTGTGGTTAGGCAGTTTTTGTTGTGCAAACATCATAAAGCACACTTACACAAACCTCAATGGCATAACCTGCACACCTTGGCTGTATGGTCTAGCCTATTGCTCCTGCACTACAGGCCTGTACAGCCTGTTACTGTGCAAAGCAACACGAGATTAAATCAAGCACAAGAGAAAATGATGCCATGAAGAAATGAGGTAAACATAGGATGTGTGAGGCTGCTGGCAGTGTAACACAACACGCTGTTTTACAGAAAACTTCTTTTATACATAGAAAGAATAGACTTTAAAATAATGACAGAAGGATCTAGTATAGTAAATACATAAACCAGTAACATAGATTTTTTATGGCCATTCTCAAGTATTATGTGCTGTACATTACTGTATGTGCTGTACTTTTATATGACTGGCAGGCTTGTTGACATCAGCATCACCACAAACAAATGAGTAGCATTGTCCTATGACACTATGATGGCTATGACATCACTAGACGATAGGAATTTTTCAGCTCTATTATAATCTTATGGGGCCACTACCATATACACAGTCCATCGTTGACTGAAATGCCATTATGTGGTAAATGACTGTGTTTGTTGTAGAAATGTTGGCAATATACACAGACTTTCCTCTTTTCATTAGAAAAAGACACAAATGATGAGATTATGTAACAGATACATTTCTTAATTTAGGAATGGAGTTTATGGGTATTAATTATTGTTTAGTATTTGAACCTCTAGCTGCATGGGAAAGTCACAAGATGGCATTTGTCTTAAAAAACATGGCCTGCTAGAAGCTTGGTGACAGGGGGGAAAAGAGGGATGATTCCCTTTTTCATGAAGGCTTGGCTAGTCCAATGAAGTAAAAAACATAAGATATGCCCCTTGCTTCAGGCAATGGATAGTGAGGAAGAGGTAAGCAGTTGAAAGCAGAATTAGGTTTTAAACTCCATATATTACTCCCAATGCTGTGTTGATTTGATGGGACCTTACATCTACATTTTTTGAAGTTACATAATTTATTTCTTATTGTAATACCTCCATTAAAACTAGCATAGAATGAACACAGTGTTGTTTTTTTTAATAAAGATTTTTATTTATTGATTTTACAGAGAGACAAGGCAGGAGGAAGTGAGAAGTATCAACTCATAGTTGCTTCACTTTAGTTGTTCATTGGTTGCTTGTCGTATATGCCTTGACCAGGCAAGCCCAGGGTTTCGAACCAGTGACCTCAGCATTCCATGTCAATGATCTATCCACCGAACCACCACAGACCAGGCAGGCTTTTGTTTTGATTTGTTACATTATTGTCACTAGAGGGTTGGCCTATTAAAACAAATATAGAGAGGAAACTTCAGTTCCTTTAATGTTCTGAAAACAATGACATAGAAGTCTAGCAGCTGCTGCTGGCCCTCTCATGTCCCCTTAGCACTTATTTCTAATGTGAAAGGCTGCTTACTCTGAACTGCCTGCTATTCTCTGTCCCAGACCCTAGAGTGTTCATGCCTTTAGGAGCAGCCTTCAACCAAAGATGGGCAGGGACTTGGGGGATAGTACCCAGCTGCCTCACCCCTTGGGTGGGGTATCTCTGTGGTGTATCCTGCTGTCTCCTAGAGTCCCCCGACGCAGTGAGCTCCAGTCACCCACAGCGGTAATATCCCAATGATTGGCTGCCTTCCCTTTCTGGCCTCATTTCCCCGTTTGCCTACTCGTGTGCCAGGATCCTCTCCCAAATATACTACTTGTGCTCGAATCTTTGCCTTAGTGTCTGCTCTGGGGAACTCTAAACCAAGACACATACGTCAGGCTACATGTTAAAAATGATGGCTTGTATTTATTAAGCTCCTACTAGGTGCCACACACTATTCTAAGTAGATCGTTGAACTCTCACAGCAAGTCTTTTGGGCACAACTATCACCTCCAGTTTATGGATGAGGCATGTGAGCCTTAGAGATATCAGGGTCACGAAGGATTTAAAACTAGACTATTTAACTCAACTATCCATGCTTTTCACCATGGTATGTCCTGTTCCACATGCATCAGTTTATTGAAAATATCTTCAGTGGTACATATTTAATAGGCTTTGTGAGAGCACTTTCTGATAGATACTTTTTGCAGTCTATCAGCACTAATCATGTTTCCTCACTTGGATTGGCTGCACTCATCCAACTGAAACCTAGGTCACTGCAAGAAACTTTTCTTTTTGTCCCCAACTACGTCAAGATGTTTTCTCTTGGTTCTAAAACAGTGGTCCCCAACTCCCGGGCCGTGGACCAGTACCGGTCCTTGGGCCATTTGGTACCGGTCCGCAGAGAAAGAATAAGTAACTTACATTATTTCTGTTTTATTTATATTTAAGTCTGAACGATGTTTTATTTTTTTAAAATGACCAAATTTCCTCTGTTACATCCAAGACTCACTCTTGACGCTTGTCTCGGTCACGTGATACATTTATCCGTCCCACCCGAAAGGCTGGTTTGTGAAAATATTTTCTGACATTAAACCGGTCTGTGGCCCAAAAAAGGTTGGGGACCACTGATCTAAAATGTAAATCTGTTTTTGCAGCTAACCAGTGTGCGCATCGTTTTTGTCCAAACTAGCTGCCTAGCTTACAATCTACCGTATGGTAGATAAAGGTCACCATTTATTCCCTAATAACCAGCTGAATGGATCCAGGATTTTAGCTGTTTGTGATATTGTCTGAGGCATGTTCATTACTGGTTTGGAAGACAATATTTCTTGGCCGCTGGATGACCCTTCATTGAACTGAGCTATTCTTCCAGCTGCTGACCTTATCAAGTATTTTCTCTGTTGTGAGCCAAAATATTATGCTCTCCTCCTAGTCCACTGCTGGTCTTTAGAAAGAGTAAAACAAATGTTTTGTGGTTCCTAGAAAATGTTATAAAATTGTTTCCCAAGGTAGGTCATTGCAGTTGCAAAATTTTTGTTTTGGTAAAAGACTTGTCCAAAAACAACAGAGCAAATAGTCAGCCATTATTTCAGGGGGAAAAAAAAAAGATCTTGAGATTAGCAAGGGACTGCTCCCTCCCTTTCCACTGAAATAGAGACTAGTTTCTCCAGCTGGTTCTAAACCATTTTGAGCTAAATGTCTTTCTTTCTTTATAGGCATGCACTTTAATTTACTGGCTGATTTCCCAAGTTTTTGAAGAGGCCCCATAAAATTTTGAAAGGCATTTTAACTTTATAAGGCAATATATCATAAATTAATTCTCAGAAACTTCTTGAGCCAACTTGAAATCAAAGCAACTCATTTTCTCAGGCTGTATACTCTAATTCTAGTCCAATTTTTTTTTTTTTTTTTTGTATTTTTCCCTAAGCTGGAAACAGGGAGGTCATCAGACAGACTCCCGCATGTGCCTGACCGGGATCCACCGGCATGCCCACCAGGGGGCGATGCTCTGCCCATCTGGGGCATCGCTCTGTTGCAACCAGAGCCATTCTAGTGCCTGAGGCAGAGGCCATGGAGCCATCCTCAACGCCCGGGCCAACTTTGCTCCAGTGGAGCCTTGAATGCGGGAGGAGAAGAGAGAGACAGAGAGGGAGAGAGGTGGAGAAGCAGATGGGCGCTTCTCCTATGTGCCCTGGCTGGAAATCGAACCCGGGACTCCTGCATGCCAGGCCAATGCTCTACCACTGAGCCAACCAGCCAGGGCCTTCTAGTCCAATTTTTAAAAAACTGAACATTTAAATTTAGGAACTTGTTTTAAATAATATACTCGGGAGAACTGATTCTCTTCTTTGAGCTTGCAGAAATCAGCAGGACACGAAAAGTGTCTTTTTAGCAATTTTAGCCACTGGAGAGATGGCTCTATATTATATATTTTATAGTAATGTGATGCTGGTAAATGTTAAACAACTGGCTTTCAAGGGGGAGAAATATCCTGGTTTACAGTGGTTCTCAATTCCTGTGGTGTAAATACTCCCAACCCAAGCTACCAATGTGGTGTCACCCAACTCCCAAAATTCATGAAAATTTAACAGTTGGCTCTTATGAGCTTTTAAGAGGCAGCTCTCGAACAACACTGCAGGTGACTCAGCCAAACAATGCCCCACATGCAGGCTTGGAAACCTGCCTGTGGCGTTGTTGGCTCTATGATGCCTTGGAATTGATCTTCAAGGTGACTTCATGTAGCAAATCCTGGCAAATGGCACTTTCAGATCCAATGTGTGTGTTGCCCGAAAACGCAGGTTACCTTGAAAAAATAATGTACCTTGGGAGAATTTGGTCCCAAATATCCTGTTTACTTGTTGTCCTTACAGATACTAAGTCATACAATTAGAGTCATTGAGGACAGTCCAGAGACATTTTAGAAGCAGGGGCCACTCACGGCTCTGCGGCTTGAATTTAAACTGCTAGGCTCAGCCAAGGCTGTCCACAAAACCAAATACGCAGCTGGAATCAAAGTTGCACGCCACCCTTTGTAACGAGTTTTGTTTTAGGTTTACATCTGGAAAGCCGCAGCCTTTGAGAATGCCTGGGAAGCATCTTCATTATCTATCACTTGGGGACATTTCTTTTTCTTTTTTTTCATCTTCTGAAAATAAAAAGCTCTTTTCCAAGGAACTAATTTTTCCTTTTAGTGTGTCTTGTAACTACAGTCATTCTGCTGACTGATGCACTGTTTGCTTTCTAAATGAATATACTTTTGTTCTGTCCCTATATATTTCCTCTAATGATGAGAGACCTACAGAAACCTAGTTATCACAGCAGACTGCAGAGTACATTCTAATTTAGGGCTGCTACTAAATTTGACCATGCCCTTCGAAACAGCCCAGTCAGCAAATGTGGTGTGAGAGGACCAGGCTTTTGGTACAGCTGTTGTTAAGGGCTTCGTGGTTCATCTTTGGCCAAGTAATGTTCACCTTCCCCACTTAAAAGTTTCAAGATGAACCACCCAGCACTCAAAAACCATCACTTCAAATGTCTATCTAAGATTCATTCATTCTTTGATTCATTTTATTAAGCACCTACTTTGTGTCTGAAGATTTACTAGTTGATAAATGAGATACTGTATCTGTCAGGGCTCTTCCGTATCCAGCAGGATATAAATGGCATAAACAAAGGGTTTAACTGAGGAGAACTGAATGAAGGGACTATCCAGAGTTATGAGCAGGGTTAAGGAAATCAACAAAGCATGGTGATGCTCCAGGAACTAGCGCGAGCAGGAAGTTGTCACTGTCCCTATGCCAAAAGGAGCAGAGGATGGAACCATGAAGTGGTGATTATGCCTTGAGGGAGAAGGAAGCACAAAGGATGTCTGTCTGATCTCCTGCCAGTGACTCCCATTTGCCAAACTCTACAGGAAGGGAGGCAGATATGCAATTTGGGAGGACCAGCCTTTTAGGGTTTGGAAAGCCTGGGGAAAGATGGAAGATGGTTTCCTTGGGTGATCCTCTGGTGAAGGGTGGCCACTGGGGAATGAACAGCATTGAACTCAACTGTGCCCTCAAAGATCTGCAGGCTAGTCAGATTAATCATATGGCCAGTTCTACTAGGATAATGGAGAGGTAGAGCCTTAGCCTGAGGGCATCTTGGCTAAGCTGAAGAGGGGCATGGGTGTGTGGAACTGAACCAGTTCACACGTTAGTATACATGACCAGTTGAATGAATGGTGCAAATGACTAAAGGAGATGTTGATATCCTATTTGAGGGACAGAGGCAGGTGAAGAAAAAGATGATATCTGCTGGGTGAGAAGAAAATCCAGATGACAGAAATTTTAAATAAATAGAGTGAAAGTCAGTAGGCCTCAACCATGAGCAGGTTAGTATTCACATCACACATCGTCCTTTTCCAAATGATAACAGGACAGTTTGGTGGAAGAGGTAGTTCTTTAAATTTTAGGCCGAGCCCTGTGCCTTTCAAACAATGGTAATCTTCTGCGTACCAGCTCTTATTAAAGATTTCATTAGAGCCTGACAGGACGGTGGTGCAGTGGTTAGAGTGTCAGACTGGGACGTGGAGGACTTAAGTTTGAAACCCCGAGGTCGTCGGCTTGAGTGTGGGCTCATAAGACTTGAGCATGGGATCATACACATGACCCCATGGTCGCTGGCTTGAGCCCAAGGTCACTGGCTTGAAGCCCAAGGTCACTGGCTTGAGCCCAAAGTCACTGGCTTGAGCAAGGGGTCACTAGCTCTGCTGTAGCCCCCTAGTCAAGGCACATATGAGAAAGTAATCAGTGAACAACTAAGGAGCCTCAGGAGCCAGCCACAGCAAAGAGATGATACTTCTCATCTCTCTCCCTTCTTGTCTATCCCTATCTGTCCCTCTTTCTGTCTCTCTCTCTCTGCTCTGTCAGACACACACACATACACACACACACACACACACACACACATACACACACACACACACAAAAGATTTCATTAGAAAACTTTACATGGATTTTAGGTCTGAGAGTTAAAAATTAGGGCTTCAATGTACAGTCTTGTTCTTTAATTGTACTTTTATTCTTTTTCCATCTCCCCCTTACTGTACTTTTAAACTGTGTACAGAATCTGAAAATAGCTGTAAAATAGCTTAGGATATCATTCCTCTTAATTTCGGGTCAAAGCTGAAAAATGGTAATTTTTGGAAGATAGAGCATCTCTTGTGAAATAGTTTAATCAGTTCCTCTTGGTAGCAATAGGAAAGGAGATATGGATCTATACAAACAATGGATATTACAAATACATGTTTAAATCTATAAATAGATATTTCTATTTTTAAACTAATTTTAATGGGGTGACATTGATCAATATTTCTATTGGAAATACCTTCATGGGAATGTGTGCCAAATTTCTTGGGGTCTATTTCCTAAGTGGTACAAAGCAGGGTCTAGAACATCCCTTTTTTAGGGCAAAGTTGGCATACCAGTTGGCCAATCATGTCTGCATGATACATCAAACCACTTGATAATCTATTCCTAGAAGAAAAGGGGCCATGGTTCAGATGGAGGCTGATCCAACTTGAGAGTGGTAGTAGGTCTGTTTAATGATATAGAGAAGTATGGAGCAGAAATATGAATAACATGGCTAGATTTAAATCACAAGAAATTGTGACAGTGAAAGGGGCTTCTTCAAACTCCATCCTGAGGGTGGTACCTGCTGGGATAGTGACTCATTGTGCATCTGTAAAGTCATGGGTATGGCTACATTTCATGCATAACTGGAGTGAAGATGGATGATTTGCTGCCATAATATCTCCACAGCATTCCAAGGCTGTGCCCCATTGTCTTGTGTTCAAGGAAGGCAAGTGTAGGACTTCTCAAAACCTTTTAATCATTAGTGATGTTAAACTCCTATCAATGTCATCAATGAAATCCTGTTTGCTGAGACCAAATGCCATCTGTTGAATCAAAACAACATTTTTGCATTTTCTTGCCATCACTAAGAAATATCTATTCCTGCCCTGGCTGGTTGGCTCAGTGGTAGAGTGTCAGCCCAGCGTGTGGAAGTCCCAGGTTCGATTCCTGGCTAGGGCACACAGGAGAAGTGCCCATCTGCTCTCCACCCTTCCCCCCCCTTTCTCTCTTCCCCTCCCACAGCCAAGGTTCCATTGGAGCAAAGTTGGCCTGGGCACTGAGGATGGCTCCACAGCGTCTGGCCCAGGCTCTGAGGATGGCTCCATGGCCTCCACCTCAGGTGCTAGAATGGCTCCGGTTGCAATGGAGCAATGCCCCAGATGGGCAGAGCATTGCCTGCTAGTGGGCATGCTGGGAGGATCCTGGTCGGGCGCATGAGAGAAGCTGTCTCTCTGCCTCCCCACTTCTCACTTCAGAAAAAAAAATTTTTTTATTCAATACAATTTTCCAAGAGGTATTTGAGATTTAGGGCAGTAACTTCTTCTTATGTTCTAATTTAAAACTTACAAAAAAGTTGTAGGAAGAGTACAGGGAATTTTCATATACCCTTCACCCAAATCTACCAATATTTACATTTTACTTCATTTATTTTATTATTCTATGTAATTATTTATGTGTGTGTATATAATATTAATATATATATACATTATATTATATATTTTCTGAACTATTAAGAATAAGCTGAACATTGTGCTTCATTATTTCTTAAACTAGTGTGTATTTCCTAAGAAAAAGTCATTTTCTTACATAACATAGTACACTTATCAACATGAGGAGTTTTAACACAATATGGTTATCTAAACCATATTCCATATTTAAATTTCATCCAGCATCACAATAATATTCTTTTTTAAAATTTATTTATTTATTTATTTATTTATTCATTTTAGAGAGGAGAGGGAGAGACAGAGAGAGAGAGAGAGGAGAGACAGAGAGGGAGAAGGGGGGAGGAGCTGGAAGCATCAACTCCCATATGTGCCTTGACCAGGCAAGCCCAGGGTTTCGAACCGGCGACCTCAGCATTTCCTGGTCGACACTTTATCCACTGCGCCACCACAGGTCAGGCCACAATAATATTCTTTTATAGTTTTTTTTCTGGTCTAGAATCCTATCCAGGATCATAAATTGTCGTTATTAATTTCTAAAACAAAAAAATTGACTTCAGGGAGAGAGTAAAGGGGAGGGGGAAGAGACAGAAACATTGATTTGCTGTTCCACTTATTTATATATTCATTGGTTGGTTCTTGTATGTGGCCTGACCAGGAACCAACAACCTTGGCATATTGGGAAGATACTCTAACAAATTGAGCTACCCAACCAGGGTAGGATCATATATTGTCTTTAGTTTCCATACCTTTTGTTAGGCCCATCAATCAAAGACTATTGAGAACACATCTGTCTTCAGACAAATACTTGCTTCAGTTATTTTATTAGACCCTAGAAAAGCAAGTTGAGTACTTAGCGCCCTCCGGCCTTTGATGCTGTCTGAATCTATGGGCTTCATTTTTAAAAAAGTCTTCAGAGCCAACTACGTGTGTGAGAGAGTGCCTTGCTTCTGAGTGTGTTTCTCAATCTCTTGCTACCCTTCGGGTTGATTCACCTTGTAGAGCAATGGTCCTCAACCCCGGGGCTGTGGACCGGTACTGGTCCGTGGGCCATTTGGTACTGGTCCACAGAGAAAGAATAAATAACTTACATTATTTCCGTTTTATTTATATTTAAGTCCGAACGATGTTTTATTTTTAAAAAATGACCAGATTCCCTCTGTTACATCCGTCTAAGACTCATTCTTGACGCTTGTCTTAGTCATGTGATACATTTATCCATCCACCCTAAAGGCCAGTCCATGAAAATATTTTCTGACATTAAACCGGTTCATGGCCCAAAAAAGGTTGGGGACCACTGCTGTAGAGGGTAGCTGACCGTGATTTACAACAGGTCTTTAGAGCCTGGGGCCTGATGGAGAGGCCAATTTAAGGGAGCAGGGATCAGGAGACAGGTGTCTGCCCTTTGACTCCAGAGTTTCTGGCTACCATCCTTGAAATGAGCCTTTCCAGGCTTACTTGCCTTTTGAGTCTATCCAGTTTGGTGGAAAGGCCTGTGCGCCCTCTATCTGCAATCACCCACGGGGGCCGGCTGCCAGGGTGTTCACTCTCAGGGCAGCGTGGCCCTCTAGTGGCAGACATTTGTGTGTCCTGGGGAAAGGGTGGGCTATATATAGATCATACAGAGTCAGGCTGTTGGGCATTGTATAAATTGGTGGGGCTGCCATAACAAAGTATCACAGTTTAGGTGATAGTTATTTTCTCACAATTCTGGAAACTAGAAGTCTGAGGTCATGGTGTTAGTGAGGTTGTTTTTTCTGAGGCCTCCTTTCCTGGCATGGAGATGGCTGCTTTCTCCCTGTATTTTCACATGGACTTTTCTCTGTATCTGTCTGTGTTGTCATTTCTTGTTATAAGGACCCTAGTGTAAGGCTGTGGCTGGATGGCTCAGTTGGTTAGGGCATCCTGATACACCAAGGTTGTGGGTTTGATCCCTGGTCAGAGCCCATACAAATCAACCAATGAATAAGTAAGCGGGACAGCAAAATCAATGTTTTTTTTCTCTTTCTAAAATCAGAAAATTAAAAAAAGAAGGACATCAGTTATATTACATTAGGGCACACTGACCCATTTGACTTCATTTTATCTTAATTACCTTTTTACAGGCTCTATTCCCAATACAGTACAGTAATGTTCTGAGGTGCTGGGGTTTAGGGCTTTAACATATGAATTTTGAAGGACACAATTCCACCTGTATTAAGCAGGAGGGTGATCTTAGAGAGATTCTTCAGCTCAAATCTATCATTTTAGAAAACAGGTTAACTAAACTGTTCAAGACCATGCAACTAGTAAACAGCAGAGACCCAACATCTGTGGAATTCTCTTCACAGATGCCTCTAGAAAACCCCAAGCAAACTCAGAATGTATCTTGACTTTTTTTTTCACATTTAATTTTAGACCTTAGATTCCTGTATCAAGATCCCAATGTTTTAATGAAAGAGAGAGAAAATAGAGTATAATTCAGTATCACCTGTCTCCAATTCAAGTACAGTATTTAAAATAATAAATAGGTAAACAAGAATGCAACATAGTAACAAAAATAGAATTTTGTATATTTGTCCAAACTGAGTTAACTATTTCTCTGAATTTAAGGTATATGGCCAGTTGAATGTTTGATCTTAGCGATTATGACATTATCAGTTTAACACTTAAAACACTGAAGGAGACATTTCTCAATCCACGCAGACTTCTTAAAATATGCTAATCTGTAAATAGTTTCCTTTTCTTGTTTGAAGGGAAATTTCTAATTAAGTATATTTCAAATTAGTTTTTGTGACCAGTTACTCCTATCTTCAGAAGCATTGGTAATGCACTGTGGCCAATAGTTTGAAACGGGAATTATAAATTAATATAATGTACAATCTTGATAATATGAAAAGAGTCCCATATACTTATTTTTCAAAAATGTTAACATTAGGAAAAGAAAACACAATTATCATCAACTCTATTTTCTGAAAATTCAGTTGAGGTAAATTCTGTAAGTCACAGCTCCACATTTGCACACAGTTCTGACTCTTTTTGGCTGGGTTATATAGTCAATGGAATCTGTAGATAAACTCCAATCTTTCATTTGATAATCAAAAGTGAGCTATTCTTCGTTGCTGCATCTTAGTTGTTCATTGATTGCTTTCTCATATGTGCCTTGACCCGGGGACTATAGCAGAGCAAGTGACACCTTGCCCAAGCCAGCAACCTTGGGCTCAAGCCAGTGGCCTTGGGCTTCAAACCAGCAACCTTTGGGCTCAAGCCAGCGACCATGGGGTGATATCTATGATCCCACACTCAAGTTGGTGACCCTGCGCTCAAGCTGGTGAACCCATTCTCAAGCCTACGACCTTGGGGTTTTGAACCTGGGTCTTCTGCATCCTAGTTTGACACTCTATCCACTGCCCCACCACCTGGTCAGGCCTCCTCCAACTTTTTTTTTTTTTTTTTAAAGGTTTTTTAAAAATTTTATTTATTAATTTTTAGAGAGGAGAGAGAGAGGGAGAGAGAGAAAGGGGGAGGAGCTAGAAGCATCAACTCCCATATGTGCCTTGACCAGGCAAGCCCGGGGTTTCGAACCGGCGACCTCAGCATTTCCAGGTCAATGCTTTATCCACTGCGCCACCACAGGTCAGGCTCCTCCAACTTTTTAAGAGAAATATATCCCCTACCTCAATACTCATTTCTAAATGTTAAAATGCTTCAGTTCCTTTGTCACTTTAATTTTTTAAAGAGACTTAGATTGGAAGAAAATATTAATAACCAATGGTTCCATATGCTATAAGAATTATTTCAATAACTAGTATAACTTCATATATATCTTAGTTCTATCACTTTTTTTTTTTGGCATTTTTAGTGAGATATAATTGACATACAGCCCTATATAGGTTAAGGTATACAGCATAATACTTTGACTCACATATATTGTGAAATAATTACCATAATAAATTTAGTTAATATCCATCATCTCATATTGACACAAAAAATTGTTTTTACTTCATGATGAGAAATCGTAAGACCTACCCTCCATTCCTTTTATTATTTTTTAAACTGATTGTTAGAGAGAGAGCAAGAGGGAAGCAGAGAGAGAGAGAGAGAGAGAGAGAGAGAGAGAGAGATCAGTTTGTTGTTTCATTTTTCTATGAATTCATTGGTTGATTTTTGTATGTGCCCTAACCAGGGATCCAACCCACAATCTTGGCTATCAGAATGACATTCTAAACAACTGAGCTACTTGGCCAGGGCTCTCCATTACTTTTATTTTTTAAAAGATTTTATTTATTATTGATTTGAGAGAGAAAGGGAAATACAAGCAGGAAACAGCTACTCATAGTAGTTGTTTCTTGTATGTGCTTTGACTGGGCAAGCCCAGGGTTTCAAACTGGCAACCTCAGCATTCCAGGTCAACACTTTATCCACTGCGCCACCACAGGTCGGGTATCTCTATTCCTTTTAAAAGTGGCTAATACTGCAGCAATAGCAGCAGGACTTTTACCTACCACTAACTTGTATATGCATCCAAAATGCCCGTCAAAATCAGTTTTTTACCCAAAGAAAGCAGATCATCTTTGGTGGAAGTTCCATATGTTGGGGTTTGAAAAAGGCAGGTGTGTCTAGTAAATCTTGTTTCTAGAAAGCAAGGATGCCTTCAAGAACATTAGAGACATTGCTGAAAGAACAAAGGAGCCAGTCAGTGGGACTCCCACTGACTGTGTTGGAATAACATGCACGTAAAAAAAATACTTGAAGTGAAGGTAATGCTTAATTAAAACAAATGGAGCCTATAAAACACTATTTATGATATTGATCAAAAGGCAAGTTATTCCTGACCAGTGGTGGTACAGTGGATTAAATTTTGACCTGGAATGATGAGGTTGCTGGTTCAAAACCCAGGCTTGCCTGGTCAAGGCACATATGGGAATTGAGGCATCCTGCTCCTCTCCCCCTTTCTCTCTTCTCTCTTCCCTATCTAAAATGAATTAAAGAAAATAAAAAAATTTTAAAAAAGCAAGTTACAAAAAAAAGGCAAGTTACACAAAGTATTCTAAAAAATTTGTAAAACAGAAGCAGAATGGTTATAGTAGATGGTATTTAATTTTTATTAATCTTAACAAGAAAGAAGATATTAACATACATGGATATGTTGTTTCTTCTGTGAAACTGTGGAAATATGTAGTGCATAGATCCTGCTTCTACCTGTTTAAACAGGAAAAAGAGTCCCAGAAATGCAGGGACCATGCAAAGAACCAATGGAGTAATGAGCATGCAGTTCTCCTTAAACTGCTGTAGGAGCCCCTGTGGACACCCTGCCCATGGGCACTGACCATGTCCATGCTTGCTGGCCCCTCCTCACTGCCAGCAATTGTGTCTCTCTTTTCTTTTTCATTTTTTATTTGTTGATTTTAGAGAGGGGGAGAGGAAGGGAGAGATATAGAGAGAGAAACACTGACCTGCTGCTGCTCCACTCATCTATGCATTCATTGGCTGATTCCTGCATGCTCATCAAACCTACAGTCTTGGCATATCAGGAGGACTCTCTAACCAACTGAGCTACCTAGCCAGGGCCAGGGTCTCTTGACCATTGGAGTCTATGCAGAATTTACTCTGCAGGCCGAAAGTGTCCCTGAGATCAGTCTTGAATCAATGGGAGTAGTAGGGGATGTTTAGCTTCCTCTCTCTTGGGTGGGGTGGCTCTGAGGTGCTCTAAGCTGTCTCCTGGTGTCTCCAGCAGTATTAAACTGCATTTCTCCACCACGAACACTTGCATTTTATCACAAACCCTTCTTTACCTTGCCTCTCTCTCTCCTACTTCCCTACGGGGGCCTCATGGCATTACTTCCCAAGTAAACTATGTACCTTTTAAACCTTGTCTCAGGTCTGCTTTGGGGAGCCTAAGATAACATAACCAATTAAAAAGGAAATCCAGCTGTGGATTAGCCCCAGTTTCAGGTTTTATAACCAATTAAGAAATAGAATTCAGTCCTGGCTGGTTAGCTCAGTTAGGGGTATCCTCCCAAACATCAAGCTTGTGGGTTTGATACCCAATCGGCCACACACAGGAGCTGTGTCTCTCTCACCTTGCCTCTTAATCTAAAAAAAAAAAAAAAAAGGCATGGCCAGTTGGCTCAGTTAAAGTGACCACTGCTTCTCCACCTCTTCCCCTTCTTTCTCTCTCCCTCCCTCTCTCTCTCTCTCTCTCTCTCTCCCTCCCTCCCTATCCCCACAGCCATGGCTTGATTGGTTGGAGCAAGATGGCCTCCAGGACTGAAGATGGCTCTGTGGCATCTGCCTCAGGCACTATAAAAAAAAAAAAAGGCTCCATTGCTGAGCAGTGGAGCAATGGCCTCAAATGGGAAGATCATTGCCCCCTAGTGGGCATGCCAGGTGGATCCCGGTCTGGGCATGTGGACGTCTTTCTCTCTGCTTCCACTCCTTTCACTGGAAAAAAAAAAAGTAGAATTCAATATTTTGCATCAACTCATAGTTGCTTCACTTGAGTTGTTTATTAATGGCTTCTCATATGTGCCTTGACTTGGGTGTTCAAGCCTAGCCAGTGATCCCTTGCTCAAACCAGCAACATTGGGCTCAAGACAGTGACCTTTGGGCTTGAAGTCAGTGATCTATGGGCTCAAGTCAGAGAGACCTTCGGATCCTGTGCGCGAGCTAGCAACCCTGTGCTCAAGCTGGCAAGCCTGTGCTCAAGCCAATAAACCTGCACTCTAGCCAGCAACCGCAGTTTCTAACTAGGGCCCTCAGTGTCCTGGACTGATGCTCAATAACTGAGCCACCACCGGTCAGGCATAATAGCAGTTTTCTAAGTCACAGACCAGCCCCAATTGTCCCACAGAGAAGAGCTAACTACATTAACTTAGTTTCTTTTTTCATAGGAGATAAAAACCCTATTAATTTTAGTAAAATTTATTACAAAATATTTATGTTTTTAATAGCATCAATAGATGGGGACAGCCTGACCAGCCAGTGGTGCAATGGATAGAGGACCTGAGACGTGGAGGACCCAGGTTCAAGACCCTGAGGTCGCCAGCTTGAGCGAGGCTCACCAGCATGGACCCAAGGTTGCTGTCTTGAGCAAGGGGTCACTTGGTCTGCTCTAGCCCCCCAGTCAAGGCACATTTGAGAAATCAATCAATGAACAACTAAGGAACCGTAATAAAGAATTGATGTTTCTCATCTCTCTCCCTTCCTGTCTGTCTGTCCCTATCTGTCCCTCTCTCTGACACTCCCTGTCTCTGCCACAAAAAAACCAAAAAATAAAAAACAAAACAAAAAAACAGTTGGGGACAAAATATCATAATAGCACCATTGTTTTAGTGTAAGACAATGTAAGTTATACAAATCTGTACTTTTTGGGGAAAACATCATTTCAAAAACAAAAACTTAAGTGAAAAAGATTGAAAATCCTATGATATAACAAGGATATTTTTATTATAAGATGGGTCTTACTCTGATGATCAACAGCTTGGGTTTGAATCACCTTGGACCACTCATCCATGTGTTGTGTTCAACCAAAAACCAAGCAGTCAACATTTCAAATTTAGTATCTGAATGGAGACCTTTTTCTAGGAAGTCATTTGGTTTCTCTAGAGAATAATCCCAGAACTGCCTGGGGCATATATGCCAGGCAACCGGCATCCTGGGGGTGGAGTGGGGAACAGGCAATGGGGAGGGGGCATACAGCTCAGCTTCCTTAGGCATCTGCTCCTGTAAGGCCTTGTTTCAGTGTGGCCTTATTCTGCGCTTGTCTGTGCCTCGTGACCTTGAACTCAAGACCTCTCTTGGTTAATTTCACCAGGGAATAACATCCAGGTCTCGGGTCATAATGGGGTTGGGTTTAGTTGCCTGGCTATGCAGGAATGCAGCAGGAGATGAAATTCTAACTGCTTCCTATGCAGACTCAGTCAGCCCAATGGGTTTTCAGCTCTAGCCTTCAACCCCTACCTTCTGACATACCTGGTACATCCAATTCCTAAGCTTTTCTCAGATTGTCTTGAATGAACCAGCTAGTTTTCCTTTCCCATTCCTCTCTGCAGGCTCTTAGGTTTCAGCTTTCTCCGTTCTGCTAAGTTAGTTGCCACTAATCAATGTCTGCTCAGCCTTTCAAAATTTGTTGCGATATCTCGTGCACTGTGATCTTTTGTTGGGAAAACTTCCCAAGGTGTACAGGAACTGACCTCCAAAGGAGGATGGGTGAAGAGACCGAATAAAAAGGCTGACGACTCCAGAATTAAATAGAGTCATCAAGGGAATTTATGAACAGAAATGTCCATAAATAGAGTCATCCAGGGAATTTATGGGCAGCAGCAAGACATTGAATCTCTACACAAGAAAGTGAATGAGGTTTGATATATATATAGTCTCTAAGAACACAAGCGGCTTAAAATGAAGAGGCAGCTGCTTGTTAAGAGCTGTGTATTGCAAAGCAGTAAACAATTTAGTGGACCTACTTTTCCACATAAGAACATTCCTTTCAGGTGATACGAGCCCTCTCTTCCCGGGTCACTGAGAGCAATTTGCTTCTTCAGATGGCATTGGTCACGTCAGCTACTATAAACCATTTTGCCTAACATCTTTTCTTTTTTATTTTTGTGGCGTTTTAATCAAAACAAATTTTTGTTGCTACCATTTTTTTTTTGGTGGGGTTGTCAACATAACCTGTTAGAGAATTTTTATGAGTTTGTTCGAGCCAAACTGAAGACAATTGCCAGGAAGCAAAGTCTCAATGGATTGAGAAGATGCCCCAGAGAATGACAATTTTGCACTGTATTTTATATGTTACCATCAAGGAGGAGGCATTAGGGATTACATGAAAACCATTGGTGATAGATTAGGGAGGTGGGAGAAAGCAAAGCTGGCTTTGCTCTCTGGGATTGGATAAAAAGTAAAACAAATAGACCCTTCTTTTACACAGGTGGATATAGGATAGTTAGCAGTTAACAATTAATACAATAACAATGAGAGACTTTGTGGTCTCTGCTCTGCTGTGGTGCAGGATCCAGAAAAAAAGGAAATTACCCTGACATTCCAAAGGTATGTTACCATAGATGCTAAAAGACAATAGACAGGCTCAGTTAAGGGAATGACTGACCTTTGTCAGGGAAGATACCGGCCTAGCACATGACTACCTGCCACGACTTGCTTTAGTTAGAAAGCTTTAGTTTCAGACTATCCTATGTACTCACTTTAATTCTCTGAGTTTGTAAGGCCACCAGGCGACCCTCCGCTGAGCTTGTCCGGTTTGGCATGTGGCCCCTTTTTCACCCACAAGCTTTAGGGGAGGGAGTAGAGATAACACCCCTGTTCAATCCACTACAACTAATGGGGAGCCCAGCCTTCCCTCAAGTTTTCCTTCTGTGGCCCCTACTTGCCACTCCCACCTCAACAGCTCCTGCCACTGCACCTCACACCAGGTGCTCTCTGACCCAGTTTATGTTGTCATGTCTGGAATTCTAACTTTTCTACCGACTCACATACTACTCACTGAGGCTTCTTTAGCACAAACCTCAGTGTTCTGTAAAGATTTCTACTTTAGAATTTATCCCAGATTTTTTTGTGTTGACATAAAATAGGGGGTTCTATGGAAAGCAACCTCACAGGGTGATCTGATCATGAATTCCTAACTGGGCAGGTCATGGTGGGTAGTCATTACCCAGGCTTGTCTATTGTTCTTCTGCAGATAGGTTAACATATCTTTGAAATACCAGAAATAATGTCCCTCTGAGGGGTTATTAACACTCAAGAGAGCAAATAATCTTCTTAACTATCCTGTAATCCAATCTTGGCTTCGCTTTTTCCAGTCTTCTTTAGTTCCCTCCATAATTACAAATGCATAAAAGAAGCTGTAGAACTGTTATTCTCAGGAGTATTTGAGAGCTTGCCCTCTGGCATATGTCCTTGGTTTGACTCAGCTAAACTCTTACAAAAATTCTCTACAGGTTTGGATGTTTCTTATGTTGATAGTGTCTTCATTAGTTGGGAAGAAATTTGTCTCCTGCCTGTTGAGGGTTCGAACTTAACGTTCAATATTGATCTCCCTAAGACAATGTTATATGAGAAGATATCTTCTAACTATTTGTTCTACTGGAATAAATTGAAATTACATTTTTTTCCTGTTATGTTTCTGGGATATATTTTTCTCCAATGGGATTACTATGTATGGTAGACTAAGTTTCTGGTCTCCATTCTTCACTCCAGTGTCCTTGCCATGCCTATTCCCCACCTTCTTGCTTTGACTATGGCTGTGGGGTTTGCTTTGAACAATGAGATGTCAGTAAATGTGATGCAAACAAAGGTCTGAAATAAAACTGTGTGGCTGGACTTGCTCTTGTTCTTTTGTCACTGGCAGTTCTAGGAGAATGAAAGACATTCGGAGCAGAGCTGCTCCAGCTGTCCAGCAGACCTGCAGCTTGAAGGACAGCTATCTAGACGCCTGTAGACCTGGGAGTGTAGTAATAGATACTTCTTGTATGCCACTTAGTTTTGGGGTCAGCTTGTTCTGTAGTGATACTTGACTGACACATGATGTCATAGGGAATAAATGATTTTATAAACTTTGTTCAACGTTGGTTTGCTCTCTGGGAAACCTGAAACCAACTTACCATGCCATTAGCATGGTATATGTACACCTGCATATTTACTCATGTGGCTCTCCTTGATTTGATCATAAAATTTATTTTTAAATGGTTTAAGAAAATAAAATAATCATACCATCAACACAATTTAGGACCCTACACAGCTTCATTCCAGAATGAATCTATTATGTTAGTCTTTTTGGAGCAATAATAAACCTGAATACATCCATCAAAAATCTGTGTAATTTTCTTGATCTTTGATAAACATGAGTTTATAGAATAATTTCACAATCCATATAGTTGTTACTGTATTTCCCCATGTATAAGATGCACCTTAATTTGGGGGCCTGAAATTTGAAAAAAAATGTATTACATAAAGTTATTGAACTCAATTTTTACTCATCATAAAAAGCATACAACTCCTCATCACTATCAAAATTCCCATCCATTAACTTGTCCTCATCTGTGTTTGATGACGAATCACTGTCTTCAACAATGAGCGCAAAAACAAGCACGAAAAAGAGGGAAATGCAAGTAAAAAAATCTATAACTACTGTCTAAGATGCACCCAGTTTTTAGACCCCAAATTTTTCAAAAATGGGTGTGTCTTATACATGGGAAAGTATGGTAATCATATGGTTCTACTATTTTTATTTTTACAAAAATAGCCTTTTGATAATTTAAATTGGAATATGACAAAATATTTATATTTAATAACATTGTCATCAAATGCTATTATTTCTTTTAACACCCATATTTACTTTTAGATTTGTCAAAGCCTAGATTTGTTAATTCTATAATACAAGTTAAAATGAAATATGGCAGCCAAAAAATTATTTTATAATCTTTAATTGAGAGTATGCCAATTTATTACATCTTAGGCTGTAAGGATTTTTTCTTCAGTTCAAATAATCTATTATGCAAATGTCTTGAAGGAGCTCTACTTGTTTCTCCCACTCCAGGAAGGACGCCAGAATCCAAAGAGCGAGGGTGGCACTGTAATAATAACTGTGCATCTGTTCCTTAAGTTTTTGTACCAAGAGTAGACCCTTCAGAAATGTGCACAAGTAACTTTCTACTTGCAACACATCTCCCAATTTATTGAGGTGTGGCACTTTATTTTATATCATGGTTAAGAATCCCTACCTTAAGTAGCGTTCCTAAACGCCAAGTTATACTGTGACTAAATAAATAAATAAAATAAAATAAAATGAATTGCTTATGTAATACGGAAAAATGGTATTGTTAAAAAGTTGTGCAATTGAAAGTTGGCTGAAAGAGACAGACAAAGCCAGGGTGCCTGGGCTCTTGAGCTAGTCCAACTTCAACAAGCTTCCTTGGGCGTCCTTCAGAATTCCAGTGGAAGCAGTCAAAAGAAAGTCATGCGCCTCCTGTCCTCTTGTCCTCCTGACCCTCAATTCAGTCATAGAGCAGCAGACTTGAACAATCGCGGAACAAAAACCTCATTGCCCAATGTAACCTTGCAAGCCCGGAACTGTATTGTGCGTTAATCCGGCTCACAAAGGCATGCCTGCTGCTCTTTTATCCTCTCCGAGGCAGGGCACCGTGTACAGCTGACAGCTGACCAGCTCTGGAACGTCCCAGCAGCTTGCCTGGGGCCGCCGATGTTTATTTAGCGGGCTGCTGGCTCGGGCAGGGGCCCCCGGAGCCCGCCATTGCGCGCATTGGCCTGCAGAGGAGCCATGTACCGGCGCAGCTACGTCTTCCAGACCCGCAAGGAGCAGTACGAGCGCGCCGAGGAGGTGCCCGAGCGCCCCGCGGAGGGCCCGGCCGCCGCCGCCGCGCCCGGCCTGGTGACGCTGCAGGAGCTTGGCCAGCGCTTGGCCGCGCACGTGCAGCGGGCCCGCGCGCTCGAGCAGCGCCACGGCGTCCTGCGGCGGCAGCTGGACGCCTTTCAGCGCCTGGGCGAGCGGGCTGGCCCCGAGGAGGCCCTCGTCCGCCACGTCGAAGGCAACTGCCAGCGCGCCCGGGACCTGGCTGCCGAGCGCACCTGGCTGGAGCGCCAGGGCGCAGAGGCACAGCGCGCTCTCGACGAGTACCGTAACAAGTAAGCATCGGCCGTGGGGGGAAACTGAGGCAGGGCGGTGGCGGCCTCCGTGGCGCAGATCCGAGAGCAGGCTGCGACCCGAGATTGGAGGGCCCTCTCTGGTTTGCCAGTCCTCTTTCCTACGGGTGGAGGTTGTGGGGGGCATGCACGAGGTACATTTACTTAAGAGAAGACTAGCTACTATTTTGATCGTACTGGTTACTTCAATGCATTTTTAAATTTAGGTATAATTTACACTATAATAAAATGCACAGATTTTAAGTTCAGTGAGTTTTGACAAATGGATGTGCCAAAACAAGCAGGCTATTGCCTCTACCCTAGAAAGTTCCCTTCTACCCTTTTCAAGTCAATCTTCAGTTATCATCCCGACCCCCGAACCCCCCAAAAAACCCAGAGGCACCCAGTGTTCTCATTTCTATCACCATATATTAATTTTGCCTGCTCTAGAATTTCACAAAAAATTGGAATGTTAAAGATGTACTCCTATGTGTCTGGCTTCTTTTGCTCAGCGTATTTTTGAGATGCATTAATGTTATTTAACTCTGCAGCCAGTTATAGGTGGTATTTGCTGGCACCTTTTAACAGAAGAGGAGACTGAGGCTCAGAAAATGTAGGGATTTGACGCAAGGTCACTCAGCTAGTGAACGGCATCAGTGGGACTGCACTGAAGTGCTAGGCATGCTCAGTCTGACTTCACCGCATCACAGCCAACACCTGGAGATTGTTTCAGTGCGTGCTTTCTAGGGTCTTGCTATTCAAAGTGTGGTCCATGGACTGGCAGCATTGGCATCACTCAGGAGCTTGTTAAAAATGGAGACCCCCTGGGCTCACCCCAGAGCTCCTGAATGGGAAGCTGCATTTTAATAAGACTCCCCTGTGACTTGTAGTTTAAGAAGTTAAACACTGAAGCTTCAGAATCTCTGGTCCAGGGCATGGTGCCCCCTTTGACAGAGTGAATAATGTGTTAAAATCAGCTATTGAAAAGAAAAAAGATACTCAGCAATTTGTCACCATTTTTTCCAGATATAAATGTGTGTGCTCTTTGACTCAGCGAGGCCATTTCAAAGAATTTACTGACACTCCAGGTGTCAAGTGGCATGCCTGCAAGGGTATTCACTGCCATGTGCTCTGCAGTAGCAGAAAACCTGGGACGAACCTAAATGCCTGTTTAATAGGAGACAGATTATAGAATGGTGATACTGTGCAATTGTAAAAGCAAGAATAGTGTGTTATCATTTATTGAAAAAAGAAAGGGGGAAGAGTAGAAATTTTTTGCTCGCATAAGGAAAAAGAGGAAGAAACACACAGAAAACTAATGACACTGGTTACACGTGGGGGATAAGGGAGTGGGAACAGGACAATGGGAGACAGGTGGCGGGGGGGCGCAGACTTGAACTGAATCTGTTTTTGTGTAGTTTTAAAATAGTGTCTCAGCATGTAAGAGGTTTATCCATTTAAAAATGATATAGATTGATTTAAAATATATAGATGTCCAGGCCCCACCCTGGACCTGAGGTGGGGTTCAGGAATTTTAACTTTTTTGAGCTCCACTGATAATTCCAATGAATAGCCCGGTCTAGGATAGCCAGAGGGCTTTCTCCAGCCATGTTCTCTGTTTGAGTTCAACTTTTTCAGTCCGAATCTTGGGCATGTTATTTAATGTATCATTGATTCCATTTTAATCAGTCCTCCTGTTTCTGGTTTTGATCCAGAGAAAAATATTTGGGGCTGGAAAAAGGGACCTGCAAATTCACCTGTTACAGCCCTTCATGGGAAAACTGAGGCTTTGAGTGGCAGGACTTGAACTCAGGTTTCCTTGCCCTGGGTCCATTCTCTTTCTAGAACACTATCTAAGGTCCAGTGATAGGACCTAGACTTTATTCAATTGAAGCTCATGTTCTCTAGGGCAAAAGGAAGTGTACACTGGTTCGGACACCCAGCTCCATGGACCAGCCGGATAGACCACAGCCGACTGTGAATCAGACTTGGCGGGGCAAGTCTGATTCCCTTGAGCCCTCAGTGAAGGAATAGCCACAGGGACTTTCCCTGATTTCACTTGGTTCTGAATTGTGTCCCCGCCATGGAACAGTCCCTCAGGCTCTGTGATTTATTTAATAATTCCCATTACTTTGTTTTCATTGCCCTCCTGGAGAAGTTTTGATATTCTGACTGGAGTAGTGGGATTTGAAAATTATTATAAGAACCATAGCCATCCACATGCATGAATATACACACACTGAGTTTGGTGTCACATTCCAGAGTTGATGACCAGCCAAAGCAGGTGAAAATTACACAGAAATGCGAAGGTATATGCAGCCATGTTAGGCATATTTTCTATGTGTCCATGTTTCTGGATTGCCCCATCTCATCCTCACAAAACCGTAGAAGAAAGCAGTTAATCTTACCACTGACTGTAGGGGTTCAGAGCAGGCCTCCCCAAAATGTGCCACTCTGGCATGTGAATTATTTCACAAGGATAGTTGAGTAATTTTAAATCAGGCCTTTAGCATGTCAAAGAAAGACTGAATACAGGCCCTGGCCGGTTGGCTCGGTGGTGGAGCGTCGGCCTGGAGTGTGGGAGTCCCGGGTTCGATTCCTGGCCAGGGCACACAGGAGAAGCGCCCACCTGCTTCTCCACCTCTCCCCCTCTCCTTCCCCTCTGTCTTTCTCTTCCCCTCCCGCAGTCGAGGCTCCATTGGAACAGTTTGCCTGGGTGCTGAGGAAGGCTCTGTGGCCTCTGCCTCAAGCGCTAGAATGGCTCTGATTGCGGCAGAGTGATGCCCCAAGATGGGCAGAGCATCGCCCCCTGGTGGGCATGCTGGGTGGATCCCGGTCCCGCGCATGCGAGAGTCTGTCTGACTGCCTTCCCGTTTCCAACTTCAGAGAAAAAAAAAAAGAAAGACTGAATACAATAAAACTAAATAAAAACAAATAAAACCATCAAAATACAATGGTGAATATGATCAATTATCCAAATTGCTGAAAACAAAAATAATTATGTAAAACAATCGGATAATTCAAGCCAAAGTGTTTTTTTCATTATGAATTCACTTATATGGTCACTTGTATGAATATACATGAACATATTTTGAATTCTAGTGAATTTTTTATAATGAAGTCACTTTCTTTAATATCTAGACTTTTCTATAGTGTGAAAAATACATATGTTGTTTTAAAAACATATGTTGTTTTATCAAACTTGTTTTTAAGCTTTAGAAATTCTTAAGATGTTTCTAGCAGGAAAAAACAATGAAAAAAATTAGGTTTCATTAACAGTTTTTGTTTGTTTTTTGTATTTTTCCAAAGCTGGAAACGGAGAGGTAGTCAGACTCCTGCATGTGCCTGACTGGGATCCACCTGGCATGCCCACCAGGGGGTGATGCTCTGCCCATCTGGGGCGTTGCTCTGCTGCAACCAGAGCCACTCTAGCGCCTGGGGCAGAGGCCAAGGAGCCATCCTCAGTGCCCAGGCCAACTTTGCTCCAATGGAGCCTTGGCTGCAGAAGGGGAAGAGAGCGACAGAGAGGAAGGAGAGGGGGAGGGGTGGAGAAGCAGATGGGCGCTTCTCCTGTATGCCCTGGCCGGGAATCAAACCTGGGACTCCTGCACACCAGGCCAACACTCTACCGCTGAGCCAACCGGCCAGGGCTCATTAACAGTTTTATTCTCAAAGCTAATTAAACATTAAAAATAAATTTCTGACTCCATTATAGGTACACGCAAAAGAAACTACTAAATGTGACGTCCTGGCGTGAAATGTACATCTTGTGCGGCTAGATTTTTATCTGACTTTATTGCCTCTCTTAATTTGGAGTCTTCCAGGAGTGGAGTCTGAGACAGGGGTTTGAGGGCAAGTAGCTTATTTGGGAAGTGACCTCTGGGAGCACAGGTTGCAGGGTGAGGAAGAGGCAGGAAGGGAAAGGCGCTAACGCTGAGTGCACTATTCAGCAAGTTACTACTATGGCAACAGGGGCTAACCTGCAGGGTGGAGGATGCACCTCACTTGTCCCAGCTGAGACAAGCGAGAAGGGGTACTTATGTCCCCGCTCACCTTCCTGCCAGAGGCACCCTCTGTCTTTCTCACGGGCCCAGGGCAGGCCTTTGGTGTGCAGGGATGATGCCACAGGATCGCCCTGCCCTATGGATAGGTCATAAAAGGTTCTTTCTGGTGACAACTCTTATTGTGGGCAAGGCCCCTAATTTAACTTCTGTAAGGGAGAGGTGAAATTTTCTTGTGTGCCCACAGGGTCTTGATTGCCTTTAGTCAAAATAATTCACATGCTAGAGTGGCACATTTTGGGGAGGCCTGTTTTGAACCCCTACAGTCAGTGGTAAGAATAACTGCTTTCTTCTAGGGTTTGGTGAGGACGAGATGGGACAATCCAGAAACATGGACACATGTTAATAAATACAATAGAACAGGAAAATCCAAACACGGTCAGGTTAATGCTATCTGCCGTAGATCAGTGTTTTCCAACTGCTGGTCTGCAGGCTGGTGCCAGTCTGCCAGAAATTTCTTGCTGGGCCGTGAAAGAGTCAATCACCCTCATGTTGTGTGAATATTCTAGACCCACTGATTATAGGCCACCGTTTAGAACATGCAGGCAGCCCCTCAGCTCTGTGCCGCTGCTGCGCTTGGATTCCGGGGGTGCTGGGATGAGAATGAGAATTGCCCTCATTCTCGGGGTGGCTGGGAGGGAAGTTCTGGGGGCGGGGGCGGGAGACCCCATTCCATTCACCGCTCCCAGTTGCCCCGTGTGTGGTGCCCATGTCTGCACCATGATGTGAAAGAGGTTGGGAAGCAATGGACTTGGAAATGCAGCATTAGCTAAAATTAGGAACCTCTTCTCAAGGGGAGGGTGTGGTGCTCATATCTGATTAAATGTAATGCTGATTGTGTGATCAACACTCGTGGAATCCTAGAAACTGCTCAACCTTCACTTATGTGTCCAATTTGCAGATATGAAAATGAATGTGAATGTCAGCTGCTGCTGAAAGAAATACTTGAACGGCTTAACAAGGTGAGCTGAGCATACCCTTGGCTTTGAATAGATTAATGACGGGATTGAACTAAATGGCTGCACTGCGTTCTCCCACACCTCCTCTACGTGCTATTTCTTAGGCTGTCATTCTCTTTCTGGACTTAGTCATTTCAGCTAGATCTTTGTGTGAACTCACACTCTCAAACACTCCTCTATTGCAAGATAGAGGATCTGGAGGGAGAACCTAGACTATGAAGCTTATTGCTTGTGCTGGGCTATCAACACATGCCAGCTCTGTTTTGCCATTCAGACATCATGGTCCCAAATGCCGGACTTAGGAGGGACCTTGTTTTGGGTAGTGCTTATTTGGATGCAACGACACCTCTTTCCTGTTGGCTAAGAGTCTTTTTTTTTTTTTTTTTTTGTATTTTTCTGAAGCAGGAAACGGGGAGAGACAGTCAGACAGACTCCTGCATGCGCCCGACTGGGATCCACCTGGCACGCCCACCAGGGGCGACGCTCTGCCCACCAGGGAGCGATGCTCTGCCCCTCCGGGGCTTCGCTCTGCCGTGACCAGAGAAACTCTAGCTCCTGGGGCAGAGGCCAAGGAGCCATCCCCAGCGCCCGGGCCATCTTTGCTCCAATGGAGCCTCGGCTGCGGGAGGGGAAGAGAGAGACAGAGAGGAAGGAGAGGGGGAGGGGTGGAGAAGCAAATGGGCGCTTCTCCTGTGTGCCCTGGCCGGGAATCGAACCCGGGTCCCCCACACGCCAGGCCAACGCTCTACCGCTGAGCTAACCGGCCAGGGCCTTAAGAGTCTTGAGATTACTTCTCCACAGGAAAACTTTCAAGAGAGCAAAGGAAAAAATGTCCATTTCCCCTCAAGCTCCTCACTCTTGAAGTAGCCCTGTGGGGGCAGCGGGGCTTCTCAGCCTCCTGCTGGAGACCCCCTGCAGGGTGGTGTGCAGTCACTCTTCGCGGGGCAGCTTCTTCCTTCTGACCCGCGCCCTTATCCTGACATACTGATCTTCTGCTTTTGCCAGGAGACCCTTGCCCCCAACACGGCACAATAACCCTGGACCACAGGCGTTGGACAAACCAGGGATGGCAAATAGCTGTAAGCATTCTCCTTTCCTGAGTACTTCAGAGGTCAACTGGCAGAGCAGAGGACCCACTGAGCCTGTTTAGCTGAAGGGTTTCTCATTCAGGGCACTTGGCTGCCTTTCCCTTCCCCTCCCTGTGCTGCCCATAACCTCACCAGAATTGCTGATAAAACACGGCACCCCCTTCCCTGTTGTGCCGGGATGTGGCCTTTAGATCAGGGGTCCCCAAACTACGGCCCGCGGGCCGCATGTGGCCCCCTGAGGCCATTTATCCGGCCCCCGCCGCACTTCCGGAAGGGGCACCTCTTTCATTGGTGGTCAGTGAGAGGAGCATAGTTCCCATTGAAATACTGGTCAGTTTGTTGATTTAAATTTACTTGTTCTTTATTTTAAATATTGTATTTGTTCCTGTTTTGTTTTTTTACTATAAAATAAGATATGTGCAGTGTGCATAGGGATTTGTTCATAGTTTTTTTTTATAGTCCGGCCCTCCAACGGTCTGAGGGACAGTGAACTGACCCCCTGTGTAAAAAGTTTGGGGACCCCTGCTTTAGATTCTTCTCTGCGTGGAACTCCAGGCAGCTACTCCAGAGAGCAGGTTAGCTCAGGATCTTTGCTTTCTGTGGCTTTGTCCGACGTCAGTTGTCTGGGATTATTCTGCTGGTTGGTGGAAGTGTCAGAAGTACAAGCTGGGGAAACGGAACTTTGCTTTGTCTGTGTTACCTACACCTGCTACTTCTGTGCTCTTCTCTGTGTGACTATATAACCTATTGTCCAAGCCAGGACACTGTGGAAGGAGAGGCTGTCAATACCTACGCAGTTTGTTTGACAGAAGCTGGGTCTGTCTCAGGCCAACTGGAACATATGAGCAGCCCAGGTGTAAACACAAAGATGGCGGCGAGAGTCTGTTTCAGGGGAGCCCTAGGTGCTCAGGTGCAGGGATTGGCCTTGTATTGATGGTTGCAACAGCCCCACGCCTGCTGGCAGTCTGAGCTGGGATTTGGGCCTTAGTAGCATCAGACATTACCCAGCTGTTCTGCCGACAGTAGCAGTCAATCCCATTTTTGTTATTGGTGGTGATCCCAGGTTGCAGGACGGGGCCTCCATCTTGTCTTCAGACCCCCTCCCTCAGGGACATAGGTAGTTGACACCTGCACGTAAAGGCCAGTCCAGCCGCCTCCCCAGCACCACCATGTTTCGGTCTGAGCATTTGTCCTGATGCACGAAGAGCTGTCTCTGGAGTTACCTCTGAGGTTGTCACTCACCTGGTGTCATCATGTGCATTCCTTAAATAAGAGTGAGCAAGAATGCAATCCCTCCTTTTACCTTGGGTGGAAATGACACTGGATTTAAAAACAAGCTCAAACCTTCTGTTGTTTTCTCTTCTTATAAGTGCAACATATATTCTCAGGGGAAAATAAGATAGCAGAAATAATGAAAAGGGAAAGGCGTCCTATCATTCCTCTGCTCTGAGGAGAGAGCTGCAACATCTGCAGGTACCCTGTGACAGTGTGTGGGTGATTGAAGTGTCAGCTTGTGAGAATGTAATGAAAGGTTCTGGGGAAATACGCTACCAAAAGCGTGGGTGAGGGCCAGCTCAGGACGTTGTTGTGGCTGTTCCCTGGGTCCAGGAAAGACACTTCTGCCCACCAGTGGGCTGTGCTGTCCAAAATGGAGTGTAACTTGTTATCGGGCCCATCACACTACTGCTGAGTCCCTGTGAGACTTGGGGAGAATTGCTTCATCTCTCTGAGCCTTGGCTTCTTCATCTGTGGTACAGGAACAATAACAGTCCCCACCGTCGAAGGAGCAGCTGTCTGTCTGCAGGCCTACTGAGAATGAAATGACTCAGTAACGTGTGTGCCTTGCCTGTCATGGCTGTTATTACAGAGCACTCGAGGTGCTGCCTGCCAGCTGAGTCTTCTCCGGAGGGTGGGGTGCGTAACCCTGGTGCAGTGGGAGATGCTCTGAGATGGTCCATGGAGGAACGACTTTTGAATGGTTGCGCATTTATTTTTATGATTGTTTCCTCTACAGCAGGTGACATATAAAAGGTTCTTTTTTAAATACATGCAAGTAAGAATGAATCAATTTGAAGAAAATACAGGGTATTTGGATAATGCAATAAGTGATACTCAGAAACAGCAGAAATTGTGAACACAGCGTGCAAATACAGCAAGTTGGGAGGTCCTTGCCCTAGCTTGTGGGAGCCTCAGAACAGCCTTATGGTTATTGGTAATTCACCCCCAGAAATGACCCAGTCTGGCCTCCCCCCCCCCCCGCCAGTAAGGAAATTTACCCTTGGTGATGTTAAATGACTTCAGAGCCCCACCGCCCACCTGTGGCAGGTGTAGGCAGGAGGAGGGGCTTTGTGTGCAGGGGTCATTCTCCACCGCCCAAGGATAGTCAGGGAATCTGTCTCCCAGGAGACAGGACAAAGCCAGTGTCTCTGGGTAAAGATGATGGTAGTGTCCCGCTGATGTCCCCTGGGCCACTCCTAAGGTCACACAGACATGCTGAGTACACTGCTAACTTCCTGTATCTCTCTTGGCTATGAGGATGGGAGTGACCTGCAGAAGGCACAGTCCAGAAGTGTGGGCGTTAGCACCCTAAGAGGGACCCTTGAGGGATGGGAGAAGAGGGTGAGTTCCTTAGCTGGCCCACCCCTCGTAGCCACAGTTCAGAAGTGAATTCTTCAGTCT
Source organism: Saccopteryx leptura (assembly GCF_036850995.1). Classification (NCBI taxonomy): domain Eukaryota; kingdom Metazoa; phylum Chordata; class Mammalia; order Chiroptera; family Emballonuridae; genus Saccopteryx; species Saccopteryx leptura. The sequence goes on from NC_089507.1 coordinate 181,594,086, forward strand.
CTCAGAGAATGGGGTAAGAACCCAGCACTCAACTCTTGACTAGTAGCGAGAAGCCCAAGACAGATTCTAGTCCCATTGTCATCTGTTAACTTTCATTCCTAGCTGCATGACCCGTTGGGTCAGTCTGGCCCCAGCCTCCCCAGCTGTGAGGGCTGACTAGTCTCCGAGCTGCATTTGGCGGAGTCCTCAGGCTCTGTGGCGTTGCTTGAGGGGCTCTGAGGGGGGAGGGTTGTTGGGTGGAAGGGGTGCTTGTCCATCATCATGCTTTTTTATTTTTTTGTATTTTTCCAAAGAGAAGGTGGGGAGGCGGCAGACAGACAGACTTCCTCATGCGCCCGACCGGGATCCACCTGGCATGCCCACCAGGGGCTGATGCTTGGCCTATTTGGACTGTTTCTCCGCTGCAACTGGAGCCATTCTAACACCACCTGGGGCTGGGGCCCTGGAGCCATCCTTAGTGCCGGGGCCAACTTTGCTCCCATGAAATCTTGGCTTCGGGAGGGGAAGAGAGAGATAGAGAGGAAGGAGAGGGGGAAGGGTGGAGAAGCAGATGGGCTCTTCTCCTGTGTGCCCTGGTCAGGAATCGAACCCTGGACTTCTACACGCTGGGCTGACGCTCTACTTCCGAGCCAACCGGCCAGGGACATCATCATGCTTCTTCTTAAAAAGAAGAGCATCTCTTCTCTGGCTCAATATGTTGAATTCTCTGGGACATTTGTTTAAAGCAGGGGTCCCCAAACTTTTTACACAGGAGGCCAGTTCACTGTCCCTCAGACCATTGGAGGGCCAGACTATAAAAAAACTATGAACAAATCCCTATGCACACTGCACATATCTTATTTTAAAGTAAAAAAACAAAATGGGAACAAATACAATATTTAAAATAAAGAACAAGTAAATTTAAATCAACAAACTGACCAGTATTTCAATGGGAACTATGCTCCTCTCACTGGCCACCAATGAAAGAGGTGCCCCTTCAGGAAGTGCGGTGGGGCCGGATAAATGGCCTCAGGGGGCCACATGTGGCCCGCGGGCTGTAGTTTGGGGACCCCTGGTTTAAAGGATGTGGCTTAAAAATGTTTGAGAATCAATGACTTCTTGAGTCCCTTCTATTTCCAAAATTCTGATGTTTGATCCGTTTGTTAGCAACAACACAGAGGGTTCTTGGAACCCAGTTCCAGTAATCGTGTATTAATCATGGATGAATTTTTGGTAAAGATTCAGGCGTTTGAGAATTCGCTGTCCCCCCCTATCCTCAGCAGTCACTCTCCCCCCACCTCCCTCTTAGGATCATGACTAAACAACCACTCATAGGTACCATCTGCCAGCCCTTTAAAACTGTTCATGGAGATAATGAAAGCCCAGCCAACCTCTGATAAACTGCCCCAGAACACTCCCCAAGGCGAGTAGGTGCCGCTGGAACGTGTGCCGTTGCTGGTGTGCTGAGAAGAATGTGTTTGGAAGGGGTTTCTTTTGTCTGCACCAAGACCAGAAATGCGGATGCTGTGATTTCATTGTACTCTGGGTGCTGTCCACTGCACTTTCAAAAGCTCCACCAGCCCAGTGTCTAGATTTTTCTGAATTGAGGCTCTGGGTCAATGGTCTAGTTTACGGGAACATTCCAACCCTGACATGGTGTATGTTTTCGATCTAGGTCAGTGGTTCTCAAAGTGTGGTCCCTGGACCACACCACCTGGGAAATGATTAGAAATGCTAATTATCTGGCAGATCCCAGACCTAGCGGATCAGAGTTTCTGGGGTCGGGGCCCAGGAGTTGGTGTTTGACATGCATTCCGGGTAATGTCAGTGCACGCAGGAGTTTTAGAGCCCCTGATCTAGACCACTTTCGGGAAAGAGACTGAGGAAGTAACTAGAATCCAACGTGCCCTTGACAAATCGGCATAAAGATGCCAAACATGATTAAAAATACACTCAGCCCCAAGCCCAACCAACCTCTGAGCAACCCAACTCAAAAACAGACAAAGAAACCACTGCTAAAGAATGAGTATTCAAGTTCGTTAAAATTTCTAGTTAATTTAGCTTAATTTAAACAACACCTACTTTGATCCTGGATGTCAAAACCCTTTGCAGGCTCGTCTGGAGAAAGGTGCTGGGAACCTCGTCCCACAACGCTCCGCCCCCGCAGCCTCATTTCCCGGCTCTGCTCTCCCTCCACGTTCCCCCTCCCTCTCAGACTCCTTCTCTTCTCCAGAAGTTCCTTCCAGCCCCAGAGAAATTCTCGGGCATTGGAAGGCTTATAGCCCGCAAGGCAGAAGCAAAAGCCCACCCTGTCCTTCCCTAACCCCCTTGCCTCTCACTCTTTTCTTTTCTTTTTCTTTTTTTTCTGAAGCTGGAAACGGGGAGAGACAGTCAGACAGACTCCCGCATGCGCCCGACGCCCACCAGGGGCCACGCTCTGCCCACCAGGGGGCGATGCTCTGCCGCGACCAGAGCCACTCTAGCGCCTGGGGCAGAGGCCAAGGAGCCATCCCCAGCACCCGGGCCATCTTTGCTCCAATGGAGCCTTGGCTGCGGGAGGGGAAGAGAGAGACAGAGAGGAAGGAGGGGTTGGGGGTGGAGAAGCAAATGGGCGCTTCTCCTATGTGCCCTGGCCAGGAATCGAACACTGGGTCCCCCGCACGCCAGGCCGACGCTCTACCGCTGAGCCAACCGGCCAGGGCACCTCTCACTCTTTTCCAGGCATGTTTAAGATACACGAATTACCGGGGAGGGGGGAGTTGGGGGAGGAGGGTAAAAGGTAACGGAGGGGGGACAGGGGTGGGGTGAGGGAGTAATATTGAGTGGGACACTTGAATCCATGTTAACACAAGAAATTAAAATTAATAAAAAATTAAAAAAAAAAGATACACGAATTACCTGGAGAAGCACCCAGGGCAGCTTTAAATATTTCTTAAAAGTGAAAGCATTTGACTAGAGCCTACATCATTTTTAAATTCTGGGGATTTTAAAGAAAAAAAGAGAGAGAGAAACAAAGTGTGCATTATACAATTTTCATAAGATAAGCAACATCAGTCATTATTGTAATACATATACGCGCACACACACACACACACGCGCGCGGCGGGCGAAAGCAGGGTTACAGCTGTGAGTATGGGAAACACAGCACGACCAGCTGTCATGGTACCATCTCATTAAGAGCACAGAGAGCTCTTTAAACTACTTGGTTTATCCAGACAAGATCAATGAGAGGAAATCGCTGAGTTATCAAAAAGTCTGGTGAGAACATTCATCCCTCTGTCATAAATGTCATTTCCAACTTTGAAGGAACAAACGCTGCTCATAAAGCAATCATTCTAAAAAGTGCATTTCGTGTTAGAGATACGGCGTCTCGAGGGGCAGCAGCCCCTGGGAGAAAATGATTGCAGAGAAGGTTTCAGTGTCAAGGGAAAACTATTTCTTTGTCTTAGAAATGTAACTCCCTGATGATGAGACACAGGACAAATATTGCTCTAACTTAAAATTTAAGGTTATTGGTATGTAAATATACCTCAACTTTTGCCCTGATTTTTCTGGATCAAGGTTTCTCAACCCTGGTACTATTCACATATTGGACTAGAGAATTCTTTGCTGTGAGGCACTGTCCTGTGTATTGTAGGATATTTACCAGCATCCCTGGCCTTTACTCCCTACGTGACAGCAGTAACTTCCCACCATCCAAGTGGAGACAATAAAATGTCTTCAGAAATTGCCAAATGTCCTATTGGGGACAAAAATCACTCCCCATTGAGAACTACTATTCTAGACCAGGTCCAATGGACTAACCCAATGCTTTGCTAGAAAATGCAGAATCTTAGACCCTTCCCAGGCCCAACAAACAACAATCTGCGTTTTAATAGGACCGCAGGTGGTCCGTGGGTGCATACACCCGGCCAGTTTCACACCCATCTTGGATGCCTCCACTGTGCGCCCACAGGTCCAACGTGGACTTTCTCATTGCAGGAAGCTGATGAGGCCTTACTGCGTAACCTGCGCCTGCAGATCGAAGCCCAGTTTCTGCAGGACGACATCAGTGCAGCAAAAGACAAGTACAAAAAGGTAACCATGACCTTCGGAAGCTCTTCCCCAGAATACCCAGTTCGGGGTTGGCCAGGCAGTCCAGGGCCCTCGTGGCTGAAAAGTGGGCCTGCTAGAGTGGGTTACTTTGTGTGCATTGCTCTTAAGTCAAATGGGTGACGGGTTGGTCGCTAGATAGCTCTTAGTGAGTCAGATGTATGTCGAGGAGGATGTGTGTGTGTGTGTGTGTGTGTGTGTGTTGGGAGGGGGTTGGGAACTAATGTCTGTATAGGATATCACAGTTCACAGAGTGATTTTACATAGACCCATCTTGATTAACCTGTCAATTGTTTTGCTCAGAAAATGAAGAGATGCAGAAAATGCAATATATATATTTTAACTCTTGCTCGGAGCCAGTTAATTGAGGGAATACATAGCACTGAGGAGCCTCTTCTCGTGTGATGCTTTTTCTGCCCCCACAACCCACCAGCTTCTTACAGCCTGACTTTGGGGGGCCTTGGCGTAGTGGAAAATATTAAATCCTGGAGCTGTGTGATCATGGGCGAGTAGCCTAACCTCTCTTCAAAACGCAAACCACAGACTTCTTGCACAGCTGTGGTTAACTCAGTGTGGCTGACCCGTGGTCATGACCTTGTGGGCTGACTGCTCCAGTGAGCTCTGGCCTCCCCCTAACTTTCAGTATCTGCAGCCCTATCTCAGGACTTTCTCCAGGAATCAAGGGCTGCCCCGCCTCATGGGAAGTGCCGGGAAATGAATGCCCCTGGGTGCAGCCTCAGTGATGGATGTGAGTTGCTGGAAATATCTCCCGGTTCCCTCTTACCTGCTGTTCTGCACCAGCGCCCAGAGGTTCCCCGCGGGGCCTGAGCTCCTGATGCCCAGTGGTAACCTACCTGATAACACACCCTTCCTGGCTGCCATCACCCCTATGTCACCTCCTCACTCCACTACTCGTATTTCCTGGCATCTTTGCCCAAGAAAACTATTTGCACTCAGACCACTTTCTTACTGTGTACTTAGCTGAAGCTGCTATAACGAAGAAGCACAGGTCAGGAGGCTTATAAGCAACAGAAATTTATTTCTCCCAGTTCTGGAGGCTGGAAGACCAGAATCTGTACTTAGCTGAAGCTGCTATAACGAAGAAGCACAGGTCAGGAGGCTTATAAGCAACAGAAATTTATTTCTCCCAGTTCTGGAGGCTGGAAGACCAGAATCTGTACTTAGCTGAAGCTGCTATAACGAAGAAGCACAGGTCAGGAGGCTTATAAGCAACAGAAATTTATTTCTCCCAGTTCCGGAGGCTGGAAGACCAAAATCAGAGTGCCAGCCTGGTCAGGTTCTGGTGAGGGCCCTCTTCCTGGCTTGCACATGGGCGCCTTCTCTCTGTGCACTCACCTGGCATTCCTAGGAGCATGTGCTTGGAGAGAGAGCGAGCTCTCTGGTGCCTCTTCTTGGAAGGGCGCTAATCCCATCATGGGGCCCCACTTTCATGGCCACACCTAAATCTAATTATTTCCCAGAGGCCCAAGCTCCAAGTACTATCCTGCTGGGGGTGAGAATTTCAACATGTGAATTTGGGAGGGACACAACGTTCAATGTATAATAACCTGCTTCTGGGGAAACTCAAACTGAGGCTACATGATACTATAGGTGAAGCGCCTGGTGTAACCTTGACCTTGGCCAGTGCCGGCAAGCATTAGATTCTCTCCCTGCCTCAGTGTGTACTTGCCTCGGCACAGAAGCAGTTCCGTGGCTCTGCACTAAAGGGATGCTCTCCCCCAGTGATGGGCTTCAGCCGGTTCGCATCGGTTCGACAGAACCGGTACCTAATTTTTTGTTGAGTTTTGTGAACTCGTTGTTAAAATGGCACTTGTAATCAGGGTTCTCTCTAAGGTGGACGCCTGGGCAGCTGCCCAATGTGGAAATCACAGGTTTCCATTCCTTACTCTTTTTTTAATTTTTTTTTATTTTCTGAAGCTGGAAATGGGGAGAGACAGTCAGACAGACTCCCACATGCACCCGATCGGGATCCACCAGGGGTGACGCTCTGCCCACCAGGGGGCAATGCTCTGCCCCTCCGGGGCGTCACTCTGCCGCGACCAGAGCCACTCTAGCGCCTGGGGCAGAGGCCAAGGAGCCATCCCCAGCGCCCATCCCCGCTCCAATGGAGCCTCGCCGCGGGAGGGGAAGAGAGAGACAGAGAGGAAGGAGGGGGGGGCGTGGAGAAGCAAATGGGCGCTTCTCCTATGTGCCCTGGCCGGGAATCGAACCCGGGTCCCCCGCACACCAGGCCGACGCTCTACCGCTGAGCCAACCGGCCAGGGCCTCCTTACTCTTTTTTTACTGTTCATTTGTGCAACAGCGTATTCTAAGTGCCTGTAGTAATGTTTATTCACCCATAGGTGAAAAAAATTGCAAGTGAGGATGCCAATCAAGAAGCAATATGGAAATATCTTAAGTTTTATTTATTTATTTATTTTAAAATTTATTTATTTATTCATTTTAGAGAGGAGAGAGGGGAGAGAGAGAGAGAGAGAGAAAGAGAGAGAAGGGGGAGGAGCAGGAAGCATCAACTCCCATATGTGCCTTGACCAGGCAAGCCAGGGTTTTGAACCGGCAACCTCAGTGTTTCCAGGTCGATGCTTTATCCACTGCGCCATCACAGGTCAGGCAACAGTTTTATTTTATTTTTTGTCAGGTATTATTTAATATTTTTTCATTAATGTTTTAAACCCTTTCTTATAATCTAGTTTTATGTACCTCTTTTATTCTTATTTAAGTATTAAATGCATGAAATAATAACCTACCTTTAGGTATATTATTTTCTTATACTTAAAGCAGAGACCCGGTTGTTAAATTATTTGAACCCCACCACTGCCCTCTTCCCTCCGGCTTCCTCCAACACCCCACCAGGCCCAGCCTGGTTCCTCCCCCTCTCCTGCCTTCCGGACTCTGCTGTACTTTTCCAGGATCCTGGGAGCAGTGCCTGGAGGCGGTTTTTAAGAAACTCAAAACACTTTTCAAGACCATTTATAATAATAATAATATATATATAATAAGCGCTCACACTATGACATCCCGTGCATTGTGTTGGATCCCAACAACAGCCTCATGAGATAGTGTCTTAGGTCAGGTTCCCCATCAGCAGAGCCGACGGTGGTGATTTTTGTGCAGTTGCTGTGCGGGTGGAGAGCACCCAGCAGAAGGGGAGGGCGGGAGAGGAGGGGACAGCATAGGGGAAGGACCCGGCAGGGGCCCCGGCTCAGCTGGAGGCTCAGCCTGATCCCCCTGCAGGGAGGGGGCCCTGGATCGAGTCACATCACAAGGTTGTTCCCACCCAAGGCAGGAGGGTTGGCTCTTTGTTCTCCTGGCCAGCTAGTCACTGGCCTGGGTTGGAGATGGGACCGGATTGGGAGGAGTTGAGCAGCTTCCTGGACAAGATAACCATTGTCTGGCCCAGGGCAGTTCTCTGGAGGGGGCACAGCCGTGAGACATTAGCAGTCCTCAGGCTCAGAGCTGGGAATGGGCACCCTTCAGATTGTTAGCCCACCTTTATAGAAGAGCCTGAGTTTCAGGAGGAGCTTGCTGAGGCTCCTGCAGCTGAGAAGTGATCTAGTCTGCGACAGACTGACCACATTCCATTCTCTGAATCACTGCCCTGATCTGCTGTCAGAAAGGTCCTTTGTACCCTCTGGGGTTTCTTCATCCTCCGTCTCTCATAGCCCTGCCCACAGGGCTCCGTGAAGATAGCAGCAAAGCATCCCCGCAATGGAAGGGAAGTGGTGAAGCCAACCGCTCAGTTTACCCACCTGCCCCATTGATCTTGTGACTATTCAAGGTGTAAAGTGTCCACTGCACAGATTGCTGTCTTATTTGTGACAGTGGAACACGTGAAATCATTCGTCCCTGGGGTCACCTAGCCCTGGGGGGAGACAGTCAGGCTGCTGGGGTTTTAATGAGAATTTTTTTTCCCCCTCCAATAGAATCTTCTGGAAGTTCAGACCTATGTCAGCATCCTGCAGCAGATCATCCAGACCACCCCGGCAGCACCTGCCATTACCGGGGGGATGAAGGAGGTAGGAACTGGGGCTCCGGGGGCAGGGAACGCCTACCTGGAGACTTTGCTTATGGCACCATGGGCCCCGTTAGCACACGGAGGGAAGGCGGCAAGACAGGCTACGCAGAGCAGTGGGTGCGTTAGCTCCTCCCACTCCCACTTGGCACTCACATTGACTCTTGTTCCACTGGGACTGTAGACATCTGAGAACATAAACTGTGTCCCTGACCATTTCCATTGCCTTAGGAGTTTTTCCTTGAGAACCATGGGCTTCCGCGTGTAGTTGACAGAAACTGCCAACCTGTTCCAGTGCAGGGCAGCCTTGCCGTGTTCCCAGTGTCTGGGAGCGGGTGCTGCTTTAGTCCCTGGCAGCACTGGGTGTGTCGGCTCTCTGCTTGGTTTTGCTTGTTGCTTTTCTTTTTCTCTTTTTTTTTGTGTGACAGAGACAGAGAGAAGGACAGACAGGCAGGAAGAGAGAGAGATGAGAAGCATCAATTCTTCATTGTGGCTCTTTAGTCTCCTTAGTTGTTCATTGATTGCTTTCTCATATGTGCCTTGACCAGGGGGCTACAGCAGAGCGAGTGACCCCTTGCTCAAGCCAGCAACCTTGGGCTCAAGCCAGCGACCATGGGATCATGTCTATGACCCCACACTCAAGCCAGCGACTATGGGATCATGTCTATGACCCCACACTCAAGCCAGCGACCATGGGATCATGTCTATGACCCCATGCTCAAGCCAGCGACCCTGTGCTCAAGCTGGTGAGCCCACACTCAGACCGGATGAGTCTGTGCTCAAGCTGGCGATCTTGGGGTTTTAAACCTGGTCCTCTACATCCCAGTTTGATGTTCTATCCACTATGCCACTGCCTGGTTAGGCGCTCATTGCTTTTTTAGTAAGTGTGCTAGTGTGCTGTGCATCTCACTGTGGTCATCATCTAAGGACCAATGATGCTGAACACTTTTTCTTGTTCTTATCTTTGTTGGAGTATCTGCTAAAGTCTTTTGCCCATTTTTAAAATTGTGTTGTTTTCTTATTCCTCTTATCAATTTGACCATAAAATTTGAATACAGAGCCTCTGATAATTAGTGACTATGTTTTCAAGGTCTGGCTCTGCTAATGATGATACAAGTTTGTGGTTTAAAACCTATTGGGAAAGGATAGAGATTATTGAAGCCAACTTTTTTAAAAAAATGGGGATTTGGATGTGAAACATTATTCCCAATATACTGTTCCACATTTCTTCTTCTTGTGGCTCTCGAGCTGCTCGGCAGGATATGGATGTGTTTTTACTTTAATGTGTTCTACGGGACTGTGTGACACATAGTACAATACCTGTAAGCAGGCACTGAAAGGATGCAGATTCGCACGAAAGGTCACGTGTCCCTTTGGAGGTTGTGCTGTTGTGGTACAGAGTTTTGAGAGCTGGTCAACTGAGAAGATCTGGGGTTTTGTTGTTGTTTATTTCTGTGAAGGTGACTCTGACAGTGGTTCTCAACCCTGGTGACATCTGGGATGACCTAGATGGTGGCACAGACCATGCCCCAAGCCAGTTCACTGGCCACCTGGAGAGCCAGTGGGCTGGGGTAGCTGACTGCTTGAGGTTTTTGTTTTAATTTAATTTTTTTTAATATCAAAGCTAAAGAAATCCCCAAACTCGCTTTCAAAGATACTCTTGAACCCTGCCAAGTCACATCTCAGAGTCAGGAAAGTGACTTTTTTGGGCCTTCATTGGAATAGTTTTGTCCACTAATGATCATTTCAGATTCCTGCTCTTCTATACTGATGTAACCGGCGTTGCTGCCAAGGCCCGAAGTAGCTTCTCCTAAAGCCTGAGTTATCTTTGCCAGTGATTTCTTTCCAGATACCTCATTTTTATTTTGCCAACATTTTTCCCACTATCATATAATTCAAAGTTTTAAACCAGAGCACAGTTGTTTTTTTTTAAATTTAATTTATTTTTTATTTTTTTTTTTTTAGTGAGCGAGAGAGACAGGAAGGGAGAGAGATGAGAAGGGTCGAGCTGTAGTTGTGGCACTTTAGTCATTCATTGATTATTATTAGAGCCTTTATGGGGGGCTCTAGCCAAGCCAGTGACCCCTCGCTTAAGACAGTGACCATGGGATCATGTCTGTGATCCCATGCTTAAGCCGGTGACCCCGTGCTCAAGCTGGGTGAGCCACACTCAAACCAGTGACCTCTGGGTTTTAATCTGGGTCTTTAGTGTCCCAGATTGACAATATCCACTGCACCACCATCTTTTCCCTGTAACAAAACTCTTCTGAGTTGTAAGATTATAGGGACTGCTGAACTTATTTTAAGAGCATCGATGATCGTTAGTGATTATTGGGATCACCCAGGAACTGTTAAATGCAGAATTTCCCTACGAATCTGCATTTTATCAAGATCTCCACAAGTCTGTGTGCATGTTAATGGTGGAAAAACACAGAGTTGAAAAGCGTTACATTATTTATTAATCTTAGCTTAAAAACTCTGTATATGAGTTAAACAGTCACTTTCAGGTTTGTTTCATTGACTGTCATTAGTATCCTAGAAAACGTGTCTGTCACATTTGCTCAAATGAAGATATAATTAGCAGTGCTAGTTATAGGGACACAGGTCAACTGGTTAATGTGTCAGTACGCACAGTGTCAGTGTGCTCTAACTAGAGGCCACTGGCCACACACCTGTCACCATGTAGAGCTGAGTTCATTTGTCGCTGCAGGAAGGGAGGGTATACACTGTGAAGACTCATGGGATGTTGCAGTGTGATCTGTGGGGAGGGGCCTGCTCTGAGTTGGGTGCTCTCCGGAAGTGGTGGTCCTATGACTGAGTATCTTGATCATTTCTATCAAGGAGGCAGAGAAGAGGAGTGTGGCTCAGCCTGTCTGGAACTGGTAACTAAGTGCATCACTTGTGTTTATAGGGAGAGTGGATGGTTGGCCATTTTTGTGGTTACCCTGAAGTCTTTTGGTCTGAGCTCAGACACAGTTACAAAGGGTCTTGTTTCTATCTTGTTCCCCATGATCCCAGAGTGACATCTATGGATAGTGGGGGTGACATTGTCTATAAGTTTATTAGTAGGAGCATCGTGGCCTGGCGGTGAGTGCTGGCTACCAGTGGATGATTGCAGGGCTGTCTTCTTTCCTCTTTAGTAGGTATCGAGGGCAGGTGTGGGGAGGGGTGTGAGATGAGTGGGAGCTGGGCAGTGAGGAAAGGGTGAGGCCCGACAGCAGGCAGGGTGCTGGAGGGAGGCAGTGTCCTGCATTTGCACTCGGGCTGCCTCCATCCCCAGGCTGCAGGTCTAGAATTCACAGTGTAGTATATATCTCCATCTACTGGTTCACAGGGGCACGGGGGTCCTTCTGCTCCCAGCCACCCTCTTGTCTGAGTCTTTGAGGCAGGGAGGTGGGGACTGAGACACAGAGAAACAAAGAAGACAGAGATACACAGACTGAGAGTCACTGACGGCAGGCATTGCTTCAGGCACCGGAGACAGAACTAAACACAGAGCTGAGAAGGTTCCTCTGCAGTCACATCTCAAGACCTGCCTTTCTCTGACCTGTGGTCAGGCCACGGGTCCAGACTTCCACTTCCTCCCTTCCAGCATGTCTGTCTTGCTCTGTCTCTGGGTTCTGTGTTGCTGCTTCAGCCACTTTGCAGGATGTTGGAGAGTAGGGGCCACCTTAGATGTGTGGCCTTGAGCATGGACACTCTGGGGAAATGCTTGTTTCTGGCTTTGTCTGGTAGGAGGCTGTGTCAGAAGGCACTGCTCTGCAGTGGTCAGGCTCTTGTGGAGCCCTTTGGATGTTTTCAGATAGACAGTGGAGAGGAAACGGGCACCTGCTCTGTGCGGTGTAGAGAGGTTGAGGGATCTCCTTCCAGGACGTTCCATGGAGCACTGATGGGCAGTGCAGGTGCCTTGCCACGTCCCCGTCATCTCTTCTGCCCCTTGACTTCCTTCCCTTGACTTCTGCTTTGCGCAGTAGTGACTGCCGTCCTAGCACAGTTGATGGCCCAGGGCTCAGATCAACCATGACGTCTGTGCAGACACAGAGAAAAGAGCCCAGGGAGAGACTGCCTCCCAAGATTTCCTTTTGGCAGAAGAGGAGGTGCCGTGTCCAGACTCTCTTATCCAGTTGGTAGCACGACCAGCTCTAAAACGCAGGTCTCCCGACTCTGTCTCTGACTTGACTTACACTCACAGCATCAGTGGCTCAGGTGCTGGAGCTAAAGGGAAGAGGTTCTAGCCCTGGCCACGGTGGGCCTTCATCAGCTCGGCTGCTGGAACTAATTCCTCAGCCTGGGGCACTCAGACCACAGACACGTAGTTAATCACAGTTCTGGAGGCTGCAAGTCCAAGATCACGGTGCTGGCAGATTTGATTCCTGGCATGAACCCACTTTCTGGCTTGCAGATGCCGCCTTCCCGCCATGTCCACACATGGCCTTTCTTTGGTGCAACACGGGGGTGGGGGAGGGCTCTGGTGTCTTTTCTTATAAGGGCACTAACTAATGCCATCCTGGGGGCCCCACCCTCATGATGTTATCAAAACCTAATTACCTCCCCAAAAGTCCCACCTCCAAGTACCATCCCCTTGGAGTTAGGGATTCAGCATATGAATTTGTGTGTGTGTGTGTGTGTGTGTGTGTGTGTGTGTATGTGGGCATACACATGCGAACGAAACACAGCGGGGCCCCATCCTTCTTCTCCTCTTTTGTTTTTGGGTTTTCTTGTATGCCAAGCGTGTGTGAGTGCTGAGTCTGGCCTTCTTTGTGCAGGAGAAGCTCCTGACGGACCGGGAGGCGGCCGCCCTGCAGGGTCAGCTGGAGGAGGGCCGGGAGGCACTGTCTGTCCTGCAGGCGCAGAAGGCCAAGCTGCAGGGCCAGGTGGGTCCTGCATCCTCTTGTGTGCTGCTTCCTGTTGGGCATTCAGCCACACATGAGACTCAGGGTTCACAACACGTTTTATTCAGCGTCAGGTGCATGCAGAGAAGTGCACACGTATCCAGTTCTGTGATTCTCACAAACGCGGCACACCTGTGTGCCCTGTGCTCAGAGCCAGAAACGTCCCCCTGAGGACGGTGACCAGCTGTCCTGCTTTGCCCCGGGGCAGACGGAGACAGTAGGTCACACTAATTCCTGTCACCTTAGAGGGTCCCCTCGCACCCCCTCTGCTATGAGGGTAAGGCTGTCTGCCTACTAAACTCAACAGAAAAGCTCAATCCAGTTTCCATGGCACACTGTTTTGGTGACTTTGTAGTGTTTGGTTTCTTCTGAGACCCTGAAAGGAGAGAGGGAAGGTGTGTGTGTGTATATTGTGTATATGTGTGTATTCTGTATATGTATACATGTATAAATGTGTGTGTATGTATGTATATGTATTTATGTGTGTGCATGTATGCACACGTGTGAGTTTGACAATTCAGAGGAATTGACTGAAATTAAATAAGAAGTTGACAACACTAGGCTAAGAGAAGATAAATAACATGGCAAGTAAAAAGGTAGCATTGTTTTTGGTGAAACCTTGTTTTAAATAAATATGTAAGTATATTTAAATACATATATATTGGTTCAAAAGCACACACATATTTGTATGACGTGTATGGTTTATGATGTAAATGTGTTTTCCTCTGTGGCCCTGGTGGTAAAATTGGAAAACACTGCCCTGGATGCTGAGAAAGGCGAGTGTCCAGCCTAATGTGATCAATTCCAGTTCCAGGGCAGAAAATGTTTCTCCCTCTATGTACATATGAGTATTTGGTAAACATAAAGATAAAACATTTCATAAAGGATAGCTTACTTTCTGAGAATATGAATTAACAGTCCCCGTTTGGTAACCTGTCCCCACCGGGAGTTGCCACAGAAAGATTTACTCATTTACTCTAATGTTGTCTTCTTTCAAAATCAGGGGCTGGGGCGGGCACTTCATTTTTTCTCTGTGCTTCCCCCCACTGGTAGTCTGGTGAACCTTGGGCCCCTTCTCAGAAAAATGTCAAAGGCATATAAAAACAATAGAGTCCATATAATTAAAAGGAAACCAATTATAATGAAACAGTTATCAAACTATTACCAAATCATATCCTATATAATAATATATATGCTTATATTAAACACAGTAGTCTCCCTTTCTCTGTGGTTTCACTTTCCATGATTCGAGTTATCTGCGGTCAACTGTGGTTCAAAAATATTAAATGGAAAATTCCAGAAATAAACAACTCATATGTTTTAAATTGAGCGCTGTTCTGAGCAGCCTGATGAAGTCCTGTGCCGTCCCTCTCCCTCCCACCTGGAACGTGAATCCTGCCTTTGTCCAGTGTCTGCACATTATATATGCCCCCTCCCCGTTAGTCACTTAGTAGCTACCTGGGGTTATCACATCCACTGTCCTGCTATCGCAGTGTTTGTGTTTAAGTGGCCCTTATTTTACTCAATAGTGGCCTCGAAGCACAAGAGCAATGATGCTGGCAATTTGGATGTGCCAAAGAGAAGCTGTCAAGTACTTCCTTTAATTGAAAAGGTGAAAGTTCTGTACTATCTATATTTTCAGGCATCCACTGGGAGTCTTGAAACATATTCCCCGAGGATAAGGGGAGGACTACTCTAACAAACTCTAGCAGTGGGTCCTAATTAAATACGAGTTGTATCCATTTTCTCTTTCTGCCGGAATGAACTGCCACAACTGCAAGGGCTTGAGCCGTGCTCTTTCTTCTCACAATTCTGCAGGTCCGATGTCTGGGCAGGCTTGGTTGTTTTTTCTGTTGTGGCTCTCCCGGGCTGAAATAAAGATGTTGGCCCGCCTGAGAGCCCTTAGCTGGAGGCTCTTGACAGAGAATTGCTTCCAGTGTAATTTATTTATTTATTTTTTGTTTTGTTTTTTTTTTTTTTTTCATTTTTCTGAAGCTGGAAATGGGGAGAGACAGTCAGACAGACTCCCGCATGTGCCCGACCAGGATCCACCCGGCACGCCCACCAGGGGCGACGCTCTGCCCACCAGGGGGCGATGCTCTGCCCATCCTGGGCGTCGCCATGTTGCGACCAGAGCCACTCTAGCGCCTGGGGCAGAGGCCACAGAGCCATCCCCAGCGCCCGGGCCATCTTTGCTCCAATGGAGCCTTGGCTGCTGGAGGGGAAGAGAGAGACAGAGAGGAAAGTGCGGTGGAGGGGTGGAGAAGCAAATGGGCGCTTCTCCTGTGTGCCCTGGCCGGGAATCGAACCCGGGTCCTCCACACGCTAGGCCGACGCTCTACCGCTGAGCCAACCGGCCAGGGCTTCCAGTGTAATTTAAATTGTTGGCAGAACTCTGTTCTGTGTGCCTGTAGGACTGAGGACCCCTTTTCTTTGCTGTTTGCTGGCTGGGAGTTGTTCTGGAGGCCACCCGCATTGCTTGGGCACGGCCCCCTCTGTCTTCACAGTCAGCTGTGGTGCCGCAAATATCCCTGTGCATCTAATTGTCCTGGCTTCTGCTTTTAAGGGCTCATGTGATTAGAAATAACTAGAATAATTTTTGTGTTTTTTAAGGTCAACTGATTAAGAACCTTAATTTTATCTGCAGGGTCCCTTTTGCTGGGTAATGAACATATTCATGAATGTAACACCGAGGGGCAAAGGTCACAGGGACTGAAATTTTGGATAACTAGCTTTAATTGAAATACAGATGTGGCTGGGCCGACCCACGAGTTTCTGATTCAGTAGGTCTGAGGTGTGGCCCAAGAATGAGCATTTCTAAGCTTCCAGGTGCTGCTGTTGGTCCGGGAACTGTACTTTGAGAACACTGATGTAAGGTGGGTACCAGAGTGGTCAGAATATTCTGGATCTGGCCCGCCTGAGACCCTGGCTTGGGCCTCCACAGCCTCATTCAGGAGGTCTTCATGGCTGGCTTTTTGCTGCTTTTAAAAGGTTTTAGTGGCTTCATGAAGTCGTAGCTAAATTGAGTGCTCAAAGAGAGACTTGGTGGCATGGCCAGCTAGCTATGACTGTGGGGTGCGGTAAGGGGTGGCAGAGGGACAGCCCCGTGTAGCCTGAGGGCCCTAACCTGGCAGGGCTGTGGCAGCTGGTCTGCCTGTGGCTAGGCATCTGATGCTTCCAGAACCCTCCATAGCAGGGGCCTCACGGCGAGCTCTCTGAGCCAGCGGTGTCAGCATCGCCCGGAACTTGACAGAACTGCACACTCAGGGATGCATGCCAGACCCACCGAACCAGGAGCTCTGCACCGTACCCAGCAAGCTCTGTTTTAACAGGCCCTCTGGGTGCTTGCACAGGCTCGAGTCTGAGAACGCTAGTTCTTCTGATGTTGGAAGCTAAGCAGGGTCGGGCCTGGTTAGTACTGAATGGGTGAACACTAGCCCACAGGGTGAGAAACAGCACCTGTCCCTTTGGGATGGCACTGCTTATAGGTGGAAGAGAAAGGGAAGGCTAAATTACAGTTGCCTAAATTACATTGGCTGAGAATTTCAATGACAAGAAAGTGAAAAAATGTCCTTTATTGGAAAATGTGAACCTCCCAGCTACCATGACATTCTCATTGAAGTTGCTTAGCACCGCCTAGTGGTAGCTTTGGGTAAGACTGTGAAGGACACTTGATTTCATCAGTTTTCTGTTTAAAAAAGACCTTGGACCCAAAGGAGTCTGGGAGCCTAAGAAGACTGAAGCAGGAGGTCACCCCTCCAGATGGGACTCACTGTGATGCGCTGTTCTGGGTCCCTGTCTACCCCTGCTGTGCAAATGCGAACCCCCCAGCTGTGCTTGAACACTTACTCTTTCATTCAACCTTGACTGCCAAGCTTGAGATGAGGTTCAAGGGGCTGCGTGGCCCACACCTTCCACCGGCCTCTCTCTAGTATCTACTTGGCTTCTTTCCTCCAAGAAGCCCTGAACTGGCTGTGGGCTGCTTTTTCTTCTCGTCTTCTCTGACTCCTGCCCCTTCACCTATCACTTCTCCTCTTTCTGGAAGTCCCTTTTCCTCTTCAGTACCTGGGACCAGTCCCACTGCCTCCTGGAAGCCTTCCCTGACATCCTTTCACCACAGGGTCTCTCTGTGTGCTCTGCAATGCCCTGGGAATGTTTCTGTGACCAAGCTGTGTCCTCTGCTGGACAGTGGGCTCCTAGAAGAAGGTCCATGTCTCATTCTCTGCAGCCAGGCTGGTGCTGGAGTGCACTGTACACCTGTGCTGAGGTCACACACATCAGAGATGTCGCTGTAGCCACCTCAGAGCTTTTCATTTTTCCTGAACACCCCTCCTTCTGATCAATAGTTTAAATGATTGCACTACAAAGACCACATCGATATGGTCCAGTTTATAAACCTGGTCAGCACTTCACTGGGCTGTGGAATCTTGGTTGACTCAGACAGAACCACTCAGAGCGTCGGTGCCAGTTGGAGGTTGTCACGGAGCCTCCCTCCCAGGGTAGGATAGTCACCGACCAACCACTGGCTCTTGAGATACAAGAAAGATAATGTTTGCCCTGACAGTCCAAAGATTGTAGATGATATTGTCCTAGCTTCTGATTTGCCAACTTGCGACAACCCTTTGCTATCTTTTTTACAGTTTAAAAGTTTGCTAAGTAAACACGCTTAGGCAGGGGCTTGATGAAGGTCACACTGAGTGCCCTGTGCTTTCTGGGAGAGCAGGCTGGTGGTGCTCGCCTGCTGGTCTGTGGGAATAGGGAGTTTCCCCCGGGCCTTAGTGTGTGTGTGTGTGTGTGTGTGTGTGTGTGTGTACCTACAACTGGAAGAAGGCTGAGGCAGCAGGGTCCATGGTTTCTGGAAGTGTCTCAGCCTGTGCAGGTGGGTCTTGCTGTGATATATATGGGCAAGTCACTGCCTGTATGCCTTAGTTTCCTCATCTGTAAAGTGGGAATATGGCAGCCTCAGGTTGTTGCAAGGCCGATGAGTTGATTCATGTTAGAACTCGTGAGCACCATTCTTACTCTCACTCCAGGCTGGGGAACCCACACTTGAAAGGACTGATGACCTCCTCATTAATAATCTTTTCTTTTTATTCAGGAACATGTCAAACAATAAAAGTGAGGGAATAGTCTCATGAACCCCCATGTCCTCATCCTCCAACACATGCCCCCGTGTAATTCTGAAGCAATCCTGACACCATGTCATCTTATCCAGCAATATTTCGAAATGTATCTCCAAAAGATGAAGGCTATTTTTATAGAATACAAGACCATTAACCATGAATAGTAATTCTATTTATCACTTAATGTTCAGTGAGGGCTCAGATTTCCAACTGTCTCATAGTTTCTTAAACTGCACTGATAGTTATAATAGCTGTCACCCACTTCAGTGCACAGCACATCTGTTTGACAAATGCATGCAGTAACCATACCCTCAATCAAGATTTAGGACAGTCCCTTCACCCCCAAATTGCCCCAGCTGTCCCTTTGGGGTTCCCCCAGCTCCCCCAGCCCCTGGCAGCCACTGAGTCTCTTTGCTGTCCCCCCAGTTTTGTCTTTTCCAGGTTGTCATACAGATGGAATCAGACAGTGTTCTCTTTTCTACAATTTCTTTCTTTAAAGTCTGTTTAGGATCTAAATAAAGGTCCACACATTATAAGTGGTTTATATGTCTCAAGTCTCTTTAACCTATAGTTTCCCCTCTCCATCTCTTTTCCCCTTGGAATCTGTGGACTGTACATACTTTCAAGTCCAGATGCTGTGGGCCCAGCTCCCTCCCACGCGTGAGAGAAAGCGGAGCTCTGGTAAAGGTGGTGGTGTTTGTTTCACAGCCTCCCGCTGCCTGCTGGCCCTGGGTCCGCACGCACGCGACCCTCAGGCATACTGCTCTGGGTGGCTCCGTAGAGAAGGAGAGTCTGACTTTGGGATTCATCCATTCCTGGATGGCTTCTTGTCTCTGGGAAGAGCCTCAAAGGGGTCTTTCAAATTCCTTTTATTTCTTGGAAGCGTGTCCTAGCGTGTGCGAACACTGGTGTGGATGAGCAGGAATCAGTGGGCGTGCCTCTATTTGGCACTACAGGTAACTGAATTGAGGTTTTTTTTTTTCCCTCTTATGAGACCAGAAACCCGATCCAACCAGCTTAAGCGGAAAGGGCACACTTTGGTTTGATTTTGAAATAATTTTAGACTTTTTAAAATTTGCAAAAATAGCACAGAAGTTTTCCATGTACTCTTCCCTAAATGTTAACAATGTAATAACCACAGTACAATGATAAAAACCAGAAGTTTAACAAGGATGCCATCCCGGTAATAAATTCGACTAAAATTTCACCTTTATCCCACTGACATGCATTCTGATTCAGGCTCCTGCTTGCATTTAGGTGTCGTGTCTGTGTCCTCCTGTCTGGGACAGTTCCTGCCTTTCTGTTTCTTGCATGACCTGATGGCCAGTTATTTTGTGGACTGCCCCTCCTCGCAGGCTTCCCTGATGGTCTCTCAGGATGAGAAATGAGGCTGCAGCACTGCGTTTGCGGCGGGAACCCCACGGAAGAGATGCCCTCAGAGCATCTTATCAGGGAACCCCGCGCTGGTGATGCAACTTTGATCACATGTTAAGCTGGTGTCTGCGAGGTTTCTCCACTATAAAGATGCCATCTTTTTCTAGAGGAGTAGGGTATAAAAGGTAGTCCCTTCCTTCCTTCCTCCCTGATGCAACAGGTACATTCCTGAAAAGCTTTGTAAGCTAGGTTTTCAAATGCCACCCCTTAAGGAACTTCACAATTCCCAGGCCCCATTGGTATATAAAATGAGGAATCAAGTTGTCATGGGTGCAGTCATCCTCTACATTGTTCAGGAGGCGCGTTTAGCTGCACATATGAAGTGCCTTGTAGCGGTGCCTGTCATCAGGCGTTCAATCAGGTGCCCGTCTAGCCCCTCCAGAGGCAGTGTGACCCAGAGACCAGCGCCACCATGTGGGAGCTGGTTAGAAATGCAGGTGGGATTTGAGAGCAGGGTGTGTGGTGGGAACCAGGCACCAGGGTCTGAGGCAGCAGCTCACTGTCATTGTCGTCTTCCCCCACAGCAGGCTCTGGCCTGTCTGTCTGTGACCTTCAGCTTCATTTCTTTGCCTCTCTGAAGAACTGCCTTTCTCAGCTTCTTCATGTACCGACGAAAGACTGCCACCCCCCAGTGGCGCCTCAGACCCCAGGTGTATATGAGCCTGTTGCCAACTCGCTACTGTTTCTGAGGTTATTTTCTGGATCCCAGCAGAGGAAGCACAGGCTACACCAGCCTGCGTCAGCTCAGCCCTGCGTCTGTGGCTCTGGTCAGGAGAGTGGGCCCCACCACTGTTGGGACCCGTCTCTGAATGAGGTGGCACAGTCATCGGACAAGGGGATGACGGAGGCTGGGATCTCCCCGAAGTGTACCTATCCTCCCTCCCTCCCTCTCTCCCTTCCTCCCTCCCTTCCTCCCTCCCTCCCTCCCTCCCTTCCTCCCTCCCTCCCTGATGCAACAGGTACATTCCTGAAAAGCTTTGTAAGCTAGGTTTTCAAATGCCATCCCTTAAGGAACTTCACAATTCCCAGGCCCCTTTGGTATATAAAGTGAGGAATCAAGTTGTCATGGGTGCAGTCATCCTCTACATTGTTCAAGAGGCGCGTTTAGCTGCACATATGAAGTGCCTTGTAGCGGTGCCTGTCCTCAGGTGTTCAATCAGGTGCCTGTCTAGCCCCTCCAGACGCAGTGTGACCCAGAGACCAGCGCCACCATGTGGGAGCTGGTTAGAAATGCAGGACCTCCGGCCCTGCCCCAGGCCCTCCCCAGACCCGCCCCAGACCCGTCCTTTGACAACATTCTCAGGGGTTCCAATGCACATTAGTTTGAGAAGTGCTTGTTTGGGTTTGAAGAGCCAAAGTGCACGTTGGATTCTTTTCTCCAAGAGGCTGTAGAAGAGTCATGACTTCAAATACTAAGCTCGTAAACGGTTCTTTGTACATTGTCAGAAGCTCTTAAAGTGAATTTCAGGCTTCCTTTTCTATTTTCCCACCTTAATTTTGGCTTCTCTTGAATTAATATGTAAATAGTGTTTCCCTGAAGTAATTTTATGTATACACAAATGTGCACACATATGGAAAAGCGCACACACACACACACATTTTAGCTACCAAAACACAGAGTCAAGAGCAAATTACAGCATCATAGTGATTAAGTAAGAGTAAGGAAGCACACCTCCCTGAACATTTCAGTAAATTAGTATCTTCTCTGTATAGTATGCATTCTTTTTACTTATCTTTTGGCTCTCTGATTTATGCCAACTCATTAAGGAAGGAAGAATACACTTTATTTGAATTCCCGGGACAGCTGTGTTCTTCTTTTCTGAGGCCGTCACTTCATCCTGTGCGGGGGCTTCGTGGAGGCTGAGCTGAGTGAGTGCTGATGCGGGTGTGAGGCGAGAGCCCAGTTTTCACGCTTCTCTTTGGCTTACGGCTTCCAAAGTGATGCCATGGCTGATGAGAAACAAACACGCTGAGTCCGGGCGTTTCCTGTCACAGCTGGATCTTACAGGCGAGGATGGGATGGCTGTCCTTACAACCGTGTCTCTGCCCACAGACAGCGGCCCTGGAACAAGCTATTAAAGATGCCCACGAGTGTTACGGTGATGAGATTCAGCTCTATAATGAGCAGATCGAAACTCTGCGGAGGGAGATCGAAGAGACGGAGAAGAGCCTGGAGAAGTCTTCCTATGACTGCCGGCAGCTGGTGCTGGCCCAGCAGACCCTGAGGAACGAGCTGGATCGGTACCATCGGATCATTGAGAATGAAGGAAACAGGTGTGGTCACAGAGGGCACAGCCGAGAGCACCTCTCCCTCCACGCTGCTCACTTTCTTATTCCACAGAGCCTTGCTGAGTGCCTCTTGTGTGCCGGTTGTAGGCAGTGGGATGTGGCAGGGAGGGAAACACAAGGATCCATGACTTCATTGAGCTTGCATACCAGCGAGGGCGACAGAGGATGATTGAGTTTGTAATAGAGGGAGTAGGACCTATGACACGTGCTGTGGAGGAGATTATAGCAGGGAAGAGGCGGAACGGACATGGATGATAATGGGAATGTTTGAAATTTTGAGTTGGGCAGCCAGAAAAGGCCTCATGGAGAAGGCTATTTTTTTCTCCACAGGCCTTTGGGGACATAACTGCCCTGGCAGATAGGGTGATCAGGAGTGTTTTAAGAGATGCTGCAGGTGAGGTTCCGAGCACAGTGCCTGCCACTCCACAAGGGCTGCGAGGTGTTGGTGTTGTTACTGCTCCTGTCATCCTGATTCCTACCGCCTGGCTGGGTCTGTAGGGTGGCCGTCAGTATGCCATCTGGTCTTGTTCCTAATGGAGCTGTGACTTGAATTCTGCTCCCTTCAAACTGGGAAATAAATATCTGTCTATCTCTTCTCTCTCTCTCTCCTTCTACCTCTCTCTCCTTCTATCTCTCTCTCTGTCTCTACACCATCTCCATCCACACCTTTTCCTACATCTGCATCTTCCCCTCTACATCGTCTATATGTACACTTACACCTACATCGACCTTTACTTACATCTGAATCTACACCATCTACATGTATGTGCACATCTGTGCCTACATCTGCATTATCTACATCACCTACCTCTGTCCCGGTATCACCTGTATTTGTATGTATACCTACACTTAAACTCACATTTCCCTCCTCTACATCCGTATCCTCCATCCTTACACCCACATCTATATCATCTTCACCTGACCTACACACTGCATCCTCTGCATCCGTATCCCTATCACCTGCAGTCCCATCATCTAAGTCTGTACCTACGCTCGCGTCTCTGTCTACATCGTCTACGTGTACGTCTCCATCGTCCACCCACGCCTCCATCTATATTATCCACATGTACACATGTGCTCGCACCTACATCGTCTGTATGTCATCTCTACCCACGCCTCACCTATCTCTGCATCCTCTAACTCTACATCTACATTATTTGTATTTATGTCTACACCTACACGTACACCTATGTCATCTAGACTACATCTTCATGTCTGTGTATATCTACACCCCCATCTCTATCAGCTACCTCAACACCTGTGTCATGTACCTGCGTCCCTGTCACTACAGCTGCATTTATTTGTGTTTACACCTACTTCTCTGGCTGCATGGATATTCATATCCATATTTATATCTGTAATTATCATTGAGAAGCAGATTGGGAACCACTACTTCCTATAAAGACTCTGATTCTCTATTACATTATGATTCTTTGATTTATTCTTGCTGGTATTTTAGATTTAGATTGAATTAAAATAGAAGCACCCAGAAGTACCCCACAAGGAGCAGTTTTAATTTATTTTTTCTCTGGGTGCCCTGTCTTGGCTGCAAGTACTTGAATATTTAACAGGAAAAGCAAGATTTTTTTTTCTTTCATTACGGTCAATGTATCATACATAATTCCAAATTATATTTATGTCATGGTGAATACTTTATGCACACATTTATAAAAATAAGTCTTGGACAGGCATTGAAATGTCCTTGTGGAAGTTTTTGCTTTGGAGGCAGGGCGTCACTAAAAGATAACCGAATACTCCTTTTTGTTGATTTGTGTGTAGCAAATCCTTCTAATTTTAAGACACTAATTTCAAATTGATAAAAATGTCCCAAGCACAGAACAAGGTACTCCGGAATGCTCTTCACTCAGATTCACTAGTTGCTTACATTTTCACAACTGCGTTATCCTTTTTCTCTTTATTTATATATAATGCATATTATTTTTAAAAAACGAATTGAAGATATCATACTCTGGTTGCTTTAAATACTTCAGCCTGGGCTGGCCACTGTTGTATTAAAAAACAGAGACAAAATCTACAACCCCAAACACCCCTGTTCAACACGGACATGGCATTTTGAGATTATAAGCAGTCCCCACTTTCCAGTGTTTCTGTAAGCGTGTTCTCCTGTTATGACTTGAACTTAAAGAAATGATATTTCCTGTCCCTCCTCATCCAATGTACAAATATGTGTGCAGTTCATGAGAAGTTTGATCTAGAGAGAGCTTTTATCATTTGAAGGTCACTGTTACCCATGACCATCTGTTTGGGTTGGATTAAAGATGGCGACCCTCTTTTTCGTTCTTTCTGCCAGGCTGAGCTCCGCCTTCGTTGAAACTCCTGTCATTCTGTTCACCACGGGCCACGGAGCCTCTCCTAGCCCTCGACCCAGTGGGAAAGGTATTGCTCCCCAACTCTGTTTTCTGCTGTGTTCTGCCTTTGAAAAAAAATGGAAAAAATTAAGTCGCTTAACATCCATGCTTCCTTCTAATCTGTCAGGAAATTAAACACTTTCAGGTGGGGCTCCTTCTCCTCCTCACTGATGTCCTCCCACAGGCGCTAAGGGACTGAGCCAGAAAGTTCACAGGGGAGAAGTCAGACTGGAGGACAGGCCACCTTGGGAGTGTCATCCCCCAATGAAAAGCGTTTAGTGGTAGAGAAATGCAATTCTTTTTTTCTTGTTTTTTAGATTTTATTCATTCATTTTTAGAGAGAGAGAAGAGAGAAAAGGAGGGAGGCAGGAGCAGGAAGCATCAACTTCCATATGTGCCTTGACCAGGCAAGCCCAGGTTTTCAAACTGGCGGCCTCAGTGTTCTGGGAGAAGAAAAGTGGTGATGTTGGTTTCCCACACTTAGAGTGCCTCCAGGTCCCTATGTCTCAGGACGCTCAGGGGGTTTGTGGAAATGGAGTTCCGGAGTCCGACCACTTCCCAGTCCCCAGACACGCAGGGCCAGCTCAGGGCTGTGGGGCCCATACACACGGCACTGTGCTCACAAGGGTCCTCTCACTGGGCTTGCTGCTCTGCTATCAGTGCCTTGGATTTAATTTTAATTTTACTTTATTTATTTTGGAGAGAGAGAGAGAGAGAGAGAGGGAGAGAGAAAGAAACACCAATCTATTCCTGTATGTGCCTTGACCAGTGATTGAACCCACAACCTTTGTGCTTCGGGATGAATCTCCAACCAACCAAGCTATGCAGCCAGGGCGACATTTTTAATCATTTTGAACAGGGGACCTGCCTTTTCCTTTGGCACTGGGCCGTGAAATTCTGTAGCTGGCCCTGCAAGCACCCCCTTCTTCCAGGTCTGGTCCCACCAGCTCTTTGGCATGCCCCTCTTGGCACCCCGTCCTCCCTATGGCTTTATGGCCCCTTTCTGCCGGTTCCTGGTTACTGATCTCCCATTGTGAGTCACGCTAGATGCCCTTGCTTTGTCTGCCTTAGTCCTCTGGTTAACAGTGGGAGGGGATGGAGAAAGACCTTTGGGATGAAAAAGTTAAAAGAAAAATCACCATGTGCAGGAAGCAGAAAAGCCTCATGGATGAGGCAGGGTTATCTTTTGTATGTTTTCTTAAACTTTAAGTTTTTCCCCTTAGCTAGTCCAAAGAAATAAATATGGCTTTGGGAACAGGAGGTTTCTATTTGTTCTGAATTTAACAGAGTCACTTCCCCTTTTTACCCAGGAGGAAGGGGATGCCGATCAAAGGGGGGTCATATGTATTTAGCTTAGGATGCATGCAGAACAAGGGAGCAACATTATGACTTGATGGGAGTCCCATGCCAGAAGCCATTCTGAACATGTCAAAGGCCCAGGCAGGTGGGAATGACTTTGTAGAATGCATTTCCATCGTCTGGTCTATGGAGCCAAGTCACCACTATGAGCTCAGTAGGCATCTGAGGTGGTACCGGAGACGTTGCTCCCACTAAGTATTATTGCAGTAGAATCACGCATCTCAGTGAGTTGTACCCAGTGGGATGGGAACTGTGAGTCAATAAACAGTGTCTTCCCTCACAAGCCCAGAGGGGTCAAGTGACTTGTCTAAAGTTGCACAGTTGGTGGCAGAGCTGGGTCCTTAACACGGACTGTGGATGCACAGATCTAGACCCCTGTCACCACTGCTAGGCATAGGTCTCTTAAGAAAGGAAGCATAATTTTCAACGAATACATTTTCTTCCTCTGTCATTGACAATAATATTTGATTTATTGTCCATTTATTTTTTATATTTTATTTGTTTATCTTGAAGATCTCGCAAGGGCTGTGCAGGATATCACAACAGCAAAGCCAAGACAAAAAGGCCTCCCCAAGAACGTTCCAAGGAGAAAGGAGATCATAGCTAAAGACACAGCAGAAGAAAGTCTGGAAGATGCACCACTGAAAGGTCCGGAGGACGCAAAGCCGGGGCAGGTGGTAGTAGTTAAGGGAGAAGGGGAACCGAAGCTTGAGTCAGGGAGTGAAGAAGCTAGTGCCCCCACTGTGGGAGGGGCTCCGGAGGACGTGCCCGATGGAGGGCAGATCAGCAAAGCCTTTGGGAAGCTCTGCAAGCTGGTCAAGGAGGGAGTGAGAAGCCCCAAGGAGCCCGAGCCCCCAGCTGAGCTCTTCACCAAAGGGCGGTACGTGCTGGTCTCTGGGGACGCCAGTCACGTGGACCCCGGGTTCTGCTCCCTGTCGGCCCCGACCAGGGGTCGGGTGCTGGTTTCCACTGAGGATGACTCCCTGCCTCGGGATAGCATGGAGGAGCCCTCTCCCGAGCAGCCCCAGCCCCCTCCGGAGAACGGACAGCGGGGTCCGCCGGGGAGGGAAGATGGACACCCACCCAACCAGCATACTGCAGACGAGGAGAATGGGATAAACACCGAAGAAATGAAAGGTCCCGGGGAGAAGCGTGATGGCCAGAAGGAGGAGGAAGGGCCCAGGGGGCCCTGTCTCGTGGTCATGCCTGGTCCAGAGGGACCATCGGCACCCCCACCCCAGAGGCCTGGGGCCGGTCAGGGTGGATCTGAGGGGCAGGGGGGCAGGCGGGGCAGCCTGCGGGACAGAAGCCCTCCCAGGACGCTGGCGTACGAGAAGGTGGAAGTGATGGAATCCATCGAGAAGTTTTCCAGTGAGAGCATTGAGACGTATGAAGAAACCGCTGTGATCGTGGAGACCGTGATTGGAAAGACGAAAGCAGACAAGAAAAAGCCGGGAGACAAGGGCTCTCCTGGCGCCTAGGCCTGCGGGAGAGACGCCTCTGCCCAGGGAGGGGGCGTGCTTGGATGCAGAACAAGTGAGGAGGAGTGAGGGTTCCGGTTTGGATTAGACCGTAGTTGGCCCATCGGGCATTGCCAATGAAGCCTTAATTAAAAAGGTCTTTTTTTTTTGCTTGCATATTTTTTGTCTAATTAACAGGGGACTTGGGAATGCGAGTGGATGAGTCACACTCAGTACAGGACACTCTACTAAATGGTCACCAAACTGTGGTCGTTAAGGAAAGACATGCCCCTCATCGTGGTTCTTTTACACTCTTTAGAGAGTCAGTGTCTGAACTTCATGCAGAAAATACTAGTGGATGGCACTGGCTCAGTTTCGTTGCATTTTGAGCACAAGCACATACATACTCACATGGAGGAGGGCTTGATCAGAGGTAAAATGATTAACGGTCTCTTAGTCTGGGTTCCCCAGATGCTGATATGAAGCAAGGCCTTGAATGTATATAGTTTCTTAGGGATGCGACCTCAGGAAGCACCAGTAGGGCAGTGGAGAGAGAGACAGGGACAGAAGGCAGCCAATAAGAGGTGTGCTACCAGGTCAGTTAGTGTGGGCAGCTGGAGCTCAATCTCCCCGCCCCCCTCACCCGAAGGACTCTGGGAGATGAAATAGGACGTGTGTCACAGAGTTACCTTGCCCGAAGGTGAGTGAGGGGTTTTCCATCTACCAACTCCTGCCAGCCAGTTGGGAGAGCTGCTCTGTGGGTGTGAACATGGAAATACAAGGACATGGGAAAGGTCACAGGTATGTAAGCGGGACACGGATACCATCTGCCATAGCATATGTTCCAAATGTCCTTTTGTCTGACTTCAAATTTTCTTACTCAAAGTGCAATCCTAGGTCAGGTTTCAGAAAGCAAAATCAAATGTCACCTCAGAGTTTCTTATTCAGGAATTAATTTGTCCACTAGTGTTTATTGAGCATGTACTATGTGCCAGACAGTGTGCTATGCTGATGGGGGGAGGTGTGCAGATTTATTAATAATTTCCATAGCAAACATACATGCACACATGTGTCACATTGTACGAAATAGAAATTACTTTAAGCCAGAATCTTGACATAAATTTTTATGTTGCCTATAGGCATCTATTTTTCTACTAACAGTCCAAAAGTAATTTTTTATTTATATTGATGAAGAAGGTACTCCAAAATATGTTAAGGGCACAGAGTAAATACACTTAGGTGGACAGGTGCATCTGCCTGAGCTACAGCGGAGGGCAAGGCAACACTACAATCCTAGCGGAAAATTGACAGTCATAAGTTACATTTCCTTATTTCTTTGTTATGGATAATAGAAAGAATATTAAATGGAGTTACTTTTCTTTCTGTTGAGAGCTTTAAAAACTCTTGTTCTGAATTTGAGGTTTTGCTTTCAAGAAAGAAATACGTGGCCCTGGCCGGTTGGCTCAGTGGTAGAGCGTCGGCCTGGCGTGCAGGAGTCCCGGGTTTGATTCCCGGCCAGGGCACACAGGAGAAGCGCCCATCTGCTTCTCCACCCCTCCCCCTCTCCTTCCTCTCTGTCTCTCTCTTCCCCTCCCGCAGCCGAGACTCCATTGGAGCAAAGATGGCCCGGGCCCTGGGGATGGCTCTGTGGCCTCTGCCTCAGGCGCTAGGATGGCTCTGATTGCGGCAGAGGGGCAGAGCATCGCCCCCTGGTGGGCGTGCCGGGTGGATCCCGGTCGGGCGCATGCAGGAGTCTGTCTGACTGCCTCCTCGTTTCCAGCTTCGGAAAAATGAAAAAAAAAAAAAAGAAAAAAAGAAATACACCTCTGTTGCTCTTTCTGAAAGATGAATGGAGAATCTACTCCATGGCGCAGCTTTGAAAGCTTAAGAGAGAATGATGGATACCGTTCGCTGGACCCCGGAATGTACTAGGAACGTGGGCCTGTGTCTAGATTATATTCAGCATAAGCCATTGCAAACCTTTTTGTTTTTCCTGTAAGGTCTTTTTATTTTTTGGACTTTGTGTTCAGTTAACGTTCTTATTTTTAAAAAGCAGGAGTATCTTTTTTGAAAGGTCATTTTATAGTCAATAATCAAAAGTGGATTGGGGGCCTGTTCTGTGTCAGACACGGTTCTGGGCACTGCAGAGACAGCAGTGAGCAATCACATGTGACTCTGCCCTCACGGACATGGCATTCTGGTGGGAGGAGATGGAGACAAGCAAGCAAATAACTGAATAAGAGAAAATTACATAGAGGCAGAGACAGTGTTATAAAGGAAATCAACAGGGTGACGTGTAAGTGACTGGGGGTCTCCTTTGGTTTGTGCGGTTGGGTGAAGACCCTGTGGATGAGGTGATATGTGATCTGAATGACGAGATGGGCCTGTCATGTGCAGATCTGAGGGAAGAGCATTTCAGGTAGAGGGAGCTGCAAGTGCAAAGGCCCAGGGGCAGGAATAGACTTAGCCTGTTCAAGGAGGAGAGATAAAGGAGATTGTAGGAGGACAATGGAAGGAGGTTTGGTCGAGGAGGGAGGCCAGGGACCAGGTAAACACCATTTCCTGGAAGGCCCCCTTCTGCCTGCAAGCCAGGCTCCCACTGTGGAATGTGGCGCTGCCTGCAGTGGCCATGTTGGAGTCTAGTCAGGCTCTTTGTCCACCCCAGGGTCCCAGTTGCTGCTACTTTTCCTTATGAGTTCTGTATTCCCCAAGAGAGCTGCAAAATGGGTTCATTTCTTGGCCTTCTCTTTCCCCGAGGTCTCTGAAAACAAGCACTTTAGTTTTATGAAAATTATTCAGAGGAGGCCTGCCAATAGCACCGATGATGAGAATGCTGGAGCTCTGAGCACCTGAAGGGCAAGTGCTAACTACCTGTTGTGCTGGGGGGCCCCAGTCTCCTCCTTCCGACTCAGCCTCAAGTCCAGCACTTGGGCTCTCCCGAAACTGCCTCCCCTTTGAGAAGTTGTGTCCCAGCGCCCCACCCCTCCCGTTCTCCTAGCATTGAAGTCAGTGACCATTAACTCTCCTCATATCAGCTTCCCTGGGCGCTGCCTCCCCCAGACCCCCTTTTCTGGTTCATGCCTAGGCACCCAGGGTGCTCACACCAAGCATACGTGACTTAGGGGCTCCTATGGCCCTAGGAACACATTCTGTCCACACACCAGGCAGGTGGGGAGTGTTGAGGTGTCGTGAGGGCAGCGTCCCTCAATCTGGGTGGACAGGACTTGGTGCATACATGCCTCAGCTCTCTCTCCCTCCATTGGGATAACTGAGGCATGTTCTGCACAGCATCCCGTGGGTCTGAGCCCCTGATGCTCACAAAGAAACCTCATTTGTCAGTGTGCCCTGAATTGGTCCCATTCTTTCCTGTCTCATCCCTGCTCCACTATATAAAGATGCCTTTCAAGTAAACAATCTCAACTCCTTGTCTTGGAGTTGGCTTCAGGGAGGACCCACTCTGAGACAGCTGGTCGGCATCTGCCCAGCACCACCTCTCATTAGGCAGGCAGCAACCCTATTTTGTATTATCGAGGTGCTGCTCCTCCCACACTGGGCACAGACCTGACCAGACAAGACCTGTCATTGGAGCTGGAAATTTGAGCCCCGGGAAACCAAGATGGAAAGTGCTGGAGCTGCCCCACGACAGGGGCTCTGATGCGGTCTCCGCGGTTCCTGCCGCGTGCCCCTGTCCCCAGGCTGGCTGCAGTCTCTCCCCCTTTCCTGGGCAGATTTAGGCTGGCCAGGCTTTCCTTCAATTCTGAGAGCTACTCCTCATGCTTTGGACATACTGCTTGTTTGTTTGCATCAGTTGTCACTGCTGTTCGTTGCTCGCGACTCCAGAGAACCCAAAGGTAACTAACTGCTCATGAGTGAGGTTTGGTATTAGTGGGGAACTTAAGGAGGCTTGAATTAAATTTTATTGTCCCAAAGCAGACCCTAAACCAGGTGTTGGATGCAGGAGGTTTGTTAGAGCAGTGAACATGGCAGTTTAGAGTGTCGTTATTAAGCGTCTGTCTCTTAGCTCCAATCCCAGCTTTCTACACCATGGTGCCTGGCTGGAAACTGCAGCTCCTTCCTGCTTTGCCAGCGTCTCCTCATCTTGTCTCCCTGTGCCCTCCACCCCCCCCCCCCCCGGCAGGGAGGGAGAAGGGACACTGTCCTGCCTGTCCCGGTCACCCCGACAGCGGCAGCACTTTCTGTAGCAGCCGCTGGATCTGGTTTTGTTTTTCCCACATTTGCAGAACCAGTCTCCTGATACGCTCCTCAGAGCTGCCTGCACCAGCGGGGGGTGCCCCACCCCCACAGAAGTCTCGGTCTTCCAGGGCCGGCCACGTGTGCTCACTCTCCACCCACAGCATGTCCCAGTGAGCCCCCGACTCCCGCTCGCCCATAGTAGGCTGCTTGGTCTTTGTGATACTTCAGTTCTTTTGCCTTTCTGACTATGTAGATAATACGTAACTCTTTATACCGCTCAGTTTATGGTGCCTTATATTCAGGGCTCTCTATTAACATCACTGCAGGGGTTTCTGTCTCCTGACTGGTGAAGGAAGGGGCAGGAGACAAGGAAGGGAGGTGCCAACACAGACGGCTTTAACCTGCTGCCTATGCTGTGTGCAACTGGGGTTCCATCACACTGGGGCCCCTGAAGAGACCTGGTAGAACATCTTCAAATGGGCTTCACAGAAAAGGAGGAAGCTGGGATCTTCCTGCACCAGCTGCCATCCGCCCTCGGGTGAAGTGGCACGGTGGTGTTCACCCCGGCACCTCTGCCTGTAGCACACCAGGTCGGCTGTGTCTCCGCAGCCAGAGAGCACCCTGCAGAGAGGGGGGACACCTTGGCATGGACGACACTGTCCACAGGTGACCTCTGGGGTGGCCACGGAGACAGCTATCGGGCAGAAGTTGGCAAACATTTCCTATGAAGGACTCACTACAGGCTGTACAGTTTCTGTTATAACTACTCAACTCTGCCATTGTAGCATGGAAACAGCCACAGACAATAAAAAAATGTAGGCATGATTGCTGCTAATAAAACAAATTCTGAAAACAAGAAACAGGCAGAGTGCTGGATTGAGTCCCCCAGCTGTATTTTGCAGATCTCTGCCACGGGGCAGGCACTGACAGGGTCTCAGACAAAATTCAATTTACATAACAGAAGACACTTCTAACCTGGCATCAGTCCCCCCTTTTTCCTTCCTCCTTTCCTCCCTTCCTTCCCTCCTCCCTCCCTCCCTCCCTCCTTCCTCCCTCCCTCCCTCTCTCCCTCCCTCCCTCCCTCCTTCCTTCCTTCCTTCCTCCTTCCCTCCCTCCCTCCCTCCCTCCCTCCCTCCCTCCCTCCCTCCCTCCTTCCTCCCTTCCTGCCTCCCTCCCTCCCTCCCTTCCTTTCTTCTTTCCTTCCTTCCTTCCTTCCTTCCTTCCTTCCTTCCTTCCTTCCTTCCTTCCTTCCTTCCCTCCTCCCTCCCTCCCTCCCTCCCTCCCTCCCTCCCTTCTTCCCTTCCATCCTCCCTCCCTCCTTCCCTTCCACCCTTCCTCCCTCCCTCCCTCCCTCCCTCCCTCCCTTCCACCCTTCCTCCCTTCCTCCCTTCCTCCCTTCCTCCCTTCCTTCCCTCCCCTCCCCTCCCCTCCCTTCCCTCCCCTCCCCTCCCCTCCCCCTCCTCCTCTCCCTCCTCCCCTCCCCCTCCTCCCCTCCTCCCCTCCCCTCCCCTCCCCTCCCCTCCCCTCCCCTTCCTTCCTTCCTTGTTGGGGAATTCCACTGATGTTTCTCCTTGACTTGAAGCTTAAAAGAACAGAGCTTTACGCCACCATTATAATCAAGTTTATGCTAAAATTGTTGCATTATAGGTTTGTAGTTGGGATGTTGCTGGTGAATGAAGTCACCTCAAACTCTGTGGCATTTGGCACGTTGATGATGAAAGACACCATTCAGGTGCCTTGATGAGAACAAATGCTTGACTCTAATTTTTCATGCATGGATAAAACCAAATAGATGCCACAAAAAACCAGATTGACTTAAGTTTTATTCAAAGAAATAGGGTTTTTGAGAAGAGATATGTTCTCCCAGGAGGTTTATTTATCCTTGGTCAATAGCTTCCCTGTGCAAGGGCACTCACCAGTCATAGCTTCCCCTTCACCTACATGCTTGTGTCCTTATGACCAGGACCTCTCTGTCACCTGTGGTGGCTCAGTAGCTCCAGGACATGGGGCCAAAAGAGATAAAACAGGTTGTGGCTTCTGCTTTCTGTCCAACTTAGAGTGCCTTATGGGGCGTCCCCTGGGTGCAGAGGGACATCTTTGATGGTGTATGAGGTGGGACACCCACCCTGCGGTGGTAAGGGTGGGCTGACGCCTCCATGGCGGATGTCGGCGACGGTTAACCTTAGATCTAAGGAATGCCCAGCCTCATTTGGCTGCTCTGGCATCTAAAGCTCCGTGGGCTGAGATTTCTAACTTTCCCCTCCCCACCCCGAACCATGCAGGACTGAACTTTAGGGACTTAGCAAGACAGTCTTCATCTATTTGGGCCGCATGGATTTCTTGTGGTCCCTTCATTCTGTCCCCAGGACCACAAACAGTGAGTCTTTTCTAAATTTTAAGAGAAAAAAGGAAGCCGACCGCCTGACTTGGAAAACCTGTCCCAGATCCGACCTTGACTCCTGGTGCCTTCTAAATCCAAAATCAAATTTCATCAGAGGCTTTTGAACCCAAGGGAAGAGACTCTTGGCAACGAAACGCACAAGAGACTAGTGAAAGAATTCAAGTGCTAAGCTGATTAATTTGTAATGCAAAGAGGGGGCATCTTTCCTAGAGATGCAGGTGCTGGTGGCCTTTATGCCGATCACCTCCTCTCCTGGTGTTAATGTCCTGGGAGGCCAAGTAAAGCATCAGGAGGCTGTGGGTGGGCATGGAAGTAGATCGCACTAGCAGGAGAATGGTGTTTCAGTGTACGTGTGTGTGGGGGTGGCTTCCCCAGTGTATTGGGCTCTGTCCGCAACAGGCTTTCGCTCTTCAGAGACTGGCATTCCCCTTTACACCAGCCTCTGTGTTGCCTTAGGCTGAACAGCACCAGATGCTGTCTGCCGCTTTTGTCCCGGACTCTGCATTTTCCTGAGCTCCCAGGAGCTGAGCCACGTTCCTCCCAGCACTCTTTCAGTTGACTCATTTCTTCTTTGCAGACAGTGAACCACCCAGCTGGCTACAACCAAATCGCTGGCCCAAGACACAGTCTGTGCTGATGTTATTTCAAACTCCCAGAGTTTTTAGAACCCTGTATTCTCTCCTACAACCTCTATCTCTACTCTTGGCTTTTTGATTTTTAGAAATTTCTATCAAATTAAATTCTTTGTACCCAAGAACTTATTGCGGCTATGAGGGTACAAATTCCCTTAATTCAGCATTTCTCTCTCTAAATATAAAATGCTTGGCTATGTTTTCTAAATGTTTTGTATTCAGTCGGTCACTCCA
Source organism: Saccopteryx leptura (assembly GCF_036850995.1). NCBI lineage: Eukaryota > Metazoa > Chordata > Mammalia > Chiroptera > Emballonuridae > Saccopteryx > Saccopteryx leptura. The sequence goes on from NC_089507.1 coordinate 181,628,577, forward strand.
ACTAATGAAGGCATTGATCACATGGAAACTACTGTTAATTTATAAGTGATGGTAGCAATGACATGTAGTCATAACTCTTAAGAATGATCAGGTTTTTAACTTAATCTTTTGGAAATCAATCTTTGAATTTAAGTATTGAAAATCAGTGTCTCATTTTGTCACAAGATCAGACTTTGGCCCTTAAACCTTTCACTATCTGTTTTTAGTAATAGGCTCTCCTAAGATTTTACTAATTGGGTATAATAAGTATTGTATCATAGGACACATTTGAAAATTTTTTATAATAAAATATGATAAATATATTAATATTTTATTAATAACTTTTAAGATTTGTGGCCCTGGCCAGTTTGCTCAGTGGTAGAATGTCGGCCCTACGTGTAGATGTCCCAGATTCAATTCCTGGTCAGGGCACACAGGAGAAGCGCCTATCTGCTTCTCCACTCCTCCCCCTCTTGCTTTTCTCTCTCTTCCCCTCCCCTCCTGTATCCACGGCTCAATTGGAGTGAGTTGGCCCCAGGCGCTGAGGATGGCTCCATGGCTTCTGCCTCAGGCACTAAGAGCTTGATTGCTGAGCAATGGAGCAACGCCCCAGAAGGGCAGAGCATCGCCCCCTTGTGGGCTTGCTGGGTGGATCCCAGTCAGGGCACATGCAGGAGTCTGACTCTGCCTCCCTTCCTCTTATTAAATAAAAAAACAAACAAAACAACCCCACAAAAATTTAAAGATTTGCTAGAATAGCATGTGGTCCCATGGGTTACAGCTAGTTTATCATAATGTTCATGATATCATCTATAAAGTGAGGTAGCCATGTGAATCAGTACTGAATATGTTTTAAGGGCACATCAAGCTCTTTCTGTGGGAGAGAGTATAAACCCTTATCATTTATGCTAACATTTCCCAGTTGCTTACATTTAGGCAGGGTTATTGACTAGTACGGGTTGAAGCACTGTAGGTCAAGTGACATGTGTGTCTCTAGGCTGAACATAGAAAAGTGAGAGTCCTCCACAGGTTCTCTTCTGCATAGATTGTGGCCATCTTGTGCTGTGATTACAAACCATAAGCTTAAAGACTGAAGCAGTCTAAATACCTGAGTCGTTGCATGGAGGTCTGTGGCCTTGGGGAGTCACCTGAACCTTAGTGGGACTTGTGTGAATAAAAAATGAACCTTTGTGTGTTAAACCACTGAGATTCTGAGGCTGTTTGTTACTACAATACAACTTAGTTTGGCCTGATGACTACATTCTAGTATTTCTGAAAGATTTTGATCATGACCCATGGCCACAATGAGAAATGTATTTTACATTGTGAGTCAGTTCATACACTTAGACACTCACACACACACACACACACACACACACACACACACACATCCCTGAAAAAAGCATTTCAGGAAACAATGCTTATCATTAATATGTATGATCTATTCTATTCTATTCTAAAATGGTGGTTAAATCTCCCTACATTTATTTTACAGCCAGCTACTGGGATGTAACTTGAGTTCAAAATATGCTGCTATCAGTGTATGATTGACTAGCTAATTATAAGTCTTTCATGTATATCTATGAAAGCAGGCTTTTTAGATGTCTTTTTGGCAAATTTTTATTATCTGCTTCTAGACTAAATGGCAGTGTTTTTATGTAATACACATCACATCCCACATAATTTCTGGAAGGTAATGTTTTATTAAGTCTCCTAATTTACATGTCCTTTAAAATTTGTTTATAAAAATTTTCAGAGGGAGTAACAATGTTAACTTGATTATTCATTATTTACTTATTTTCATTTTTTAAAATAAATGACTATAAATGCCTCTTCTGTTAGGATCAGGGATATCATAAAAACCTCACTAGCTAAGACATATTTTAGTGTTAATACTGGTGCAAAAAATGAAATAGAGACCAAATATTTTTATATAGCACTGTATATTTTTATATACTGTATACTCATATCAAAACTTGTCATTTCTATTAAGAAGCTGTTAAGTTACTCTCTTAATTTCATAAATTATACCATAACTGTGAAAATATGGACACCTATTTTATATTTTTGCTCCTATATAAGTCATTTAATGTTTATACAGAGAACTGCAAAATTACAGAGGTGATGCAATGGGAATCGATGAACATTTTCACCTAAATTTTCAATGGCCTTTATCTTCAGCCAGAATATCTTGATATTTTTCTCAATATTCTTTTAAAGATGAATATGATGTCTATTTCTTCAATAAATACACACATTTTAAGTATCTGTGTGTATATACATTTATACAAGTGTATATGTATATATACACATATATACACACATGTATATAGTCTACATATGTATATATATATTTCTGTGTGCACTTATACACACATGCACACATAACGTCCTTTGGTTTATTTTCAGACTGTTGTGTGAAATGAATTTTTGATGATTTCCATTTTTTTTCTTTAAATCCAAACTGGTTTAAAAAGACCCTCAAACAAGTAATCAATTTCTTTTAAAAATCATAAATATTATTACATTTAAAGCATTATATAGAGAAGGTTATATGGTGTTAGAGAAGACAGAAATTCATGCCAAAATGGGGGAGAAAGAAAGAAAATGGGTTTTTCTAGACTTCTCTCTTAAAGTTGAAACCTTCAAGGAATGAAAACCAGGCTCTGGTGTTGCTGGCTTTGAGGACGGGAACTCCAGGCTTAGCCACGGGCTCCCAGGGAAGGGAGACATGTAGCCAGAAGTGGTTGATCAGTTCTTGGGAATCAAGGCAAACAAAGAAATCATTTCTTGGGAATGGCTGGACCTTGGGACTGGGGATGAGGAGCCAATCCTTGAGTAGGAAAATAAAGAGTCAGCACGCCCGAAAACATTTCTATTTGGTAATGAAACTCAGTGGTGTCTTTTGGGGTTGACATGGGAGAGGGATGTGTCAGCTTTAGATTATCTGGTAAACACTCTCATGAATTGCTTAGTTGCCAAGATGATATCTGTGCTTTCTCTATGGAGGGCTTGCTTCCTTCAGGCCTCAAGCTACCAGGAATGAGTTGGCATTCCCCCTTGGGCTCCATAAAAATGAAGGTCCACGTGAAAATGGCTGCTCACATCTTCAAACACATTCCCTTCACTCTCCACACACCTGTATCTGAACAGAGGCCATTTCTCTAACACATCAAAAGCATCAAAGCCACGAAGGAGTAAGATATTGCCCTCCAATCATGTGTTCTGGAAATCAGAGCCCAAGTTCATGTGCGGCAAGCTGTCAAAAACACTCACCTGGCCTCTTGCTTATGTCAGAGGAAAAATTCCCAATGATTTAGGAAAAGGAACATTCCTGGGTTAAAAAGTTACTATGATGTGTTGCTAGACCTGCCTTGCATTTTTTCCTTTTGGATAGCTATGTGAGACACCCCAGAAAATTGGGGCTGTGATGAACTCTATACAAACTGAGAGTAATTTGGGCTTCTCTAGGATATTTGACCATAACTCAGAGCAGTAGCTGGTGCAAGGACAGCCAAGCTACATAGGTTTTATATTTGTCATGCTGGCTGAGGAGGATGAGTTATGATGTTGGTGTTGGTGGTAAGATTTCCAATGCTCATGTTTTTGGATTCTTCCCCTCCAGTAATTAGGGCTCTCATGAATGGCAGCTTTCGAGTCATGCCACCTTTATCTAAGTCACTGAAAAATCTTGCTAAGTTCATAATATCTTTCCCCAAACCCTTTTCAGCTTCTCCTGTGCTTTAAGAGATTCAGAGCTCGCCCTTGGTCATAATCTTTGATTTTCTTTTTATGTATCAAGTCAGTTGAGACCATGGATAAGCATTCTTGGAGTCACTGTATGTAGCTTTTTAAATGCATTCTCTTCTCAGATATGAAAATAGTTGAGGGAAAGTTGTTTGAGTTTTGTTTGCAGGATATCACCTATTTGAATAACACAAATAAGGAACCTAGAGTCGCAAATAGAACATTGGTGTTGATGGGGACACTGTATTTGAGGCAGAGAATAAAAAAAGATTGCTTCCATTGTAATGAAAATAATCATTGACAGTGAGCGAAGCTTCAGATCAAGAAGTTGGAAATGATTGTGGGGGGTGAAAGTTGCTAGGTGCCTGAAAGAGTGTGGAGCGAGGACCAAGGGGCAGAGGCAGGGAGGAGGAGGCGCCAGAGCGGGGTGCAGCTCTAGTTCTTGTGCAGGATGCTTTTGAGGCTTCTCTCCACAGCTTCGTCCAGCTCCTCCTCCAGCTCCTCCTTCTTGGACATGGCTAGCTTGGACTGGTAATCCCTGACGACCTGGTCAATGTAAGGGGCGCTCTGCGTGCCGTGCAGCATCAGGGTCCACTCCTTCAACACCCCCTTCTGCGGTGCGCTCCCGACAAACCCCAGCTCCAGGGTCCAGGTGCCTCTGGCGTCTTCCCCCCACGTGTGGGTGGTCATGAAAGGCCACTTGTCAAAGCCCACCTTAGAGTCATCATCCCTCGGACGCCGGCTCAGCAAAATGGACTTGGTACCCATAGGAGAAGTCATGTTGATGTTCAGGTCCCCTCTCCTGGTTGCATTGACTGTGATGACAGCTTGCACATGCTCCAGGTAGCGGACGAAGTTTTCCTTTCCTTCGCATGCGTCGGTGGTGAGGGTCAGCACCAGCTTGCCAGTGGATGGTATTTTCCTGAGGGCAAAGTGATGAGGAGAGATGGTAAGGGGTAGGCATGTTACATGAGGGGAACTGAAGACAGCTTCAGGGAGCAGGAAGAGCAAGGGCTTTAGTTAGTCAGACAGACCTGAGCTCATTCCTACCCCAGCTGTGCGAGCCTGAACAAATTACTTAACTCTCTGAAACTTCTGTGTGGAAAGGGCATGGAGCAGATGCTGCTGCCGCCCCTCCCATTTCTTCTGAGTCACCCCCGAGTCCCCTGCAGCTGTGGCTCCCGTGTCCCCTGACTGCTTCCCACCTCGGGTATCAGCATCTCCCAGCTTCTCTCCCAGAGCGTTGCCTGTTCTGAGAGTTTGCTCAGCTTGTGTGCAGGGCAGCCCCTAAGTGTCAGGGATTCAACGCCCCGGGGACAATCCTCTAGCAATGATTGACAGAAGGCGGTGGATAAATGTCCCCAGGCTTCTCTGTTTTTCAGTGGGACAACTCAGTGTCCCCAGTGGGACGGAGCCTACTTGCCTACAGTGGCAGCTTGTTCCTCAATGTTCTCTTTATTGGTTTTAATCCCTCTTCCCTGTCTCACATCTTCACATCCCACTCATGTTTCCTGGGATCATCTCTCAAAATTGTTAGCACTCAAGTCCCATCTCAGGGTCAATCTAGAGTGACTTTTGGGACAATCTAGAGTGAGCTCATAATACCTCTCTGTTAAAGTGCTAAGTATTTTGATAAATAAAAGTAATTGTTAATGTGATCGTTGTTATCATAAAAAAGCTGAAATTGGGTTAATTATTCTAGTGAAGGAGAGTCCTTTGAAAGATCAGGGAATTTGGGAGTATCTTTGAGCACAGATTTGGAACCCAACAAAGGGTCAATCTAAGCATTTTAGCTCTCTTCCCATACAACCAATCTTCTCTGGAGGTAAGATGCTCAAAGCTCTTGCACCAGAAACATAATAAAGGACACCACATTGGAGGATTGCATGGCGTAATGGAAGAACTCTAGATTTTGGGAACAAAAATATTTGGATTAGACTTCTGCTTCTACAAGTACTGGTCAGGGGACCTTGAGCAAGTTGTTCAACTATTTCAAGTCTCACTGTCCCTGTGGGTGGGTGGGTTTTGCGAGGTTAAATAAGACCATGCATGGGAACTCCGAGCCTGGGCTTGGCACCTGGTGCTAGCTCCCCTTCCCTGTCTCTTCGTTCGTATCTTTCCTTGACACGGTTTTTATTTTGGAGCATAAAATGGCAAATACTTTTAAAGTACACATTTTGTAGATTACACTTATAAAGAAGATGCTGCTCACACACCTGCTCAGCGCCAAGTCTCAGTTCTGCATTGCTCTGGGAGCCAAGGCCATGGACCTGAGCTTCCCCTGCAGCTGGTCGACAAAGCAGTACTGTCCTGAGAGACTTAAAAAATATACTGGAACAGCTTCCGGGAGTGCTGCTGTGTGTGCTCTGCATGGACGCGAGTGCTGAGCAATGCATGAAGCATTCATTGGCCATAGACATCCAGTGATAATGGTGGCATCCCAAGCACCAGGCTCTGGGAAATCATTCAGTCCAGGGGGGAGAGCAGGCATGAGGCCAGCGCTGGAGGCCAGAGTATGGATAACCATTACCTGGAGCTCTCAAAGAAGATACTGTGTACTCAGAACCTGTTGTGTCAGACACAAAGCAGGTGAGCTGATAAATGACTGATGATCATTTGGAGGCCAGCCTGCAGGCAGAAAGCTATGAGGGGTGGACTAAAGTTCTAGCTGTGGGCAAGACATCTGAACTGTCTGAGCTCCTTACCTGTACAATAGGGATATATCACTCCCTACCTAGAAGAGCTGCTGTGAAGATAAAATAGATACACACCCTCATATGCGTCATATATTTACAAATGTCTAGATGCATCTGTTCAGTTCAATACAGTAGCCACTGACCACATGTGGCTATTGAACACTTGAAATGTGACCAGTGTGAGTAAGGAACTGAAATTTTAATTAATTTAATTTTAGTCATTAATTTAAACTTATTTAATTTTACTTAATAGTTGCATGTGGCTCGTTGCTTCTGTATTGGCTAGCACAGATCTAAATTGTTTGCGTCTGTATAATTTAAACATGGTAACAGCACCACCACCCAGAAAGTCTCTGGGGCTTCTGCTGTAAGTCTATTCCATCTTTGCTGTGGCTCACAGGCTCTAGGAAAAGCAGCTGGGGAAACTATGGATCCTGTTGTGCAGGTTTTCTGGTCACCCTGCAGGAGGCTTCTGGAAGGTCCAGAACCCTAAGTGTGAGTGAGTTTCTACACAGACAAGCAGGCAGGCCCAGATTGGAGGCTTCCTTCTAGAGTGGAGTCTCAGGAGCTCCGGAACTTTCTGAGAAGCACTGTCGGAGGAAGCAGAGGTTTACAGTGGAGCCCACATCAGGAAGAAAGGCCCCGGCTCTGAGTCCTGAGTTGAGTTGGAAGCCCTTACTTATTTTGATGGCCAGCCCATCTTAAGAAATTCAAGAAGGATATTCACAAGCTAACAAATAGAGACTGTTACCCTGAGTAATAGCCATTCTAGGTGTTCACTAGTCATTCTAGGTGTTCACTAGTCATTGTCAAATGCAATAGTCACTACTATCACAAGGAATCAAAACATAGCTGGATTCTAAACATTTTATTTTTATCCCCATTTGCATCTAGAGCACTTGTAGACTGGAGTTCAGAGTGACAGTTCTTTTGCAAGTTGATTTGTGAAAACTCTGGCAGAAAAGTGACATTGCTTCCCTGGGGAAAAACTGAAAATAGTTCTTTTGGGAGGGTATTTTTCTAAAGTGAGAAGTGGGGAGGCAGAGAGACAGACTCCCACATGCACCCAACTGGGATCCACCTGGCACACCCACCAGGGGGCAATGTTCTGTTCATCTGGGCTGTTGCTTTGTTGCAACCAGAGCCATTCTAGTGCCTGAGGTGGAGGTCACGGAGCCATCCTCAGCGCCTGGGCCAATTTTGCTCCAATGGAGCCTTGGCTGCAGGAGGGGAAGAGAGAGACAGAGAGAAAGTAGAGGGGAAAGGGTAGAGAAGCAGATGGGTGCTCCCCTTTTGTGCCATGGCTGGGACTTCCACACACTGGGCTGATGCTCTACAGCTGAGCCAACTGGCGAGGGCCTGAAAGTAGTTCTTAATTGGCAAAGAATTAGAGATGGGAAGGCCACTTTTGCTGGAACCCATATCCACAGCCCACTATGCAATAGAGTTTGTACAAGAGAGAAGTTCTTCCAGGCTGAGCAACCTCTTATGATCAAAGGAAAGAACTAAGGATTGAACTAAGCCCGAGACAACTGTCAGGCACACCATGGCTAAGGGGGTTTTACTAGACACAGTGCCTCAGCCAGATTCCCTCCACAGCTGCTCTGAACTTTGACTGCCATTTTTGGTTCTCAGCTGTCCCCTTCTCTACAGAATCATCCTCAGGGAATGGGAGTGACAAGTCACCTGTTCTGCTAGGCTTGGTTGATTCTTGGCAGATATAGGGATATACAAGGCTAGTGCCTTGGTTGTTGCTCTGCTCACTGCTCATGGCCGGCCCAGCACAGACGCACACAGGCAGTTGTATTTTTCCCTCTTATTTTAGTTGAGCACCATTCACCAGCTCTCCTGATAAAATCTCTTTCATGGTGGGTGGTAGCGGAGCAACCAAACGGCGCCGTGATTGGCCCACCATGAAAGCTGAAATGCCCACTAGTGGGCGGGAGGGACCAGGTTGACCAGCACTGCAAAAGTGGGTGGTTTTTATAAAAAGGTTTGCCATCATGGGCCTAGAGGTTCTAGATTGCCCCTCCCTTTGTGCTTGTTAATTAGCAAAAGAAAACAGAATGTACTGACCCAAATTAGCCCTTTCTCCATGTCACCAAAACGGCCGTTAATTATTCTTTCCCCTTATCATCTGATCTCCCTCTTCTGTAATCCTGTTACCTCTGTTCTACTTCTGATCAATAAAAGCTGAGGAAGAAGGAAATTCAGGAGGTCTTCTTTGCCTCCCTTGGTAGGCCTCCCCCTCTTCCTCTTGACATCAGTTTGTATCTTGAATAGGTTTTTTCCACATGACACTGGTAGTTCCCAGTGGGCTGGAGTACTACACCCTCCCAGGATCAAGTTGGAATTACAACTAAATTATAGAATAATCATCCTGAATAACCAACTGAAGACTAGCTGAAGAGAAGTCATATAATCAAGGATTCACAGAAGAAGCCACATCAACACTGGTAGAAAGGCCAGTGATGAGAATAGTGCTGGCCCCACTTTTACAGGCAGGGGCTGAGATTCCACATGGATATCTTAGCTATGGTGGGTTTCCCCTAAAAAGCATACGGTCTCAACCCCAGCGGGGTTCCCCAGCCCAGAGCACATCTGGCTGTGAAAATCAGCAGGCATTTTGTCTGTTAAGGAGAGACAGCAGTTTGCTGGATGGAGACACAGGTAACATCTTTAAGGGCCAACACACAAAATTTTATTTGCAGCACTCACCATGGGCTTCAGTGGAGGAAGGGTGAACCAGACTAGAGCCACTCGAGGAGTGTCTGGGGTTTGTGGCTTTGTGGCTCTGGGGAGAGAGCTGAAGGGGACAGTTGCTAGGATCCCTTTGTTGAGTCATTCCCCCAAACTGCAGACAGAGCGGATTTAACCGCAGGTGCACTGGGCGTATGCCCAGGGCCCTGATTTCTGAAGGACCCTGCAAAACCCCAACTTTACACTTTTTTTTTAATGACACCAAGTTTGGTTTCAAATTTGAATTTTTAACATTAATAGTACATAATATTTTTAATTTATTAAAAATATGATTAACATGTATTTTCATTTTCCCTGTCTCTTTTTTTTAAGGGGCCCAATATTTTCTTCTGTGCCCAGGGCCTCAACCTTAATTTGGTGCCCAGAGGCAACCTTAGTTTGCCTCTGACTGCAGACACTATCTTTCTTGGGTAGGTCACTCCTCTATGCAGAATCAGCCTGGTAAAAAGCAATGGCCTCACCCTCGGATTCCCTCTAATGCCACCCTGTGGAGCTTATGTCCTGCTGAAGAGTCAAGTGCCTTCACTGGAATGTAGAGGTCTGGGCAGACTCAGGGGGTATCAGTGAATGAGTTGCATGGCTTTAGGGTAGAGGTCATTCCAATCACTTTTCTGTGAACCTGACTGGCACTTCCTCCTCGCAGGAGATCCACTAGCCACACTCTCGGAGATCCCAGAGGTCTCATCTGCTTGACTTTTGGTGGCTTCATTCTGCCAAGGACTGGGTAAAATCTGGGACAGACTAAGTTGTGTGGCTCTGAGATGGGGGCCACACCCCATACCTTTCCCAAAGCCTGAGCAGCACCTCTCACCTCATGGGAGACCCACTAGCTCCATCATCCCAACTCCCAGAGCCCCCACCCTGCTGAGCTGGGGGTCCTCTTGGCAAAATATGGGACAGACTGAGTTGAGAGGTTCTAGAACAGGGGCTATTTCCCCCTTGCATGCAGTGCGGAACCCTCCCTTCATGCTGCCAAATCTTGGTCTGTTGGGCCTGACAAACTCTGTTGGTCTTATCTTGACAGTTCCCTGAGACCCTGCCCCACCATAAAGGTGTGTGAGCGCCCAGCCAGTGGCAGCTAGACTTGGTATACTCTGGGACTTTTGCTGAGTCTGAGTGGCCTCAAACCCAGCACTAGCACGAGTTTGAACTTGTATCAATCCGATGAACACCACTCACCCCTACCTGATGACTCACTGAGAATCTACCTCATAAACTCAAGTACCACCAGAGGCTATTTGAATGACTGAGACTAACAGGCAGACAACATGTGGAGACAGGTGTAGGTAAATCTCAGGATGTGTTGGGACTTTTGTTGACCTGCTCCTGAGCCCATTGCTGGTAAAAGCCAGTCATGGTGATCAGCTTGGTCCTTTCTGCACACACCTAGACCCAGCAGAGGCAGCCAAAACTACGGATCACATTTTATCCCAGGGACAATCACAGAAAGTGTCTGATATTGGCCTATACCAGAGTCCCTCCCAAAAGGACCCAGAACAAATAATATTATTTGGCGAGCTTCAGACAACATTAGAGCAAGATCCAATTGACTTCAAAACAGCATATCCAAAGGGACATCTCGGCAGGCACCAGACCCTGCTGAGGCAAATTCCACTTTTTTAAAAGAATTTATTTATTTATTAATTTTTAGAGAGAGAGAGAGAGAGAGAGAGAAGAGGGGAAGGAATAGGAAGTATCAACTCCCATATGTGCCTTGACCAGGGAAGTCCAGGATTTCAAACTGGCGACCTCAGCATTCCAGGTTGACGCTTTATCTTCTGCGCCACCACAGGTCAGGCCACTTTAAGTGGTCTGCATTCAGGGTAGACCCTCACAGTCAGCCAACCTGAGGGTTGACTCTATGTACAAATGAACCAATAGCAATCAAGACTTAATTGCAACAAATTAAGACATCAATGGCATATGTCATAGAACTAGAACAAATATTTCAAAAATTTATATGGAGCCACAAAAGACCCCAAATAACCACATCAATCTTGAGAAAGAAGAATAAAGTTGGAGGAATCATGCTACCTGTTATCAAACTATACTACAAGGCCAAAACAACATAGTACTGTAATGAAAACAGACACATAGATCAATGGAACAAAATAGAGAGTTCAGAAATCCATCCATACCTAGATGGTCATTAATATTTGATAAAGGAAACAAGAACATACAATGGTGTAAGGACAGTCTATTTAATAAGTGGTATTGGGAATATTGGGCAGATATGTGCCAAAAATGAAACTAGGTCACCTTCTTACATCATACACAAGAATAAACTCAAAATAAATTAAAGACTATTAGACTTGAAACCATAAAAATCCTATTAGAAAACATAGGCAGTAAAATCTTGAACGTTTCTCACAGCACTATTTTTTCCTGATATATCTACTAGGGCAAGGGAAACGAGAAAAGATACACAAATGACACTACATCATACTAAAAAGTTTTTGCACAGCAAAGGAAACTATCAACACAATGAAAAGACAACCCACTGAATGGGAGAACATATTCACTGATACATCTGATAAGGGATTAATATCCAAAATTTATAAAGAACTTACGAAACTCAACACTCAGTCCAATTAAAAAATGGCACAGGACCTGAATAGACACTTTTCTAAAGAGTACAAACAGATGGCCAATAGACATATAAAAAGATGGTCAACATCATTAATCATCAAAGAAATGCAAATTAAAACCATAATGAGATATCACCTCACACCTGTCAGAATAGCTACCATCAATAAAGCCACAAACAACAAGTGTTGGCAAGGATGTGGAGAAAAGGGAACCCTCCTGCACTGCTGGTGGTAATGCAGACTGGTGCAGCCGCTGTGGAAAGCAGTATGGAATTTCCTCAAAAAAATAAAAAAATGGAACTTCTTTATGACTTAGTGATTTCACTTCTGGGAATTTATTCAAAGAAACCCAAAACACTAATTCAAAGGAATATGTGTATCTCTATGTTCATGGCAGCATTATTTACAACAGTCAAGATTTGGAAGCAGCCCAAGATGTCCAGCCTGGTGGATGAAGAAGCTGAGTACATTTACACAGTGGAATACTACTCGGACATAAAAAAAGGACATCTTTTTTTTTTTTTTTTTTTTTTAATTTAGTGAGAGGAGGGGAGGCAGAGACAGACTCCCATATGTGCCTCAACCAGGATCCACCAGGCAAGTCCATTAGAGGGTGATGCTCTGCCCATTTGGGACCCTTGCTCCATTGAAACTGGAGCCATTTTTTAGCACTTGAGGCAGAGGCCACGGAGCCATCCTCAATGCCAGGGGCCAACTCGCTCCAATCGAGCCTTGGCTGCAGGAGGGGAGAAGAAAAAGAGAGAGAGAGAGAGAGAGAGAGAGAGAGAGAGAGAGAGAAAGAGGAAGGAGAGGGGGAGGGGTGGAGAAGCAGATGGGTCCTTCTCCTGTGTGCCCTGGCCGGGAATCGAACCCAGGAAATACACACACTGGACCGACGCTTTGCCACTGAGCCAACCAGCCAGGGTCAAGAAGGAAATCTTACCCTTTGTGACAGCATGGATGGACCTGGAGAGCATTATACTAAGTGAAATAAGCCAGTCAGAGAAAGACAAATATTCTATGATGTCACTCATATGTGGATTCTAACAAAATAAACTAACAAACAAAATAGAAACAGACCCATAGATAGAGAGCAGACTGACAGTTGTCAGAGGGGAGGGGATTTTTCGAGGCTGAGTGAAAAAGGTAAAGGGATTAAGCAAAAAACAAAACAAAACAAAACCAAAAACAAAAAAACAACCAACCAAAAAACAACCCCAAACCCAAAAATAACCTCATAGACACAGAAAACAGCATGGAGATGACCAAAGGGCGAGGGGGTGGGGGAGGTAGAAGATGGTAAAGAGGGAATAAATGTGATGGAAGGAGTCTTGACCCGGGGTCATAAATGCACAATACAATGTACATGTGATGCACTGTAGAATCGTACACCTAAAACCTCTATAATTTTACTAACCAATGTTGCTGCAATATATTCAATGAAAAAAAAAATGTTTTTCAAATTGACTGTTTCTCTGGGAAGAGTGATGCTGAGGAATCCCATAAACCTGACCATCGCTTTTGCCCCACTCAGGCTGTCTTTGTGCACGTCACAGAAAGTGGCAGTTGTCTGGGCTGCTGACCCCATATCCCAGCCCCTCAGGAGCACAATTCATGGTGATAAGGACCTCCTCTGCCAGAGGCACGGCCACCTCAGGCTCTGTTGCCTGAATCTCCCTGTCCAGCCCCCGAGTTCTCTACAGAGAACTCTGCTCTAGCGCTAGCTCACTTTCATCTGCGAGCAAGTTCAGGACTAGATGGCAGAGGGCACTGAGGGCACGCACAGCCCCTCCAACAGGGTCGTGCCTCGAATTTCCCTGGCTGCTCCGCTGCTCCTATTGTCCTCATCTAGGCATCTTCTTCGTACCCCGGTGATGTTTGCTGAATAGCCATTTATTCATTCATATAAAAATATTTATCATGTGTCTACTAAGGGCAAGGTGCTGTTCTAGGTTCTGAGGATACACCACGAATGCAGACAGACCTGGTCCCTGTCCTTGTGGGGGGCCCAGATGAGCCAGGGATGAAATCCTCTCTCATGTCCTTTCATTAAAAATACTACCGCTGGCCTGACCTGTGGTGGAGCAGTGGGATAAAGTGTCGACCTGGAAATGCTGAGGTCGCCGGTTTGAAACCCTGGCTTGCCTGGTCAAGGCCCAGATGGGAGTTGATGCTTCCAGCTCCTCCCCCCTTCTCTTTCTCCCTCTCTCTCTCTCTCTCTCTCTATCTCTCTCCCTCTCCTCTCTAAAATGAATAAATTAAAAAAAATACTACTGCTGAAACTGGACAAACTCCCTAGCTTGTTGTAAGCTGTTGGGACATTCACAACTCTGGGCCTCAGATTCCTGAACTGCAAAATGATGGATGTGGACAATGTATTTCCAGCATTGCCTCTGGCTCCAAATCCCACCTTTGTGTGGGTTTCAACAGAATGTGAAGCACATGCAGAGACTGGGAGATAAACTGTCATTCATCTCTGCATTTATCTCTCCTCCCCGCCCCCGCTCAAAATGCTCAGAGCTTGGAGATCATTAGAGACCCACCTTTCACATCCAGTGTGGCCTCAGCAGATAAGGTCTGATATCGACATGGATCTCAATTAAGAGGCCCCCGTGCACCCCAAGCTGGCTGTTCCCCTAAATACTGCAGCCAAGCCACTTTCCTGTACATTGTCCATGGAGCCGCTGTGCGACTGACTGTAGACACAGCTCCAGGGCCCCACCCACCAGGGGTGTTTCAGCCCCCACCTGCTGCTGGCGGAGCATTCTCCCTCTTTGCAATAAGAAGTTCCAGGTCCAGGGCTTTGCAGACAGGACAGACGGTGGAGCTGCTCACTCTGTGAACTCGGGCCATTTACTTTGTCTTGCTGAGCCACAGTCCTCTGCAAACAGACTAGTGATGCCCACCTTCCGTGATTACATGCGATGGTGGGAAAAAAGTGCCAGCTTGGGGACTGTCTGAGAGCAGCTCTTAGTAAGTGACTGCACCGCGCCTGCACCCTCACGGGGCTGCCCTCACACAGGTGTCTTGGTGTGGGAGTGAGCCGTGGACCTGAGTGAGGGGGCCTGGGGGAGTAGGAGATGGACGGCCCAGCTTCCCTGCAGGCTTGACTTCTGCACACCCCCTCACAGACTGATGTTATTAAATGTACACGTCCCATTCTTCTTGTGCTATCTAGCATCTCTCTATTACTGTGTAATTACCCGACGTGCCTTAGAGCTGAGCTGTCCCAGATGGTGGCTGCTAGCTACATGTGGCTATTTAAATTTAGATGAACTAATATTAAATCAAATGGAAACTTTGGTTCCTCATCACACTAGTTACATTTCCTGCACTTCATAGCCACAGTTATTGTGTTGGACACTCAGATATAGAACATGCCCATTGCTGCAGCCAGTCTCCTGGTACTTCTAAATAACTCAGAAAACTGTTCTGAGCTCTGACAAGCAAGCACAGCTGTCAAAGCCCACTTGATACTTATATTAGGCGAGTCAGTTATGGTGAGTAGGATTTACCCTTCAATTCCCCATTTGAATGGTGATTCCCAGTCTTGTCTCTGTTTGGTCACTCTGTTCCTAGACCTGGCAGGGACAGGGTCTCTTGAACAGCAAGTTATGAAGTTTGAGGAGGGGTGACCACCAACTCAGTAGGTATATCAGAGTTCCTGGGGGGGGGCATATTAAAAATCCCCTCAGGTCCTTCTGATTCTCCCTGAGCCTCACCTCCTCCAGTGGAGAATCACTGAGATCCACTGAGACTCCTCTTGGGGTGGAGTTCTGGAGCCAGAAGGCCTGGGTTCAAATCCCAGTTTGGCTGCGCAGTAGCTTGATGACCTTCTGCATGCCCTTAACCTTGTGAGCCTCTTCCCATCTGCAATGACACTCCTGAGCCCAAGCAAGGCTGCTCTAATAGGGGCCTGAATGCACAGCAGAGCTCACTAAGGCCGATGTCTTACAATGGAAAAAGCCTGGGTTTGCATTCAGATGGGCTTTGTTTCAAGTCCTGGTCTGCCCCTCATGGCCTGGAACACTTCCCTCATGCTTTATCAGCTCAGCTTCCTCACCAGTAAGAAGTAATAATGATAGCACGCACCTCCTGGGCTTAGGATGGTTAACTACAAACAGTGTATGTAAATGGGCCAGGTACATTATGGTGTGTCTCCCTGAGACACAACATGGGACCAGTTTGTTCTTAGTACTGCAAAATATTCACACCCCGACTGTGTGAGCTGAGGCACAATCGCAAGCATCCAAAACAGGGTGGCTAGGAAACTTATGTGATTGCAAAGTGAATGACACCTAGTAGATGCCCATAAAAGTTAGTTCCTTCTTTTGCTTATTCTTATAGCCTTTGTGACCTTGATGGAGTCAACCAACCCTTTGGGGACACCCTGTCTTCAAGTGGAGGGGTACAAGGACAAATGATCTGTGTACATGGCAGCTTTGGGGAAACTGATAGGAAATCTGCAAGACTCTAATCTAAAGTATTTAACATACATCACGTGAGGCTCGTGCTGCTCTGTTTTTAAAAATTAGTATAGGACTTGGGCTGAAGCAGTGCTTTCCTATGTAGTACTGTTGGGATTATGGACTAGTCCCTGGGAAATGACACAGAGTCCTGTGACAGTCGCTCCGAGCCGCTTTCTAGGGGCTCAGCGCGTGAACACTAAGGACGTTGACCCATGGGAGGATGCTGCCAGTTAGAAGGTTACACAATTTTGAATTCATATAAGAATTAGGCAAATAGGCATCCAAAGTTCTATGAGATTATTACCTTTCTTTTTCCTACAGGTGTGAACTAGGAGTGTCCAAAGTCATGAATAAGAGGGCAAGGCACAGTTACATTTGCTGAGCACCTGCTCCCATGAGCCAGCTCTGTGCTGATTGTCTCACTAATGGCTCCCAGAAGCCTGGTGAGGACAGAGATGTTAGCTCTATTTTACTGGTGAAGAGAGAGAGATGAAGACCTTGTTTTGAGTCCCCAAATGGCCAAATTCAAGGGGTATATCAATTTATATAGGAAAAAAACTCCTACATCTTAATTTTCACTAACTTATAATGGAAGCGGCTTCTTTGATTATGAACACAGGCCACATGCCAGAGTGATAACACCTCCTCAGTCTGTCAACAAGAAGCCCAGAGACTTTCATATCCCATTATAGTCTTTGCAGCATCTTGAATGTAGCATTTTGATCATCATTATCATTGCTTGAAATGATCATGGCTATTCAACTTGACATTAGGTGTGTTGATAAAGGACATATTTTATCACTACAATTTTTTAAAAAAAATTTATAACTGGTTTCAATATATCTATCTGGTGGCTTCTTTTGAATTCCTATGTATTTTATCTAAAGCATTTGAGAACAGTGTACTAAGATGGGTCTAAATACTTTACCATATGGCCAAAGGGGACTAGGGTACAAAAGGTGAGAATTGTTAAAATAGAGGTTTGGAGAGGTCATAATATTGTCCAATTTAGTAAAATTAAGATTTGAGGCCCTGGCCAGTTGGCTCAGTGGTGGATGTCCTGGGTTCAATTCCTGGTCAGGGCACACAAGAGAAGTGATCATCTGCTTTTCTACCCCTCCCTTTCCCTCTCTCTTTTTCTCTCTCTCTTCCCCTCCTGCAGCCATGGTTTGATTGGTTTCAGTGAGTTGGCCCCATGGTGAGGATGGCTCCATGGGCTCCACCTCAGGTGCTAAAAATAGCTCAGTTGCTGAGCAACAGAACAATGGCCCCATATGGGGCTTGCCTGGTGGATCCCAGTTGGGGTGCATACTGCTGCCCCTCCTCTCATTTAAATAAATAAATAAATAAATAAATAAATAAAAAAAAATAAGATTTAAACCCAAGTCTGGGTAACTGACTATAGAAACTGCAGTCCTTTTCCAAGACCAAAAAGGAATGGGGATAAAATGTAGTGTGAGAGGGTTCTGGCTTTGGCCAAGCTCAGACGATCAATAGAAATAAGGTTGGGACGAAGGATAGTTAGAGATGAATTCTACCACCAGGTAAATGCTATAGGTCCCAGAGGTATGGCCTCACAATGGAATATGACGCAGCAATGGGAATGAATGAGCTACATATAATAACTTGGATTGATTTCACAAATGTATGATGAGTCCAAGAAAGTGGACACCAAAGTGTCCATACCACATGATTTAGTTAGCTAAAGCCCAAGGACTGTTCAGCTAATCTATAGGGTCAGGAATGGAAACAACGGCTGTCTATGGGATGTGGGAATTAATTGGAAGGGGGCAAAAGGAATCTTTCTGGGGTGATGAAATGTTCTAGTTCTTGATTAGATGGTGGTTTCTCAGGTATATATACATTTATCAAAACTCAAATAATACATTTAAGTTTTGTGCATTTCACTGTATGTACACAATACCTTAATTAAAAATAACAATGATAAAAAATATTATTTCTATTTTACTAATCGACCAATGAGAAAAGAAATTGAATCAAGAGAGACACTACTTTCTAATCCTGTTGCCATGGTAGGAAGTTGGAAGGGAAGTGGGCATATGTGACCAGCTCAGTGGTTTCTGTGTGGGAACTTCTCACTTAAATCCCTTCAAATGTCTATCCACTTCACTTAGAATCAAATCAGGTTCTTACATTGTCCCACAAGTAGAACATATAAATTAATTTTGTTATAGTCATACAAAAGAGCACTCTTCAACAATGAGAATAAATGAACTACAGGCTCACACTAAACGTGCTTGAATCTCACAATGTGATTCTGAGCAAAACAATCTAGAAACGAAGGAGAACACAGTGTATGATTCCATATATATTAAGTAAAAAATAAGCGAAATAATCTGTGGAGTTAGAAGAATAGTGGTAACCCTTGGGAGATCATGGCAGAAGGGGATATAGGGATTTCTGGGATATTGGCTGTGTTCTGTTTACTGATCTGGGAGCTTGTTACACTGATTGTTTTTTGCAATTAAAAAAATGGCATAAGGCACAAAAAAAAAAAACAGTTCAAGCTCACACCTAAAAGCAGGGTTCTAAGTTACGCAATTGTGTTCTACGTAAATGGCACCCTGGAGTTGTGCAATGCTATAGCTCTCTCTGGAAGCTGGTTGTCCCTGAATCAAATGTAGCACATCTCCCTGACACAGAGAGGCAATCTAATATTGTCACCAATGCCATGGTACCATCTCTGGGGCATTTCCACATGCAGCAGAGGAACCACTGCCCCCACTTACTCAGGGTCCTGCACGGAGCCTCCCACACAGTGGAATCTCTCTGGCACGGTTTTCCAGTCTTTAGCCATTTTCACCATGGCACCTGCGTCAAGGACCCCGTAGCCAAAGAGGTGGTTAAACTCCAGGCCGACTCCGTTCCGCCGCCACTGATGAACCTCATCGTGAAGCTGGTTTCGTTTGGAGGTGAGCACAGTCAGATGTTGCATGTCTCTCCAGGTTAGATCCAGGCTGGATACCAATTCAAAGAGAGTTTGAGAATAAGGGCAAAAGGGGAGATAGAGACAGGGAGAGAAACACAATGACTAAGATAGGGCAAAGCCCCTTGTAAGGTTTTGGAACATTTATAAACTCCCAAGTCAAGGGAGAATTTCCATGCACTATTTAAAACCATTATATACATAGGTCTCTTAGAAAAAACTTGCCCCTCTTACCTGAATTTATTAGAAATGTGCATTCTAACACATACACTGGAATGGCTAAAATGGTAAGACTGACAATACTCAGTATTGACAAATGTGCGGAACAATCGGAACTCATGCACTTTGCTGGTAGGAGCGTAAATTACTGCAACCACTTTGGAAAACTATTTGGCTGTATCTTCTAATATTGTCTATATGCTTAAACTATAGCCCAGAAGTTCCATTTCTAGGTATGTATTTAACAAAAATGTGCGCATATATTCACCAGACATATGTACTAGAATGTTCACAGGCCCAAAATGTGAAGCCCTCAAATGCCCATCCAGAGTAAAATGAATAAACTGGCTGAAGTGTGTTTATAGAATTTTGAATACTATAAAAGCAACAAGAATGAATGAACTATAGCTACTCTAAGTCTTACAGATGAGTCGCACAAACAGGATGTTGACCATTGGAAGCCAGTCATCGAAGAGAACAGGTTGTATTATTCCACTTGTTTAAAGTATAAAACCAGGCAAAACTAATCTATGTTGTCAGAAGTCACATTACTGGTTAGCCTTGGTGGGGGAGGGGGCTAGGGGCTTCTGGGTGCTGGCAGTGCTGTTTTTTTTTTTTTTTCTGAAGTTGGAAACGGGGAGGCAGTCAGACAGACTACTGCATGCGCCTGACCGGGATCCACCCTGCACGCCCACCAGGGGGCAATGCTCTGCTCATCTTGGGGCATCGTTCTGCTGCAATCAAAGCCATTCTAGCGCCTGAGGCAGAGGCCACAGAGCCATCCTCAGCGCCCGGGCCAATTTTGCTCCAATGGAGCCTTGGCTGCAGGAGGGAAAGAGAGAGACAGAGAGGAAGGAGAGGGGGAGGGGTGGAGAAGCAGATGGGCGCTTCTCCTGTATGCCCTGGCTGGGAATCGAACCCAGGACTCCCGCATGCCAGGCTGACGCTCTACCACTGAGCCAACCGGCCAGGGCCGCAGTGCTGTTTCTTGATCTGAGTGTTGCCTATATTCGTGTTCCATTTTTGAAAATAAGGCTGTCAGTTCTTCAAGGGCAGGGACAGTATCTTCTGCATGTTTTTATCCTCAGTGTTCAGGTCACAGAACACAGAACTGTCGACACACTGTTCAGTAAGTAAACAAGTCTACCTGCAAATGCTATTGTATTTAGAAGTTAGTGTTTAATGTTACTCAGTGTCTGTGTTTTTCAAACTGCAAGTCATGGCCCAGTTGTGGACTGGGAAATCAACTTATTGCACATGTTGCCTACGTGGGACACGTACAAAAGTCTTTGGGTGAGGGCATTTAAAATCCCACTGCTAGGGCCAAAGCTCAGACCAATTAAATCAGACTCTATAGGGGTGGAACCCAGGTATTGGAAATTATTAACACTTCTCAAGTCATTCCAATAGACAACTAAGGTTGAGAACCAGTGAGACCAGGGACTGTCATTAAAAAATAAATGGCAAAGAACAGAAAAAAAGAACAATATACATTTCCTCCCATTCTTTTCCAAGTGAGAAGAGGGCAGATAGAGAGATAGACTCCCATACATGCCCCGACTGGGATCCACCTGGCAACTCCTGTCTGAGGCTGATGCTCTGCCCATCTGGGGCCATGCTTGCAACTGAGCTATCTTTAGTCCCGAGGCAGAGGCTTCATGGAGCCATCCTCAGCATCTGGGGCTGATGCACTCAAACCAGTTGAGCATGGCTATGGGAGGGAAAGACAGACAGAGAGAAGGAGAGAGAGAGAGAGACAGAGAGAGAGAGACAGAGAGACAGAGACAGAGAGAGACAGAGAGTGTGTGAGAGAAAGAGAAGGGGAAGGGGGAGAGGTGAAAGGGCAGATGGTCTCTTCTCCTGTGTGCCCTGACTAGGAATTGAACCTGAGACATCCATATGCCGGACCAATGCTCTACTACTGAGCCAACTGGCCAGGGCTAGTTTACATTTTATATAATATGGAAAACTTTTTTCATGGAACTTTTGGGGTGTGCGTGTTAGGCTGCAGTACAAAATTTATTTCTCACTGAGAGTCATGGTCAAAGCAGTTTGAAAATCCATGCACTATGTCTCTTCTCAGAAGTCAAATAATTCAAAGAAATAGGAACAACATAACTCATTAGATAAAATTTTAACACATGCAGTGTTTATTAGTTGGAAGCTTTGGATTAGAGCCAACAATGCTAATGATTCACATGCTCTTGAAATGTAGCTCTTTAGCTTTTAAGGAGAAAGTTTCAAGGAAGGTCAATGGTTATTTGAGAAAATTAAGAACATATCTTGGACATATGATTCCCAGGACCCAGGTAAATGGTGTGAAACTTCCTGAAGTTGATAATGACGAAGCTCAGTATTTTGTCTGAATGAAATTCTGAACTCATTTAATCCAGAATGGATTATGGTTGACAAGTGAAAGATTTGGCGACTGAGGCGACCCGAGGGCTGACTGGCAGGCGGAGTATCTGTCATCTTTGCTAGGGGTCAGCCACAAACATGTGCTCTGCTTCCTGACATTCAGAGAAGGGCCCCCTCCTTCTCTGAATAACATTAAACACTAACTTCTCCGTGCACTTAGTCTCATGGGGTGTGTGCGAGAGATAAGGTGTTGGAACAAGGATCTTTTCACATCTGTGATAAATCAGAGCTGAGCCCACATTCCAATGTAATTGAGTTGTGACATTGTTTGGTTACCATTTACATATGTCAGAGAAGTCAAGCTGCTTCCCTCCTGGTTCTCTTTTTGGAGCAATTTCAGCATCGACGGAAAGAGTACATTTGTGTAAAAGAGGTATTTTCTCAACCTGCTTTTAGCTTTAATCCTATCACAGAACTCTAGTATCTTAGGTAATACCTTTTTAATAAAAACAAATGTACAGAATATCTACAATATAAAGGTTACTGCTTTGTAGGACAAGTACTGTGAAATGTTCTTCCTTTGTCCTCAAATATTTTATATAATGGTTGGGAAAATAAGACACATATACAAAAGAAAGTATAGCACAATAAAGTGAGTGCATGAATGTCCATTCAGTGTCCGCCATGTCCAGGCACTGTGCTAGTTCTGAACACTTTGTGGGAAGCTCCTAGCCTCCGGTGACAGACAGAAAATCAATATTTAAAAAGGAACAATGCCACAATGAGATATAACTTACATCTGTTAGAATGGGTATTATAAAAAAGATGAGATAAATTCTATTTAAACAGGGACAATGCCACAATGAGATATAACTTACATCTGTTAGAATGGGTATTATAAAAAAGATGAGATAAATTCTGGCAAGGATGTGGACAAAAGGAATCCTGGGCACTGTTGGTAAGAATGCAAATTGGTGCAGCCACTGTGGAAAAAAGCATGGAGGTTCCTCACAAAACAAAAATAGAACTACCGTATGACCCAGCAATTCCACTTCTGGGAATACACCCAAAGGAAACAAAAACACTAACTTGAAAAGTTACCTGCACCCTCACGTTCAG
Source organism: Saccopteryx leptura (assembly GCF_036850995.1). Lineage (NCBI taxonomy): Eukaryota > Metazoa > Chordata > Mammalia > Chiroptera > Emballonuridae > Saccopteryx > Saccopteryx leptura. The sequence goes on from NC_089507.1 coordinate 181,651,459, forward strand.
AGCCACATTATTTATAATAGCTAAGAGATGGAAACAATCTAAGTGTCCATTGCTGGGTGATGAATGGATAAAGTTTATCTATTAGATATAAAATGGAATACTATTCAGCCATAAAAATAAGAGAATCTTGCCATTTATGACGACATAGATGGACCTTGACCATATTATTCTAAATGATATGTCAGGCAGAGAAATACACATACTGTGTAATCTTACTTATATCAATATATGAAGTCTAAAAACAACCAAATCAAACCAAACCCAAATGAATAGAAAAGTAGATAAAACTTGTTACCAGAGACATGGGGCGGGGAGGTGGAGGCATTGGAGGAAGGTGGTCAAAAGGTATAAATTTTCAGGTATAAGATAAATAAGTACTAGGGATGTAATGTACAGCACGATGACTATGGTTAGCACTGCGGTATGATATATAAGAAAGCTGTTAACAGAGTATATCCGAAGAGTTCTCACCACGAGGAAAATTTCTTTTTCTTTTCATTGTAACTCTATGAGATGATGGATATTAATTAAACAGATTGTGCTAATCATCTCAAAACACATGTAAGTCAAACCATCATGCTGTACACCTTAAGCTTATATTGTATAATGCTGTATGTCAATTATATCTTCATAAAACAGAAGAAATAATTAAGGGAGGGCTGTCATGAAAAGGGAGCTAGGATTAATCTACCAAAGGGGGGATGTCTCAGACTGTAGTCCTCAAACCCCCTGTGTCAGAACCATGTGGGGGGTACTGACAAATGCAGATTCCTGGCTTCAGCCCCAGCTCTCCTTGAATCAGCCTCTTAGAGGTTGTGAGCCTGAGAATTTGCACTTAAGACAACATGATGATTCTTCTGCACATGATGTTGGATGTGAAATAAATAATGATGTCAGACAGGACCCAGAAATGTACATCCCGTGGGCTTAGCCAATCTGTAGCCAAAAGCTTAAGCCAAGCTGGTCCAGGGGAGTGGTTCTAACTCCCTGCACGGCACTCAGGTGTTTGTTAAAATTGCAGCTTTCCAGGCACGATCCTGGAGATTCTGAGTCATATACCTGACGTGAGCTTGGATATCCATTTTTAACAAGCACTCCAGGGATTCCAATCACAGGGTGTCCTCGGGTTACGACACAGTTCTGTTCCTAAGACAGTGATGTAACCGAATTTTGGTGTAAGTTGAAACACACCTTAGCCTAACACAAATGAAACACTTGTGCTTTTAACAGTCCAAAATGGCATGGGTAAGCATACTGGGGGATGCCAACTCCCTCACTCATCTCTGGCATTACTACGTATTCTTCTGCCGCATGCAACCAAACTAGTTTGCCAGTGCAGTGCATCAGTATGATGCTAACGGTGTAAGCTGAAACAATCACGTCTCAATTTTTAAAAGTTTTTATGGGAGTGAGTGTTGTAAACTCAAAACATTGTATGTCAAGACTGTCATAACCCAAGGACCCCTTGTATTAGGAAATTTGAAAAACACTGGTCCAGGGGGTCATTAACAATCTCTTAGGAAGTGGCATTTTCAGCCAACATCAAGGGGATGAGTAGGAGCAACTGAGTGAAAAGACAGGTAAGGCGATGGTTCTTGGGGAGAGATGGTTCTGGAGCAAAGGATTTAGAGGTGGGAGAAAACAAGTATTGTGCAGGTGATAAGCTTAAGCAAACACAGGAAGGCAAGAGCCCCTACATACTGGAGGGAGAGCCAGGAATTATAAGGCAGGAGATGATGACAGGGCGTTCACCCACATTAGAACACAGGGACTTGATCTCAGGACAGCCAGTAAGGGCAGAGTGAGATGTGACCCGATCTTTATAAACAATTCCATGGAGAATGAAATTGAGACATATGGGATTGGAAGGCAGGACCACACTAGTCAGGGGCTGCTGTAGGCATCTAGGTAAGACCATAAGGAACAAAGCTGGGAGCTGTTATAGGCCATGCATGAGTAAGTCCCAGGAGAATTATCAATAAAAGCTGTTATATTCGTGCGGCTGGCTCCAATCACTTATAGGAAACTGTGATGGTCTAGAGATAAATAAACTCAGAGTAGACCAGTTGGCTCTTGGTTTGGAGCAAACATCCAGAGATCCAAGTGCAACTCAGGATTTCCAGAGGAGACTGAGGATGGTTACATTTTCATCTGGAAAGGCCAGGGCTCCAAAGAAAAAGGTCACTTAGAACACTGTGGAGAAAATCCTGGACAGACATGGCAGTTGTCTTGAGCAAGGAGAATGTGGCAAAGCTGGTCTGTAGCCCAGGAAGAGATTGCCTTCCTGTGGCTGAAAGAACAATATTGCACCAGGTGGGCTCAGGAAGGGCTGTTTCTTATAAAGCTGGTCCTGGCAAGTGAATCGTATGCTTTAGATGGTTGCCCTGTGTCTAATGAGCAGAACTGGATCTCCCACAGAGCCTCGCATTTGCCGTAACTTAGAGTTGGTTTACCAACTTCTCGCTAAGAAGAATAAAGTACAAAATTTTGACTTTTTTTTTTTGAGTTCTCTGTGAGGATTGCCTCTCACCATTGTCTTTCAGAGTTCTACCATTTATAGTATCAAATTCTCCTGGACCCAGTTTTCCTTCTAATGATCAAGGCAGCAAAGGGAATTTAGGCAAGAACATGCATTTTTAGAAGACTTGCAAACTGAAAGGCTTTAAAGAGGTTGCAGTGTAAAGATTTGGAGGAATGACTTCTGCTAACATCTAGTAAATCCTAGAAGCCAACAGCATTTAACCCCTGCATTGAGAGGTATGACCTTTATGTGAACAGAGTGAGGTGTGTGACCCTGAGCATGCAGCTTCATTCGTCTGGGCTGCGTTCTCCTTGTGCAGAAGAAGAGATGCTTGCAGCATAGCAAGACCCATCTGTTCTGTTTTCTTTTTTTTTCTTTTTGTATTTTTCTGAAGTGAGAAGCAGGGAGGCAGAGAGACAGACTTCCGCATGTGCCTGACTGGGATCCACCCGGCATGCCCAGTAGGGGGCGATGCTCTGCTCATCTGGGGCATTGCTCCGTTGCAGCTAAAGCCATTCTAGTGCCTAAGGTGGAGGCCATGGAGCCATCCTCAGTGCCTGGGCCAACTTTGCTCCAATGGAGCCTTGGTTGCGGGAGAGGAAGAGAGAGACAGAAAGAAAGGAGAGGGGGAGGGGTAGAGAAGCAGATGGGTGCTTCTCCTGTGTGCCCTGGCTGGGAATTGAACCCGGGACTTCCACACACTGGGCTGACGCTCTACTGCTGAGTCAACTGGCCAGGGCCCCATCTGTCTTCTTTCGGCTTTAAAATCCAGAGTCTATTCTCTAAACTTGGACAGGATTAAAAACCACTTATTTTCAGTCTGAGAAAAAGAAGGCATTTGTAAGTCAAGCTGGTTCTTTCTCCACAGTCCCTATTGGTCTAACAGTTATAAACTGAGAGAAAAACCAGTTTACACGCTGCTCTGGTGTAATTGTGATGTGTAAAACCTCATTTTGAAGAAATCAAACCCAGATTTTGTGCATAGCTTTTGAGGAAGAGTCAATTTATTCACTGCAGCCTATTGTCCTGGGCAGAATGAGTGGTGAGACCTTCCGTCCAAGTGAAGTTGAGCCAAGTGAAGACACTGGAGTTGGAGCCCAGGATCCCTAGTGTTTGAATCTCAGGTCTGCTATTTTCCAAGCATGTGAAATTAGATAAGTTACTTTAACAATCTGAGGCTCAGAGTTCTGATCTATAAAATGGGATAAGGCCTTAGAAGTTTGTTATAGGGGGTAAATGTAGATTACCATGTGACAAGTTACTAGCATGATACTGAATATTCAATAATTTATTATTATTATTAATAATAAAATCTACCTAATATATTGATCGTCAATGTAAGTTAGAAGAGAATAGAAACTATTTCCCAGGTAAAGTATTGGTCACACTATTTAAAAGTAAATTAAAGTTTTTCAGCTTTGAGGCATATTCAACCCTCAAATAAACACATCCAATTAAAAATGCACTTTCCTATAGGCATGATAGCTTTGAAGCAGACTTGTAATATACCAGGAAGTCATAGGAGACCCATTGGTGATCTAACTTTCTAGTTTTCTGATAAGACAATAGAGATCAATAGGAGCTAAGTGATTGCCCACTTGTTGAAAGACACTAGTAATTCTCTCTGTTGTACCTATCTTCTTTATTTATTAAGAAAACCTCAATTTTATTCAGAACGACAATGTTATCAGCTATAAAACTACATTTCCCAGCTACCCTTGCAGTCTGGGGTGGTCCTCCAACAGTGTTGGTCAATGAGAAATAGGCCACTGGGTGGAACGTTTGGAAAACTCTTTAAATGAGCTGACTCAGCTGGTGGATTTCTTTTTCCTCTTTGCTCTTCTCTTTTTTCTGCTTGAAATGTAAACAGGATGATTGTAGAGAATATGAAGGTAGAAAAGGAGAAATTTGGAAAAAAAACTGGATTCCGTGATTCCTGGTGGTAACCCCATACCTGCCCTGGACTCTTTACCTCTGTTGTATCTTTCACATGACAGAAAAAAAAACCCTGTTTGGTTTAGCTGTTGTTATTCAAAATTTCCGTTTTTGATCTAGCACATTCTGCACAACAGTACCCTGATTCACAGGTTCATAGAGTCACTGCCTTACTGGGAGTCACACACCCCAGTGCACAGACCAGCAATGAGCTGGCTGCTTATGTAGTGCCTGGAGTGGAGCTGAATAAACAAACTCCTGGGTCATTTTGTTGCAGGAAGTGACCCCATGGAGGATAGACACTCAGATAACTCAATCAATAAAGGAAGGAGAATTTATTAAGCCGGTGGAGCACATGGGACTTGTAGCTCCAAAACATGGGCTCCCTGAGGTTGACTTTCTTACAGGTTCTATATCTTTACAGTATCTAAGCAATGGGCGTGTGATCTCCTTGTTTAAGGTTTCCCAGGACTCAGGGAGAGGGGAGGGAAAGCTTCGGTGGGGTAAGCAAGTGGGAAGGGGTTTCCAGATCACTGGCCATAGTTACATACAGATCTTGCTGTTCTTGTTTTGTATTGTAGCTATGGGATATAGATAATTTATCATTGGTTGACTCGGTTACCCCAGCTGGCTCCTTTCCCTTGTATTCTTTTTGTTTCTTCCTTCTCAGGAAAGAGGAAGGCTGCCCCTCCTTCCACAATTCATTCCTCGGGATTTGTGGGATTTATATTCAGTAGCTCTTGATGAAGAGCTATCATTTTCAAAACTCCCCCTAGTGCTCAACTTCACTAGTTATCAGGGAAATGCAAATTAAAACTACCCTGCAATTCCATTGTACAGTTATAATGATGGTAAAGTTCAAAAGACTGACAACACCCAGTGTTGGCAGAGATGTGGAACAACTCTAACTCCATACACTGCTGGAGGAAGTGTCAGTGGGTACAGCCCCTTTGGAAAACGACTTGGCAGTATCTACTAGAACTGCACATATGTGTACCTTAGACTCAGCATTGTGACTCTCTAGTAAGCCCCCAACAGAAATATGTCCATAGCTTTCCCAAAAGACAAGAATTAGCAATATTACTTCTAATAAGCCCAAAGTGGAAACAACCCAAGTATCCAATTATAACAGAGTAATATTCCACAATGAATATGAATGACCTATAACCACTCACAAAAGCCTGGAGGAATCTCTCAGACTTTCAGTAAAAGAGCACAGACTGGTATTTAGGAAACAGTCTGCTTTGATTTGGGTCCTGGTTGCATGTGTCTGTTAACTTGGAAGAAATCATTGAACTATACCTAATATTTGTACACTCTTCTCAGTTTCTATTATACATTGATAAAGAGTTTACATGTAAAATTCCATCCTCTGGAAGGTCAATTTTGGAAACATCGTTCTAGCCTAACTTATGGGCCACTTAACTACAGATGGTTCTTTTGAACCTAAAATTTGCCATTTTATGATATCTGCTCCTCAAACCTCACTCAGCTCTCTAGAAAAACACAGAAAGCCCCAAGTCATAGAGAGAATCCAAACTATTTGAAAATGGCAGGTACCCCTCTTCCTCACCCTAAACGTATCCACTAAAGAAATTCTTTGAAATTTCTCTAATATTGGTCACTCGGGGAAATGTGAACAATATTCCTTGTTGCTCAAGAGCTATTTCAAGCATTTGGCAGAGGAGAACTTGATGAGATTGGAAACTGGTGGTGATGGGCAGGATAGAGGAAGGGCTTCCTCCTCCCTGCCCCTGAGCCCTGGGGGTGGTGGTTCTCCTTCTTCCGTGGTCCTGGTGGGCATCCATGGAGAGGGACACGGGATAATTGGCTTACTGCATTCACATTGCTTTGTAAAAGTATTTCATTGGGCCTCTGGGAGGGAAAGAGCCCTTGATCACTGTCACCGAGGACTCCCAGCCGCCTTGTCTCAGGACAGAGTACCCTGAGCAGAGTATCCTACAGAGAAGCTGTAGAAACTGTTCCTGGAGTCTGTACCTCTTTGTCCCTCAGGACTCTCTCCTGGGGCTATTTCATGCTGCCCAGTGGTTAACTGCTGGCTGCTGGAGCCTCTTTGCCACAGGTGCAGAAAGCCCAAGGTGACTGGAGTTTACATCCCTAGGGCATGGCTCTTGGCCAATGACTGGTGAGCACAAGAACTTGGCAGCCAAGCTCCCTCACCTTGAGGGAGAACAAACTCTGAGGCATAAAAATGTATCCTCCAGAGCTCCCCAGGGGGTCAGGCTGAGGCCAGAACTTCTCTTGTTTCTAACCTGCATCCTTTTTTTTTCTGGTCTCTCCTGCGAGTCCTTCCTGAAGAAGCTGCTTGCAGGAAACTCATCTCAAGAGTGTGCTTCCAACTCAGGCAGTTGGTGTTCTGAGGGATTTTAGGACTGGCTCTCATGATGGGCTCGAACCCCCTACTGCCAGTGGTCATTCTTCATGGCAATGACCATGTTCTGACCTGTGGTGGCGCAGTGGATCAAGAGTTGACCTGAAACACTGAGGTTGCCGGTTCAAAACCCTGGGTTTGCCTGGTCAAGGCACATATGGGAGTTGATGCTTTCTGCTCCCCCCCTTCTCTCTCTCTCTCTCTCTCTCTCTCTTTCTGTCTCTCTTGTCTAAAATGAATAAATAAGTAAAAAAAAAAGAAAAAAAAAAGATCAAAGCAAAAATAAGTGACATAGACTAAAAAAAAAAAAAAAAAAATCATAACCATGGCTCTAAAACAAAGTGTGTCTACGTGGTGTCTGCATTCTACTGTAAGGAGAGCTGCAAGTGAGTGCTCAAGAAAGCTGGTGCAGAGCCTGTGACTCTGTGCAGAGACCCAGCGGCCTTTCTCCATGACTATGATTTAGTTAGGTGTCCCTTTGCACGCGGATAGGCCCGGGCAAGTGGCTTCTTGCTTGCTAAAATCCAAGGAGACTTTGAGTCAAGTTCTCCTCTCTTCGATTTAAAAGGAGCCAGACACCCCTTCGCGCTTTGAGGACACGCCCGCTCCCTGTGCTCTGCCAGCCTCTGCAGCAGGCAGCAGGCTCCCTAGTGGATCTGCTCCCAGCTGGAGCGAGAAGCCAGCTCGGGCTCCAGGGCCCAACAAACTCTGAGATGAACAGTTTCACCATCAGGAAATGCATATAACCTGTGAATAAGTGTTGGTCTCTGCCCTTGATAGGAGCCTTTTGATCAGTGTCCAGCTCTTGGTGTCCTAACATTTCCACCTGACTTTTCTCAGAAGAGTTGAAGTTTGGCTTGGACCAGAGAGAGGAGTCACTCCCAGTAAGGGGCCCTATCTGTGAAAGGAGGACAAATAGGCCTTCTCTGCTGGAAGGCAAAGGGTTGGACTATATACGCTCTGAAGTCCCTTCCTTTTCTAGCAATCAACTCTTGCCTTTTTTGCAAGTGAGAAAATGCATGTGTGGAGAGAGAGACAAGTAGGGCTACCTGGAGAGCCATGCTCAAAGCCCCAGTTGCCTGGCAGCAGCTGAGGGGTGGGGAGTGGGGACTCAACAAGTTGCTGGTGCCGCATTCTCAGACAGCTTCCCACACGGTGGGCATCTGCACTCACACTGAACGGGTGGTGCCTGAAGCCCATGGGCTCCCTGCTCAAACACAAAGCCTGCCTTTGGCCTGCATTAAGAGAATATAGATAGCAGGTAGGCAAGTACCTTGGCTGATACACCCCAGGTGTGCTCAGCAGCTGTGCTATGTGGCCTCTCTGTGGGATGGTAAGAACAGAGTGGGCGGTCTCCTCTACCTGTAACTTGGAAGGTTTCCCAGAAAAGCCCACTTCTTTGTCTATACTGAGTGACTTCGCCTGCCTTGTCTCAGTGTTTAGAAGTGAATTCACCTTATACGATAACACGTCTTGAGTGGAAGCACCCTGTTTGACACATGTCCTGAAATACCTGCTAGACACCCGGCATGGCAATGGTTTCTTTCATCCGGCTGACTGTGAGTATTATTGGAGTAAAACAGTCAAGGACCAAGGAATCATCCAGAGGATAAAGAGAAGTTTGTATTAAGAAAAAACAACCTACATGCCCCCACCTGGTATCTGAGTGAGTAGCTGATATGTGTGGTTGGATGCTGGGGTGGAGTACTCTCCTAGGGATGGAGTCTCCCAGGGGCTGCTGCATTAATTAATACTTCTTTTCTGGTCAGGAAGGGAGGACGAGTAAACAGGCTCAGCTAAAGCGTGTCTAAAAGGACAGGTAATTAAAAAGAAGATGTTTCTCTATATCTAAAATTCATGGAGAGATTCTGAGACGTGTTGTTGAGCCAAGTTCATTGATATGAGAGTGAACACCTCCACACTCTTCTTAAGGGGGAGAGCTTCTTAGTGACCAACTGAGTTTTAAAGAACTCTCATGAAGAGGAAAACCTTGCTTTCAATGTTTGGGAGAGCCAGGTTTTCATTAAAATCATGTATGAACCACAGGAATTCTCCTTTTTCCTCTGTCTATAGGATCATCAAGTGGGCTTACTGTAGTTGTGTGTGTGTGTGTGTGTGTGTGTGTGTGTGAAAGAGAGAGAGAGAGAGAGAGAGAGAGAGAGAAAGAGAGAGGGAGAGACTGACTTAGGGCCCATGGTTCATTTAGAGACGCCCACCAGAGTTCATTGACCCTGACCATTCACAGGCTCTTGCACCCACTTTTGCCTCACGGACACCTGGTATTGGGTGGAGAGACATGTGTTAGCCCACCCTGCAGAGCTGGCCCTCGGCCCCACTGGAAACTTACTTAGCCTCTAAAGCCAGAGCAAACACTCCAGCTGCCTCTGGAGCAGCGGCGGATGTCCCAGAATGCCTCAGGGTGCAGTTGCCATACAAGTCTGTGGTTGCCTGAAAGGGAAGACATCAGTAATGAGTTGCACTATTTTGAACATCAAAACAGTATGGAGCAGAGGATAATCTGTTTTTTTTAAACTTAAACTCTGCCTTCTTCTGATAAAGATTAAGATGAAGCTAAGGATAACCTTAGCACCCATGTATCTATTTTGCCATACATTTTATCTGATTTTCCTAGTAACCTATGCAAAAAGGGACACAATCAGTTAAAGTTACAGTGTCTACAAGATAGAAGCAAGCCAACTGCCCAGAGAAGCATATCTGCAGCTTTTCCAGGGACCAGAGGGACATTTATTTTCTGGATCCTAAAACGAGACACAATAGGTGAAGAGTCACAAGTCAGTATCACCACCACGGAGTCAATACCATGGTGGGTTTTGTGGTGTTGGCAGCTGCTTTTGCATCAACATTTCTTTTCTGTTCAGGAAGAGAGGGTACTCTCAGGGAGGGACGAGTAAACAGGTTCAGCTAATGGTTGCCTACAAGGACAGGCCATTAAGAAGAAAATATATCTCTATATCTAAACTTCACGGGGAGATTCTGAGACATGTTGAGCCAATATAAGCAATATGAGAGTGGTCACCTCCACACTCTTCTTGAGGGGGAGATCTTCTTAAGGATCAACTGAGTTTTAAAGAACTTTCACAAAGAGAGAAACCTCACTTTCAATGTTTGGGAGAGCTAGGTTTTCATTAAAATCATAGAAATGAACCACAGGAATTGTCCCTTTTCCTCCATTGTAGGATCCTCAAGTAGGCCTATTATTTTGAGGAACAAAGTATCAGGGAGGTTTAAAGGCATCTATTGGAAAAAAAATTATAATATTCAGAGGGAACTCAAGGCCCTTTCAGCTCTAGCAAAAAGAGAGTCATAGAGAAGTTGGGGACAAAGTGACACCATTGGAAGGCCCTTGGGGCAGGGAGTTGAATTTCTGGGGGGGTGAAAGAAGCACCTTTATCACTGTCCTTTCCTGTTCTGCTCTTCCCCCGTTTGGCCTATATCTCTCACAGGGTAAGAGAGGCTGAAGCCTACTTTGGTCAGGAGGAGCTGGCACACTCTCTGTCGTCCCCAAGACCAAGTGGGAGCCTAGGAGGGCTTATGGGGGAGCCAGGTCGAGGACTGAGTCTCCCCTAGGCAATGGGATCTCCGGGCTCACCTGAGGGCCTGGCCAGCTCACCCAAGCAGAGCCCTGGTGGGAATTTGGAATAGAGCACTTGTTGGTAACAATGAGTGCGTTCTGAGCTGCTGCCCTCCTCTCCTGGGAATCCCCACTGAGGTGGTGGCCAGGCAGAATGTGACTAACTCAGAGGCTCTATTGAACCACCTACTAAATTCCTGGCTTGGCGCTCTGGGGAAGGGCTGATCTGTGAGTGTAATACCCAGAGAGAGAGCCAAAAAGGTTTGTTACACTCTACCGATATTTATTTCTAAGGGGCTTAGAAAATTCACCATTATACCTAGGAAGGAAGAGTTGCTCAGAAAACTGCAATAAGCAATCTGAGCTGGTGGATTTTTGTTTTTTTGTTTTTTAACGAGATAAAGAGAGAGAAAGGAAAAGAGATGAGAAGCATCAAGTCATAGTTGTGGCACTTTAGTTGTTCATTGATTGCTTCTTATATGTGGCTTGACCAGGAGGCTCCAGCTGAGCCAGTGACCCCTTGCTCAAGCCAGTGGCCTTGGGCCTCAAGCCAATGATCTTTGGGCTCAAGCCAGCAACCATGGGGATATGTCCATGATTCCACGCTCAAGCCGGTGACCTCAGGTCTCGAACCTCCATCCTCAGCATCCCACGTTGATGCTCTATCCACTGTGCCACCTGGTCAGATCTGAGTCTGTGATTCTTAATCTTTTATTTTGTTTTCTCAATCACTGAACTCTTTTAAACTACGATGAAAAACCACTACTCTTTCCCTCAGAAAGTATACATGTGTGCTCGATTTGGGGAGATTTACAGACCCCAAAATGCCCATCCATAGATGTTATTTAAAAATTATTATAATACATGAATGGGTTCTTGGCTCAGATGGGGTGGGGATGCAGCGACCCAGTTCTTTATATTAGTTCTCCTTATTAGTGACCTTCTGGGACAACTTTTTGATAAACCACACTTTGTATATAAACCATTATTTATATATCAAAACAATAAATTTCAAGAAAGACAATCTGTGGAAAATGAGATGCGAGTGGGGCATCAGGCCCTTGCTTTTAATCTGCACACCTCACAGATGTCTCTGCTTGGATGACAAAGCCTTATCAGGTCTGCAAGAGAATGGATCTCCCCTCAGAACATCCCCTGACTTTTTAGGGAAGTGGGTAGCTTCCTTCCCTTGAAGTCACAGTGCCCATGCATGACATCACAGTGACCGTGCATGACATCACAGTGCCCGTGCATTCCTCAGCCTCCCAGAGGGCCAGTGGCCGCACTCACCACTCCGGCCTCGGGGTTCCTCTTCCTCCCATTGCTGAAGGTGGAGGCCAGGGTGGAGGAGCAGCTCTCGTCGTACAAGGCTGTCCTGCCGTCGTTGATGGCGGAGTTGATGGAGATGGTCCACATGCTCGAGGCGTAGCCATCGCAGTTGCAGTCGTCGTAGCTGCCACCATCCCCGGAGGCCCACACATAGATGCTGCCTTTGCCGCCTCGGCCCTAGGGAGTTCAGAAGACATACTGCCACCTCGCATGCCCGTGAGCACCAGGGCTTCAAGGGGGTCCTGCCAGGGGCTGGGGGTCCAGGTCTGGGGAGGAAGGTGGAGGGAGAACTGGACTTGGGTTTTATTAGCAGCTCATCTAAATGACTGCATTTGGTTCTGTCTGCCATGGAAACCATCATCCTCTAGTTGGGCACCGTGTTTTGTTTTTTCAGAAAGTAGTCAACATATAAAGTCATTCAAATTTACAATTTAAGATGGAAGAATCTCTGTAACATTTACAAATAAATTACTTTTAAAAAATCAGAAAGAAAAAAAAATCCCCCTAGGCCTAGGTGCAATCATTGTTATCCAATTCTTATGTAATCTTCAGATATTTTTCAGCAAAAATGTAAGTATATGTATATATTTATACTTAGCTATATAAGATAGAAAAATATTTATATCTTTTATATATAGTTATATACCCTTTATAAAAATGACATATATAGATATTATAAGTATAAAGTATACATTTTATGCCAAAATATAGAAATATTATAAATCACATATGTATATATATCTGCATATATATAATATATATGTAATATTTATGTACACATACACATATGTACATGTTCAGGGTAAGGCAAAAGTAGACTTCCAGTTGTGAATACACTAAACAGAATTTATTCTTTTATTATTATTTATTAACTATTATATTGTTTTCCATATGAACAACTGTAAACCTACTTTTGCTCTGCCCTGTATATACATATAAACAAACACATATTAGATAATGTATATATATGTATATATATATATACATATATCTGTTTGTCTATATACATGTATATATTTTTTTACCCAATTGGATCATACTAGAATTCTTTTAAACATGATACTATATGACATTTTACTTCTGCAGGGGAACACCAAATATAGGAAGAAACTCTCCTATATGATCAGGTAAAACAGAGCAAAAATAACTTTAAACATATAACAATATGCATAGTGTTATAACCATATGTTAATTAGTTATGTGTCAAGCTTGTCATAAATACCTATAGTTAGCGTTTTTTTTTTTTTAATTAATGAGAGGAGGGGAGACAGATTTCTGCAGGCGCCTCAACTGGGATCCACCTGGCAAGCCCACTAGGGGGCGATGCTCTGCCCATCTGGGGCCCTTGCTCCGTTGCAAGAAGAGCCATTTTTTAGCACCTGAGGCAGAGGCCATGGAGCCATCTCAGCTCCTGGGGCCAACTTGCTCCAATCGAGCCATGGCTGCAGGAGGGGAGGAGGAGGAGAGAGAGAGAAAGAAGTGAGAGGGAGAAGGGTGGAGAAGCAGATGGGTGCTTCTCCTGTGTGCCCTGGCCGAGAATCAAAGCCTGGACATCCACACGCCAGGCGGATGCTCTACCACTGAACCAACCAGCCAGTGCCACTTTTCTGGTTTGAATGAAACTTCTTTTGCTGTTCCTTGTCTTCTAGGAGTATTTTCTTCACTCACTACCCAGAAGGCCATTCCCTCTGGTTTCCTGTGTTCTGATCCAGGGTGATAGGGCTGCAGCTACTCTGCTCCCCTGTGGGCCGAGTGGAGGTGAGCAGCGGCGTGTAGCCTCCCCCTTCTCCATAGCCTGGCCCAGGCCATTAGGCAACCCTCTAGGGGCGAGAAGACAGACAGAAGCTATGGCATGAAAAGTTGTCCCTGCATAGCTACCAGGGATTCATGGTCTTGACTTGGTGGTTTTTAAGGGTGGAGATGCCGGAGGAAAGAAGATGACACTCGACGACCGCCAAGGTCTCTCTGCCTCCTTCCTGACCATGAGAAATGACGTTTTGATTGCTTCTAACAGGACTTGAAGTTAATTAGCCTGTGATTGATTGAGTCGATACGTTAACAAAGATTTCTTCAACCATTAGCTGAGAACTGTCCTCCAGGTCTTTGGCAAATCTATATGGAAAAACTCCATCCAAATAAGCAACTGCTCTCAGAAAACGGGACAGAGAGAGAAATGGATCATCTTTCCAGCTGGTATAGGGCAGTGGTCCCCAACCCCCGGGCCGTGGACCGGTACCGGTCCGTGGGCCATTTGGTACCGGTCCGCAGAGAAAGAACTTACATTATTTCAATTTTATTTATATTTAAGTCTGAACAATGTTTTATTTTTTAAAAATGACCAGATTCCCTCTGTTACATCCGTCTAAGACTCACTCTTGATGCTTGTCTTGGTCACATGATACATTTATCCGTCCCACCCTAAAGGCTGGTCTGTGAAAATATTTTCTGACATTAAACTGGTCTGTGGCCCAAAAGAGGTTGGGGACCACTGATGTAGGGGATTGTGTTCTCAAACAGATCCAGATGTGGGCTCAATGTCAAGAAATGGCACCTTTTGAAAGTGAGACAGATTTAAACCAGGGCCAAAGGGTCTCTACCCAATCAGTTCACAGGGGGCTGCTAGCTTTGCTCAAAGAATCAGTGCTAAAAGCGCTCTCTGAGCACAGGCCTCCAAGAGCCCCACACACTGCCGCTCTCTCTCAGAACTCTGCACTATGGAAACAAATCTGGGGGTCCCTGCTGGTTGACAACAGCTATGGCCCAGTCAAATTCACTGCCACAGTGGATGCCATTAACTTCCACACTTGTGAGGGAGGTCATTCTAGACCAGTCTGTGGCTTCCTCCCTAGCTGACCACAGATACATGGATGAGGCCAGCTGACATTAGCTGAGGCTGGTCTGGATTGGCAGAACAACCCAGCTGATATGTATGCAGACTGTAAGCAAACTTAAATGATTGTTATTTTAAGCTACTGAGTCTTGGGGCAGTTTGTTATGTGGCCTAGTTCACTGATACACAAAGAGCAACTCTGAAGGATTAGCAGCAAATATTTGTATTGGAGTGTAAGATTTGCCCACAAGAATATTTTGATTCCTATGACTATTAAGCTTCATTTTCTAAGCAAAATAGACCATGTGAGGCAATAATAATTACATCTTTGTTTCTCATGACTGGGTATTAGCATCAAAGAGTCCCTGTTTCCAGGGTAAGATGAACCAGGGAGGAGAAAACCCTCATTCTTGGCTCAGATCAGTGGGGAGAAGGCGTCTCTAAGAGGACTGAGAGCTGGTTATGGGATGAGTCTGTAGTGGAACGCCACATTTACCTGTTGTAAAAATAATATAAGCAGAGTCACTTTACAATGGGGCCAGAACTGCCATCCTAGAAGGTCTGCCTTGCACCTCTCACTCCTCAGACCTTTAGCATGTTAAAACAGGGCAAAATAACCTTTGAACTGGGCCTAAAGCAAATGCTTGCAAACAACGACAAGAAAACCGATGCTATGACTAGGGACCAAAAATGGAAAACATTCTTTAGAATTAGCATCACTATGTTAGTGCATCTGCACCTATGGAAATTCCTTCCTTCTATTGACTTAAATGTCTCCCTTCCCTTTCTCATAAATACCCCTTGCCTTTGCTTTCTAATCAGAACATTTTGGGTTTCTGCCTGAATCAGTGCTCCTGAATAGCTATTCTTTTGTATCTCAAATAAATGCTTGTTACTTCTCACTCTGGCTTTTTCTATTTAGGTTAACATTGTTAAAACGATGCCCCAAGATCCAGTTCTGCCCCCAGCTTCACCTGAACCGAAACAGGGCCGGAATCAAGACACAACTGTGACCCCCAGTCAAACAATAATCAGTTGGAGGATACAATAGAAAAAACTGAGATGATAATCAGAGTAAGCACTTCTATGGCACTTACTGTATGTCAAAGACTTTTCTAAGTACTTTATATATTGACCTGTTGAATCCTCACGGCAATCCTATGTGGCAGCATCACTTACACTGGCTACATGAAGGATAAGATACTTAGGAAGAAACTGAAAAAGCTGAAAAAATAAAAAAAAAGAGCCAAGTACAGAAGAACACTTTGAAACTCTGTGGAAGGACAGATGACTTGGCCACTGGAAAGACACATCAACAGGTCATGTTCTTGGATAGACAGCATCACAGCAATGCCAGTTTTCCCAAAGTTAACTTATGGATTGAACATCATACTAATGTATCTACTGATCACCTGAGATCCAGTCAGGCAAACATTGCCACACTGAGCTGTTCAACAGAGGGAATTTTATCCAGGGAACAAAGAAGAGCCAGAAACTCGAAGAAGGCAAGGGAGGTCACCCAGAAAGTAAGTTGGGAGGAGATGGCTCAGAAGCCTGCACTGGAGGTGAGAGCTGGTCCCATGAGGGTGGGCTGTCTTCTGGGGAATGTCCACCTTTTTCTCAGGGCATGGTCAGAGAACAGAATGGCAGTCAGATCAGACCAGCCTGCACTGTTGACATGGGAATTGCCTACTCCCCTTCTTCTCCCCTTCTACATTTTTTTCCCAAGTGAGAGGAGGGGAGATGGAGAGACAGACTCCCTCATACTCCCCAACTGAGATTCACCCAGTAACCTCTGTCTGGGGTCGATGGTCTGCCCATCTGGGGTTGCTTCCAACCGAGCTATTTTAAGTGCCTGAGGTGGGGAGCCATCTTCAGCAGCTGGGCTGATGCACTCAAATAAATTGAGCCATGGCTGCAGGAGAGGAATAGAGAGAGAGAGAGAGAGAGAGAGAGAGAGAGAGAAGGGGGGAAGCAGATGGTTGTCTCTGCTGTGTGTCCTGACAGGAATTGAACGCAGGACTTCCACATGCTGGGTCAATGTTCTACAGCTGAGCCAATTAGCCAGAGCTACCCCTTCTACATTTTTTAAATTGATGTATAATTGACATACAATATTATTATCATTTTTGAAGATGGCAAGTCCATTTAGATAAAATTAGGTATGTGGTGCAAGTCAATTTTGAATTCTGTCTTTAAATCAGTCTTTTGTTGCTTGGGAAGATTTTTGCCTCTCTAGTTTTCCCACATGAGAATTTTTCACCCAGGTACTACTGATGGTATTTAACTACCATATTTTCTAACCAGGGGTATTTTGCGTCCAAGGGGGTGTTTGCCACTGTTGGAGACAATTTTGGTGGTCACAACTGTGTGTGCTTGACAACACAGATCTACTACTAGCATTTAGTGGATCTACTACTAAACTTTCACAATGCATAGGACAGCCTCCTACACCCCCACAACAAAGAATGATCTGGTCCAAAGTGCCGGTAGTGCTGAGGCTGAGAGACTGCTCTAACATGTTGGCAAATGGCACTGAGTTTGAAGCTGCTGGTTTTTAGGACATAGCCTAAAGAGCTTCTCACAAAACCAACATTTAAAAAAAGTTCATGCAGATTTTGTATTGTGCTCATAATATAAAAATAATGTCACATATTGCTTTTAGGTATCAGTCTAGGTAAAGTTTCAGCTAGAACTGTGACTCTGCATGTCCCAAGCACATCACCTGGATCAGAGGAGGTGAAAATCCCACTTTGAGAGACTTGAGGCTAAAGTGAATCAGTCCCTGAACCCTAACCAATACACAGTGACCTAGGCTAATGACCAGGCCAGGACCTGGCCCAGGGTGTTACCTGCAGATGTTGGTGAGACCAGTCTTCTGGTATACCTTGCCTTTTCCTAGACACTCAACTATATTGTTTTATTTCAGTCATCTTGACATCTTAATATAACATTGATAGACTTAAAAAGTTATTGTATTATGAAAATCATATTCAGTGTAGAATAATTAGAATATAGATAACAAAGAAGAAAATAAAAATCTTTTATAATCTTCCATGACTAGAAAATCACTGTTGATATTTTGTGGATTCCTGTAAGTTTGTGGCCTTGCTTACAATATATTTCTAACTATCATTAGAATAATGTACTTATTCTTCTGCACCACAATTTTTTTTTTAATTTTTATTTTTTGTATTTTTCTGAAGTTGGAAACAGGAAGGCAGTCAGACAGACTCCCGCATGCGCTCAACTGGGATCCACCTGGCATGCCCACCAGGGGGCGATGCTCTGCCCATCTGGGGCATCGCTCTGTTGCAACCAGAGCCAGTCTAGCGCCTGAGGCAGAGGCCATGGAGCCATCCTCAGCGCCCGGGCCAACTTTGCTCCAATGGAGCCTTGGCTGCAGGAGGGGAAGAGAGAGACAGAGAGGAAGGAGAGGGGGAGCGGTGGAGAAGCAGATGGGCGCTTCTCCTGTGTGCCCTGGCTGGGAATTGAACCCGGGACTCCCGAACGCCAGGCCGACGCTCTACCACAGAGCTAACCGGCCAGGGCTGCACCACAGTTTTTTATTAGTCTCTTTAAATAGCCATTCGATAATTTACTCTTTTTCTTAGACATATGTGGAAGGTTATTTCTAAGTTTTCAAGTGCTGTAGTGAACAACATTTTATATATGTCTTTGTATCTCTATTTATTTCCTCAGGTAGAGTTTCTAGGAGAAGGAATCTTAGATGAAAAGGAGTGAATGTTTGAAGAGTCTTGATCCATATTACCATGCTATTGCTCTTTAGAAAGCTTGTTCACAATCTGTGTTTCATTAGCAGTGCATAACAATGCAACATCCAGCCCATTTGGACCAATATTTAGAATCATTAAAAAAAAAAGTTCTGCCAACTGGTAGGCAAAAATATGACCTCATTGTTTGGAGTTATTTTTTTCCCATTAATAGTTGAATTTATCTTTATATATCTTTACTGCTCATTTGTGTTCTTGCTTTATAAATAGCAAAGCACCAAGCCATCAAAGATAATATCCTTTGCTTACTATTTTTTCTTTCATAATATTCTTTTTATTGATTTGTTAGCACTTTTTTTTATAATTTTATTTTTTTTAATGGGGTGACATCAATAAATCAGGATACATATATTCAAAGATAACATGTCCGGGCTATCTTGTCGTTCAATTATGTTGCATCACTCTTTTTATATTAAGGATCTTTTTTTTTTTTTTATTTTTTTTTATTTTTTTTATCATTATTTTTTATTTATTTATTTATTCATTTTAGAGAGAGGAGAGAAAGAGACAGAGAAGTGGGGGAGGAGCAGGAAGCATCAACTCCCTTATGTGCCTTGACCGGGCGAGCCCAGGATCTCGAACCGGCGACCTCAGCATTCCAGGTATATTAAGGATCTTAACCAAATTTCTACCACCTATATTGTATATATATATTGACCTATATTTTTCTTCTTTTTTTTGTATATAGCATTTGGACTTACAGAAGTTTTCCCACCTTTTTTTTTGAGGGAAAATCTTTTTTTATTAATAAATACAGTAAAATAAATAGAGTGATGGTTTGTTGGAGAATAAAAACTCCAACAGAATCTTAATCTCTCTCCACACTGCTTCCAGGTTGCAGCTTCTGACTTCCTACTGTTCCCTTTGGATGACCTTTGTCTTCCTGTCCAGTGGTACAGAAATTGTCTTAAACCCACTGTCCTTAGGAGCACCAACCTTGGCTTTTGACCTTTCCCCGGCTCCCAGAGCAGCGGCTTCTTTAGGGATCTTGTTCCCAGTCATCTTTTTGGCTGGGGAAGCCACACCATTCTCACCCTTGGTTACTATGGACTTTGAACTCTGAGCCCTAGCTTTGGTTTTCCTGTGGGTCTTAGCATGTGGGCTATTCTTTTTGCCTTTAACATCTGACTTCCCATGAGGTAGGAGGGGCCTTTGTGGTCTTGTGTGGCTGTCAGGGGCCCTCCTGGCCTTGCCCACTCTTGCTTCTCCATCTGTGGTCTGGCTACTTTTCTTGGGGGATTTCTCCTTGGTCTCACCAGGTCTCCTGAGGGCCAGCATGATGACATAGTTGGTGTCATCCTGGGAAGGATTTATTGTTTTATATATATATTATTATTATTTATGTGCTCGAGCTAATTTGAAGCTGCCAGGGGCCACTTTGGCCTTGGCGATGGTAGGCCTGACAAAGAGGCCACTTTGCATGCTAGTGCCCTAGGCCCGCTTCAGCAGGAACATGAGCTCAGTGGCACCTACTGTAGGGTCCTTCCACAGGGTATAAACCTTTTACGGCCCTGCCGAGCCACCGATGTGCCCGGTGCCGCTGTCCTGCATGCAGCGCCTCCAGCACCCTGCACAGTGAGGTGGGTGGCGGACAGCGCTCTGATGGCGGTATGGCGGTGCTATGGCTTGGGCCTGCCTTTTCAGTCCCAGACCACCTGGACCTGGAGGTCATGGAGGTTAGGGAGACAGAGAAGGTGAAGGGGTTGTTAGATACCATGCTCCTGGGAGCCACTGCACAGGCAGATGCAGACCCAGACAGTCTCACTATATATTGATATTTTTATATCTATTCTTTTTTACAAATACATATTTTAAATATCATATAAAACAATGTGTTAATGCACAAATATTGCCTTTCTTCACTCACAATTCATGACATAATTTCATTCAAACTATTCACAAATGTCCTTGACATTTGTTTGTCCTCACTAGGTCATTGATTACCTTCCTGAGTCACCTGCAGCTATTCCGGGCCATTGTGATAATCATTGGTGCTGTTTGCCAAATATTTCTAGCTGTCTACCACCTGGGCCTATGAGAAAGTCCCCTTGTAGTTGGGTGGGGTCTTGTAAGCCATTAAATTAAATTAATTAATTTTTTGATGGGGGAGAGAGAGAGATACAGGAAGGGAGAGAGATGAAAAGCATCAACTTGTATCACTTTAGTTGTTCACTGATTGCTTCTCATACTGCCTTGATTGGGAGGCTCCAGCCGAGCCAGTGACCCATTACTCAAGCCAGTGATCTTGGGCTCAAACCAGCAAACTTAGGCTTCAAGCCAGCGACCTATGGGTCATGTTGATAATCCCATGCTTAAGCCAGTGACCCTGAGCTCAAGCTGGTGAGCCTGTGCTCAAGCTAGATGAGCCCATGCTCAAGCTGGTGACCTTGGGGTTTCTAACCTGGGACCTCAGCATCCCAAGAGGACGCTTACCCACTGTGCCACCACTGGTCAGGCTTGTAAGCCATTTTAATCAATGAACTGTGAGTAGGAATGACTTACCAGTTACTAGGCTGAACCAGTTACTGGTCAGTGCCAGATGCCACTCAGTTTTCACTGTCCCTCTGCACATTGACTGGCAATGTTCCAGATGTCAGCCCTGATCTCCAAGAGACTGTGACAAGCAGAGCCTCCTGTGATCATGATGAATGTGTAGCTGAATAAGAAATCTTTGTGATTTGAAGCTTCTGAGCTTTGGGGCTGCTTGTTACCACAGCATAAGGTAGCCTTTCCTGACTGATACAGTTCATCCTGTTCACTTCCATTTAGGTTATATCAAAGCATCAAAAAAAGGAAATCTCTGAGTATTGCAGTCCCTGGAATTTTTATCCAAAACCACAAGTAGCCATTTGTATAAAATTAGCACGTTGCTTTTTTCACTTCTCCCTAGATGTATATTCTTATTCCTGAAAACTTAACCACCTACTGAATTGCTTTGTACTTTTAAAGTATGAGTAAAAACCTTCTAATTTGAAAGATGTTAAGTACTACACAAGTAGGGTGAAGAGTATAATGACTCCCAATATTCATCATTCAGCTTTAACAATGACCAGACTAACAGGGTTTTTTTTAAAAAAGGTTTTATATAATAATACTTATTACTCATTTTTGTTAAATATTTTCCCTTTGAGTTATGCTTAGAAAGTTTCTCTCTGCCACAACAGCAGTGATGGAGTCATATTTCTGTGCAACTGTTTCATGTTTTCATTCTTTATCTGCTTCTCTGTACATGGCATGCTGATGGTTGTGGGGAAGCCACACAGGGCCCGAAGTGGGCGACGGGGAGCGGAGCCCCTGAGAGGGGCTGGGCTTACTTTCAGACAACTGCTGGCCACACCTGTAGGGAGAAGGGATTGGTCCCAATCTATGTATCTTCAAGAATGGGTATTGAGACAGGGAATTGGGAGCAGGTAGTTAATTTGAGGGCAGGTAATCTCAAGAAGTGTTAGTGAGCGATGGGGGGGCCTGAGAGAGAAGGGAGAAAAGGCAGGCACGTGTGAGCTGACGCAGGTTCCCCTGTGGGAGCTGAGCTCAGTCCCCCTGGGGGCCCCGGGAACCTGCCACCAGGACAACGAGGCTGGCGGCTGCCCCTTGGGTGTTAACGCCCCATGGAGCACACACTGTGGAGTGTAATTCCACAGTGCCAAGAAGATGCCAAGGCAGAAGAGCAGGGAGGATGGCTGGCCTCGCTGGAGCTGTGTGCTGCAGCCCTCCACGGGTGCCACCGGGGGGGGGGGTGCATGGCACCCCCATCAGGTCTAGTGGAGGTCCCCAGGAGTGGGGCAAGAGTGTCAGAATCTCCGAGAGGCAGGACAGAGGATGGTGCTGTCACCTGAACCCCACCAATCCCGTCTTCCATTTCTTATCAGAAGTGAGAGGAGGGATTGTAGCTGCGACAACTGTTTCAGAGACTGAACTACACACTCCTTCCTGTGATAGCCTGTGCTCGGTGGAGAACCTTCGTTTGCTTTTAGAACATAAATCGGCTCGTGGAGGACTTCTGAGAGCTTGGCAGGAGGCATTCGTTGCCTGCCAGAGGCCTGCACTTGCTGTCACCGTATCAGACGCACTGCTCGACTTAAATTTCCGCAGGCGGCACCAGTGCCTCGTGTGGTCCGATCCTGATTATTCTCTGTCTCCCTAGGCATCCCTCCCTCCACCCTTTTCTGGATGCTGGCATTTCAGCCTGCCTCTTGCAAGTGACCCCTCTCTAGTACATTCCAGTCTGACGATCTGGGATCTGAGCTTGTGCCCTTTGCAACCCCCCAGGGAGTAAACAAGCAATGCTTTATCTCATGTATGCTCAGAGGATTTTTTATAGCCTTGTCTTTAAATATTTGTAAGATCTTCCCTTTCGTAGCAACCCTGAGGTGATTAATAAGAAGCTGAGGGACAGTCATTGGAGCCAGCCAAAGACATGCCCGGGTTCCTCTGGGTGGCCGCGTTTCCTCAAGATGTGGAAAAAAGCTCATGAATCAACTGTCACTTACAAGGTCCTCTAGTGTTATCTGAATTCTCCTTTTGGTTGTTAGAGTAATATAAGATGCGGCATCCCATAATGGCTGGCCTTTGTCACTCCAACAGTCTCTACGCAAGGGCTACATCTTTCTCTGGCCAGCCAGCACATGGTCTGGTCCTTTAATGTCTAGGGAGCAATGACTCTAGGTCTCACATTAGCTTTACTCAAACTGCACTCCGGAGATTGAAGCAGAGATGGTGGTGGGTATCGGCCCATTCAGGGGTCTTCAAACTTTTTATAAAAACCGCCCACTTTTGCAGTGCTGGTCAACCTGGTCCCTACTGCGCAACCAAACAGCGCTGCGATTGGCCCACCATGAAAGCTGGACCGCCCACTAGTGGGCGGTAGGGACCAGGTTGACCAGCACTGCAAAAGTGGGCGGTTTTTATAAAAAGTTTGACGACCCCTGTAAGAGGCTGAAGGCTGCTCTGCACACTTACTGTGGGCTAAGAGCACTGGGGCATTTACTTAGACCAGGGGTCTCAAACTCGGGCCCGCGGGCCGCATGCGGCCCGCCCACCAATTTTGTGCGGCCTGCAGACTGGCCCGCAGACTAATCCACGAAGTTTGATTAGTCTGCGGGCCGCACAAAATTGGTGGGCGGGCCGCATGCGGCCCGCGGGCCACGAGTTTGAGACCCCTTTAGACAATGACATTTGCTCCCTTGTCACCAGGTAGGATAACTTCAGGGTGTGTTCTACATGGCTTTCTGGTTTCCCATTGGGATTAAGCTCAGTTGCTTACTGTGTCAGCTAGCTCAAAGCACAGCCAATATTGGTCCTTTTCCTCCCTGCCATACCTCCCTCTTCACTACTGGTGGTCCCTTGACTTCCCAAA
The DNA here is from genome assembly GCF_036850995.1 of Saccopteryx leptura. NCBI lineage: Eukaryota > Metazoa > Chordata > Mammalia > Chiroptera > Emballonuridae > Saccopteryx > Saccopteryx leptura. Next base: position 181,675,208 of record NC_089507.1, read on the forward strand.
TTAATTATGTGAACTTAATCCTTTTCTCAGGGTCAGCTTCTGGGGGGTCCCAAACTAAGACAGAAATTACTTATTAGATGCCTCATAATTCAGGAGTCTCTGACTGCCACCCACTTCCCATATATAATGTGAAGATAGCTTTAACTATAAATTCAACACGTAGACTATGAAGTTAAAAAGGAAAAGACTAAGATAAAGGGGAAATTTTCCTCTTTTCTTTTGCTCATTTGCTCTTTGCTGCCACAAGTATTTATTAAGCAAACTTGGGAGATGCAAACTCAAATCCTTAAGGAGCCAGGTAGGTGATGCTTTTGTGTGAAGCAGATGCAAGACAATTGGGAGTGGTGGGGTCTGTGGCAAATAGTACACACTAGATAAAGGTCTCTTATCCTCCTTTTCCTCTTCCTCTTCCTTTTCATCCTTGTTATGTTGGCCAAACAAAGCCTGTTTGCAGGATGCTAAAGTTCAAAGGTAAGCATAAGAACTGCTTTTGTGTAAAGGGTAGTTATCCGACTTCTTTGTTTAGGTGGAGAGCATTTTTTCAGAGGTGGATTTTTCTTTCTAATAGACCAGACAACTGAAATAACTGGCAGAAAATGTGTAATAGGAATGTATAATACATGATCACTCACACAATTCTACACTATTCAAAAATGTCACCTTGAAATCAGAAAAGAATCATCCCCACAGCCTGGGGCAAAGTCAAACGAGAAATCTTGCCTTTTAAAAAAGTTTTTTTTTATCATACTCACTTCACTTTCTAAAATATTTACATGCTGTCATCTAAAGATAAGTCATAACAATTTTTCTCTTAAGTTTCAGCATGCTTGGCATGCTCTGCAGACCAGTCACACTTGAAAAGGCCTTTTGAATTGCCTCAGGGGAGGCTGCAGACGGAGGAGAGAAATGCCCAGACTTGAGACGCGGTGGAACAGTTCAGAAGCCTGTGGAAAATGACAGGAGCCACCCAGGGACGTGGTGCATCGTGTGCCATCTGCATTGTAAATTCTCCCTGAGGGCACATGGCACCTGCTCACCTGACTCTCTTTTGGCCTCGGGTGTCAAAATACGTTTCTCAGTGAAAACCCTGGTCTGCTGGGGAAAGGGGGACATCTGCCAAATGTTCCCCTGGGAACATGCTGTCGCCTGGTTCTGGGCTTGGATGTGTAACCATTTCTTTCCAGCCACATAATATATGCCATAAGGAAACAAGCTGTTTGTGTGTAAAAGTTTCATCCTAGCAACTGCTAAGGGTCTGGGCACTGAAATGAGGCCACACCACCACCACCTCTCTTTGGACCGTGTGGGTAGGCCCCTCTGTAAATGGCATCGTGCCACTCAAAGGTCAGGGGTCCTTGTTGCCATCTCAGGCTGAATGCCAATGGCCGAGTGGTACAACCTGGTCATTATATATCGCTTGGTAATTTCCCCACCAGGCCCCATCCTGGTGTCAATGTCCAGCCACTGTCATGGGTACCGTTCACTTTCAAGGACTCAGTTTCCTATTTCTTTTTTTTTTTTAAAATTTTTAATTATTTTTTTATTTATTCATTTTAGAGAGGAGAGGGAGAGAGAGAGAGAGAGGAGAGAGACAGAGAGAGAGAAGGGGGAGGAGCTGGAAGCATCAAGTCCCATATGTGCCTTGACCAGGCAAGCCCAGGGTTCGAACCGGTGACCTCAGCATTTCCAGGTCGACGCTTTATCCCACTGCGCCACCACAGGTCAGGCAGTTTTCTATTTCTTAATTTTTTTTTTCTGGAATCCCTTTGTTGAATGCATGAATGCCCAATGGCCTGAGGTGTGAGGTTTTTACTTGAATTACCTTAGAAAAGTTGTTCCTCCAGTCTTGGGAAACTTGTCATTTTGGGGAAAAACATGAGGGCAAAGCGAGCCTTTCATTGCGAGGAGAATGAGTGGGTATATCACTGTTATAACTGAAGGGAAGCAGGTCCTCTAATTAGGGGTGTGCTGGTGATTGCTTAACAACCCACTCTCTGAAGAGGGCACGCAAAATCTGCATTTGCGAATTTCCATATTGAATTTCAAGTTGCCAATGTGACATCATCAGGAGCCGACTCCAGAATGGCATTGTCCCTAATGCAGAAACATATTCTTCTCCTACTATTAATTTATGAGAAAATTTGCCTGCTTCTCCTTTGAGGGACTATGTTAGAGAATGGAGGGAGGATACTTTCAAGGTCCCAGGTAAGAAGAAGAAAGTTGTACTATCAGCCATCTTGGCTATAAAAGAGAGAGCCAGGTGACATCAAGAGTAACCTGGAAACATCATTTCCATACTGCGTGAGTCCTGCCAAATTCCTTTTCGGTTGTCCTTTCTGAGATCGGAAGTAGTATGGATTTTCTAGGGTTGCCATAAACAGTACCACAAAGCTGGGCAGCATGAAGAATGGAAACATATTGTCTAGTAGTCTGATGGCTATAAGTCCAAGATTAAGGTATTGGCAGGGTTGGTTCCTTCGGAAGGCCGTGAGGGAAGGCCCTGTTCTATCCCTTTCTCCTAGTGGCTGGTGGTTTGCTGCCAATCTTGCGCTCCTTGGCTTGTAGAAGCACCACCCCAGTCTCAGCCTCCATCTTCTTGTGGTGTTCGCCCTGTGTGTGTTTATGTCCAAATGACCCTTTCATATAGACGTCAGTCATATTGGATTAGGGACCCACTCTGCTCTAGTGTGACCTCATTTTAACTAATTACATCCACAATGACCCTATTTCCAAATAAGATCACATTCTGGAATACTGGGGATTAGAACTTCAACATATGAATCTGGGGGACACAAACCCATCACAGAGGAGTGCATATGAAAAAGGGACTGTGCTAGCAGCCGTCTGACTGTCCTCTGACCCTTCAGATTCTAGACTTTTCCAAGAGGACCATATTTCTTATTTTTGAAACTTAGCAGGAGGTTCTCCGCTAATTCTGGGTCAAAATCCCTCCCAAAGCTTTGGAATGGGAGCAGATGGCAGTTGTGTAGAGGGTGACAGGTCATGATAAAGGAGGGTGTGGTGGGGCCCTGTCCAAGCACAAGTACCAAGGAAGAGGAAAAAGGGATTGAAGAGATGGGTATAAAAAGTTAGTGAGAAACAGCAATGTGAGAGCGGCCGAGCCTCGTGACTGTGGGGCCCTAGGGGGCATCTCTACATAATCCACGACCAGTGTCTTGTGGCCACCTCGTGTCTAGAACATCTGTCTCGTTCCGGTCTGTAAGAAGTCCTGCCTGAATCCATCCCACTGCCCTCATCACTCCTTGTGCAGCCTTACAACAATAAACACCTTCAGCTGTGCTTCCTATCCCCCAGTTCCTGGAACTCAGACACACCAGAGCATATGGCTCAGTCACCAACCCATCCAACAGACCACCCAGATGAGGACACATAGTGTTATTACCTTCAGAAAATGAGTCACCTCTACGGCCCTCTTCTATACATAGTGAGCTTTAAAAAAACAACGTTATCTTATGGTCTTAGCATCTTAGGGCTATATGATATGTATCCTAGAACTCATTTAGAGTGGCACCTCTCAAATTTGAATGGGATCTTGTTAAAATGCAGGTTTTGCTACATCAGGTGGGTAGGTGGTGTGGGACTGAGGGTCTATATTTCTCACAAACTTCCAGGTGGGCAGTGGCCACACTTTGAGGAGCTCTGATTTACAGAAGAAGAAAGTGAGCTGTTTTATAGAAGAAGAAAGAGAAAGGGAGAAAGTAACTGACTAGTCTGAAGTTCCACAGCCAACGAGGGACAAGATCAAGGTCAGAACTCAGGTCTCCCAGCTCTCAAGCTCAGTTCTCCACTCGTTTATGCCACTCCTTAAAAAACAACCCCTGAACAGAGGAAGCAGACCTCCTGTCATGCAATGTCAGCCCTCTGGTGAAGATGGAGATGTGGATGGGCCAGCAGAAAAGCCCATCACTCTGAGTGAAGATTCATGCTTCCTTCCATGTGGAGCTGTGACAGCTCTGATTAGAAGAGAAATCATGGCTGGAAGGATACGCAGGCCTTGATGGGCCTGGTTGTGTTCCAAAAAACTATTTGCAGAGACAGCTGGTGGGCTGCATTTGGCCTGTGAGCCAAGGCTGGCTGACTCTTGTTCTGAGCTTGACTTACTGTTGACTCTTGTCTAGGGCCCAGATGCTTTCAATTTTTGTCCAAAGAGAGCTTTAGTTCAAGAAGACTAAGAATATGTGTAAGCAAGCAACATTCTGAGGATCCCAAGTTAGATTTTTCATGCCTATAGTCACTCTAACCACACTGAGCTCATTTAATCAATTCTTTTACAAATTTTATACTATTTCGTATTTCAGAGGCTTAGATTCAATAGAATTACAAAAATGGATATAGGAGCAAAATCTAAGGAATAATTTTGGAGGCCATGGTTGGCGATGAGAAGGGAAGAAAAGGGATAGCAGAAAACCTAGCCTGAAAATATCTATGATGTTAGGTACAAACTTAGTTTTGAGCTTCCTGGCAGCCAAGAAAGAGAGCTAAGTGGATTAATGTCATTGGTTGAGTTCCCAAGGAGCAGAGCCAGAGGCAGGAACTGGGTTGCACCAGACGTATGGCAGGAGAGCTCCCAGGGGAATCCTGTGAGTGAGGCAGTAAAACAGGAGCGGCGAGGCTAGACGAGGGACCCTGGATAAAGTTAAGCACTGGCCTGGCTTCAGTGGGGCCTCTGCAGCCTAAATTGTACTGCAGAGTTGTCTCTGCTGCAGAAAAGTGGGCTGGCTCTTTCTACCCTGAATCAGTCCACATCGGTTCTGTGCTGCCCCCAAGTGTGGGTACGGGCAGAACCTTCTGGATGAGAAAATCCCATCAGCTAGGGCAATTCTCTGGGAAAGGGGCAGCTGTGAGCCATTACCAGCAAACACAGCAGCTGAGGTGGGCCACAAAAGACTTTCACAAAAGTCGTATATGACTTTCCATATTTCAGTCATCAAATTTTATTTATGTATTAATTCTACACCTATCTATTGAACAGCTAGTCTACCATGTTGTCAAGTCTCAGGCTAGTCCTGAGGTTAGCTGGAGAAGAAAACGTGTTCTCTGGACTCAGAAAATGCATAAAAAAAATCAGCCTTCACCATTACAAAAAATACAAGAGATAACAAGTGTTGTCAAGTATGTGGAGAAAAAGGAACCCTTGTGCATTGTTGGTGGGAGTGTAAATTGCTACAGCCATTATGAAAATCAGTATAGAGGTTCCTCAAAAAATTAAAAATAGAACTACTATATGGGCTAGCAATTCTACTTCTGGATATATGGGGTGAAACAAAAGTAAGTTTACATTGTTTGTATGGAAAATAATATAATAACTGATCAATAAGAATACAAGACTAAACTCTGTGCTTCATGTTCTCACAACTGTAAATCTACTTTTGCTCCATCTGTATATTCATAGCACATGGAATCAGTATCCTGAAGAGATATCTGCACTCACATATTTATGCAGCATTATTTACAATAATTAAGACATGGAAACAATCTAAGTTTTCACTGATGCAAGAATGGATAAGGAAAAATATATTTATTCATATATAATATATGAAATATATAATGTATATACAATACAGTATTATTCAGCCATAAAAATAATCTGCCATTTGTGACAACGTGGATGGAATGTGAGGACATTATGTTAAGTGAAATAAGTCAGACAGAGAAAGACAAATACTGTACCATCTCACATGTGGAATCTAAAAAAATTCCTAACTCATAGAAACAGAGACATAATGGTTGTTGCCAGAGGCTGCCGGTGTGAGGACTGGGGGATTGGGAAGATGTTGGGTAAAGGACCACATAGCAGTTACATATATAATGTATATGAGTTCTTGGTATCTAATATACCGCATAATAAATATATTAAAAAAAATTAAACAATGCTTGGCATGTTGTAACTCTTCAAAAAATTGTATCAGAAAGAGTAACCCTCAGCTGTCCTCTCTAATTTTCTTCAGTATTTTTACCTTTTTAAGCTACTGTTATATATACAGTGTTTTGTCCATTTACCTCTTTCAGTGTTAGTACATAGATAATGAGTTTATGTATTTTCAACATACAGACTGTAAATACTTTAAATATATGCATAGGACACATTTTAAAATTCACTTATAATAGTGTTAGTTTATATACCCCAAATGGCTATAGCCATTTCATCTCTTTGAAATTCATCAAAATTCAAGAAGCAAAGTTTTAAAATATTCCTAAAATGATTACTGGAAATCCATTTTCTAATTGCCATATACTTGTCTGTCCCCTCTCTTAGGACCTAATTACTCTTACTCTACACAGGGCTGTTACAACCTTTGATATATGATTTGCTCGCAATGGCTGATTGACAAGCCAAAGGAAAGCTGGAAAGGACGTTGGTACAAACCGGAGGGTCCGTTCAATCCTGCTAAGTGACGCAAAACGACTACACCGTGCAGAGAGTATGATGACACCAAAGGGGAGTAATTCTGAATTCAACACATTACAGGAACATGTGAAAACACAACATTTTGGTAATTCAAGTCACTAGTCTTCCAGGCACGGTGGAGCTGAGACAAGCATCCCCAGGGGGGAATTCCTGATCAGCAGAGTGCACAAGCCTTAGTAAAACACGGCTTTATGCCACAAAGTTGTGTGGGTTACGCTTCCTTAACGACCAGTGTAAGCGCCAACCCTTTGTGGGGCCTTTCCCAGTTTCGAGCACTTTTGTATTTATCTCAGTTACATCTCACAAGGATCCCTGGAGGAACGGATTGTTATCACCGGGAAAACCGAGGCACAGTGAGATCAAGTCACTTGCGGACAGACGTTCAGGTGCTGAGGGGGCGCAACTGGGACCTGAACCCAGGGAGACTGATCCCGGAGCCTGGCTGTCCTGTCTGGGGTGGCCCCTGCCCTCAGATCTCAGGGAGGAAATGTCCTTTCTCGTTCTGTGCAGCCCCTGACTCTCATAGAGGCCCGGGCCCGGAAGGCTCTGCCTTGGTCCCATCTCTGGCTCTGTGTGTCCCTGGGCTGACCTCAGGGGGCTGCGGCCACGCGGCGCGACTCAGACCTCCTGCCTGGGAGCCTCGTGGGTTTACAGCCCACCAGGCCGCCCCCGGATCTGCAGCGGGTTTGCGCAGACGCCTGGCTGACTGCGGGCTGCTCCCAGCCCTCACCCTGCGGGCCGGGGCGCTAGTCCCGCCCCATGACGGGTAAGATCTTCCTTCTACCCCCTCATTCCCAGGGGCCAGGCCTGTGTCACCGTCAATAAATATGCACGCCTAATCCTGTTTTGGGTCCATTTTTGGCAGAGCCTGAGCTCACGCACAGGGTAACAGCTCCACCTCTGCCCCTAGCCCTTCCCCTTCCTCTTCCATCGTCACCACCTCTCCACCTCCTGTGACCTCCTATCCTGGCGGCAGGATCGACTTTACCTTGTTCACACCATCAGCCATCGCCTGCAGCGTGAGCTCTCGGGGTCCGTCCACTGTCTTCCCGTTGTCCGTAGGGCCCCAGCTGGCGCTGTAGATGTCGATCAGCTGGGGCATGTGGCTGATGGAGGAGGCCTCAATGATGTCCGTCATAAACGGCTGGTCCAGCATCCGGATACCTGTGGCGGGTAGGGAGACACGGTGTTTTGGTCCTCAGTGCACAGGCAACACGGGGGAGGAGGGCTCAGATCCCGGCTGGAGGGTCCGCCATCCTGGGCGCCCTGGGGGAGGCTGCAGATTCCGGAGTCCAACCTGGGCATGGTGTGTGGGTTACGCCTTCAGAGGGTCAAGGAGGCACAGACCAGCCACCCATCCTTTCTGGACTCCACCCTCACCTTTCCTGCTGTAACTATTTGAAGACATTTTTATTCCTCCAGCAAACTTGACAAGAACTCCCAATGCAAGAGACCTCCTTTGTTGAAGAAATTCCTTGCTCAGCCAGTTTCACAGAGGAAGGCCAGCCTTGGACTGGGTGTTGACCGGGGCCAAGTTCAGAGGAGAATTAAAGCTACTGCGCATGACAGTGAGGGGAGGCAGTAGATATTAGATATTTAAAGAGGCACCCCTGAGGGCAGAGTGCAGGGTAGAGGGGAGCAGGGACAGTGTAGGTAGGTGCAGGGTTAGGAAAAGAGGACTCTCAGTGGCATTGTATCTGAGGAGGGACTCTGAGAAGGACAGAAACGTTGCATGGCTTATTCTAAAATACACTGGTAATGGGGTACATGGTACAACCTCCTCCTCATTCTCCCCTATGGCATCTTTGTAAAGTTGGAGTTATTCTCTGATGTCTATGGGAATGACTTCTTGCTGAACTGTTGAAATGGAGCGGAGTTCTGTAGTCCTGGATGTGTGTGTGTGTGTGTGTGTGTGTGTGTGTGTGTGTGTGTGTGTAGGTGTGTGTATAGGTGTAAACCGGAGCTGGGCAGAGAGACATGGAGAAGGATATGCTTGTGGATACCTGTGGGTCACCTCACTCTCTGGCTGTCTACAGAAAGCCTTTCCAGGGTTAGCTAGGCAGCAGCCAAGAGGATGGGCTTTCTATCCCTCCATTACTAACTTCAAAATGTAGCTCTTGCCTGACCAGGCGGTAGTGCAGTGGATAGAGCGTCAGACTGGGATGTGGAGGACCCAGGTTCGAGACCCTGAGGTCGCCAGCTTGAGCGTGAGCTCATCTGGTTTGAGCAAGGCTCACCAGCTTGAGCCTGAGGTCACTGGCTTGAGCAAGAGGTTACTGGGTCTGCTGTAGTCCCCCCCCTCCCGCAAGGCACATATGAAAAATCAATCAATGAACAACTAAGTAACTGCAGCAAAGAACTGATGCTTCTCATCTCTCTCCCTTCCCGTCTGGCTGTCCCTATCTGTCCCTCTCTCTGACTCTCTTTGTCTCTCCCTCAAAAAACAAACAAACAAAAGAAACGTAGCTCTTTGGGGTCAGATTGTTCTCTGCTTGATACACTATTTTGTGGTAAAGAGCCTAGAATTCTAGTACTGCAGCTTCAGTCTCTCTGTACCTGGGAATTTTGAAATGAAGAGGTTGGGCTGCACACAGTCAAAGCTTGGATGCTGACACTCCCTACTTATTCCCCACAGTCGAAGGACATTATTACAGAACCACCACTCATTAACATGGTATGCAAATCCGTTTAAATAAGGACAACTACGGTTCTTGCAGATCACATGTAATTGACATAAAGTTGTCTTCTCTCTTAAGCGTCTCTCTTACCTCCTTAGTGTCTCGCAGCCCACCCCTTGTGCTTGCACTGCAGTGCCCCCCCCCCATGTTCCTCCTGACTAAGCTCCGTGTGTGCAGCAGGCATTTCCCCAGAAGGATCCATCGCTCACGTTTTCCATCGGCACCACACTTTTAGCCTTCTATTATAGTTGTGCATTTGTGTGTTTCATTCATCACCAGAGAGCAAGGTCCCCGAGTACAGAGCATGTGTCTGTTTTGTTCACTTCCGTGTCACAGGGCATCAGCATGGTACTTGAAATTTATCTTAAGTTTGATAAATATTGCCTGACCGGGCAGTGGCGCAGTGGATAGAGCGTAGGACTGGGATGCAGAGGACCCAGGTTCGAGACCCCGAGCTCGCCAGCTTGAGCGCGGGCTCATCTGGTTTGAGCAAAAGCTCACCAGCTTGAGCCCAAGGTCGCTGGCTCCAGCAAGGGGTTACTTGGTCTGCTGAAGGCCTGCGGTCAAGGCACGTATGGGAGAGCAATCAATGAACAATTAAGGTGTTGCAATGCATAACGAAAAACTAATGATTGATGCCTCTCATCTCTCCGTTCCTGTCTGTCCCTGTCTATCCCTCTCTCTGGCTCTCTGTCTCTGTTAAAAAAAAAAAAAAGGTAAAATCAAGTTTGATAAATATTTGGTGACTAAGTGCATAGTATTATTACTTCATTTAGTTGGTTTTCTCCCAAGCAGAAACAATAGGTCCAGAAGAACAAATAATAACAGGTCCAGATTTTCCATCCTCTACGATTAACTTATAAATCAAGTCAGCATTTTTGCCAACAAATATCCGATTATGAGTTAGCATCCTTCCCCTGGAAGAAAACTTGTATAAAATAAGTCTGGTCTGAACTTCCTGGGAGCCGAGTTTCATGATTCATTTCCTAAAGGGTAGAAAATGTCAACGTGACCTTTTGTTTTTGGTCCATCTATATTTTACATATTTAGAAAATTTGTTCAACAAAGGTGGCCCACAGGTCACCGAATAAACCAAATAGTTCAGAGTCTTCTTGTAAGAAGTCATGCCCACTTTGTGGACAGGGAGGTTGGTATTTATTTTCTTGCAAGAAGAAAACTCGGATGGTCTTGAATTTGTCTAGAGCCCAGATGACCAGGACTAAACAGCCACCTTAACTGGAAGGTGGGCCAAAGTAAGCCTTGGACTGTCCCAAAACATGCAAGCCAATGGTAATACCCGATTTGTTACGCAGACAGAGCGTGGCACACCCAGTCATGTCCTGTACCCTCTCTCTGCAGCTCTTACTCCTCTGCCTCTCTCCCTCCTCATCCCCTCCAGGGCTGCCTTTGTGCTGCACAGAACGCCAGAGCTGGTATGCATTCATCTTCTGACTGTTGCAGCATCCAGGGAGGCAAGGGCGGCCACAGCCTGGAAGCAAGGCTCTCATTCGTATTCAGGGGCCAGGCGCCTGACATTCTTTTAATCTCGTTAAGCTCTGAAGGAATGAGGCGTGCATTAATTGAATGAGACACAGCATTAATTTTTGCAAGGGACTGTTAGCAGCCAAGACAGGCTCAGGGTGACCTAAAGGGCTTTTAGGGAGGGCCTTCTTCTCTGTCTCTGGGTGCTCTAGGAGCTACAGGACACACACACACACACACACACACACACACACACACACACACACACACGAGAGAGAGAGAGAGAGAGAGAGAGAGAGAGAGAAAGAGAGAGAGAGAGAGAGAGAGAGAGAGCACACAAGAGAAGGCATGAGAGTGAGAGGCAGAGGCAGAGAGGGAAGAAAGACCACAGAGCAGAGAGCTAGGACTCAGCATCTTCACATTTGTAAAAATGCTCTACTGACTAACGTGATTCACTGGTGAGGAGAAATAGTACTCATCAAGGATCTGTTCCACCAACTCTCATTACACCCCCGCCCCCTGCACCACCAGGCTGTTCTTCCCACAAGAATTTTTAAAACATGCGATACCTGACTATTTAGTCAGGGAGCATCAACCTCTTTTCCCCTAGAGTGTCAAATAAAAAAAATGACAACAGCCAACTTAATAATAGCTTTCCCATGTGACTACGCTGCCTTGGACCATAAATATATAGGTCATATAACAGTTGCTTCTTATTGGTCATGTCATATAATAAGGTTGCATCTGACTGGCTAGTTCTTGGTACCAGAAAATTTTATATACAAGTATAGGCACTGATTTTTAAAAAAAGTCATTTTGGAGCAAAAAGGGTAGGTAATTTCTATTATTATTATTTTTTGCAAACAATCAAAATTATACCTATTTTTTTTCAGATAGAAAAAAACATTGTTTGGTGTGCTGCAGAATCTTAGTAATTAGTTTATGTGTGCCATGAAGTGAAAGAGGTTGCCGATTGTTGCTCTAGGGGCTTATGACCCAGGGGACTTGAACTAAATACTTTCTGCCTCTACTCCTATGACAAAAGGTGAGCTTGTACTTTATACCAGGAAATAACTACATCTGCCTACAAACCTCAGTATCTCTAAGTGCTACCTTTTGTACTTAGGAATATTAGTCTGCAGGCTAAGGAGCAAATTCACCCTGGGGTAGGTTTTAAGGACCTGAAAACATTAATTATTGTGCTAATGGGTGATTATTATGGGTTTATTTAAAAACTCAGATAAAATATATGTAAATCCATGGAAATGCTCTTAATTTTATTGACCAAATATTTGGAAGCAGTTCATTGCTGGCAGAGAAATTCAGTGTGTTTTTCTTTCTTTTTTTTTAGGTGAGAAGAGGGGAGATAGTGAGGCAGACTCCCACATATGCCCTGACCAGGATCTGGCAACCCAGTCTACAGCCAGTGCTTGAGTACTGAGCTACTTTTAGTGCCTAAGGCTGATGCAGTGCTAGGACCAACCAAGCTATCCTCAGTGCCCAGGGCCATGCTGGAAGCAATGGAGCCACGGGCTGTGGGAGGGGAATAGGAAAAGAAGGGGAAGTGAAACGTGGTTGGAGAAGCAGATGGTTGCTTTTCCTATGTGCCCTGACTGGGACTCAAACCCAGGATGTCCATATGCTGGGCTGATGTTCTACCCACTGAGCCACCAGCCAGGACCAACAGTGTGTTTTTCAAACTCTTCAGAATGTTTGATTAAAGGCGATCTCATCCTGAAGCCCAGTGCATAAATCTATATGCTTTGGTTTGAAAAGAAAGGGAGGTAAGGCCAATCCCACATAGTCTGGCTGCATTCTGGGGCTGCTCTGAGATGCTCGGCAGAAGCCCAGGTACAACGCTGTAGATAGAGCCCGCCCTCAAGTCTCTTGCTGTGCTTCGCCCCAGTTACTCTCTGCCACGTTGCTCTGATTCTACCAGCAATTGTTATCTGACATTATTGTGTTTCTTTGCTCATTGTCGGAGTCTTCTCTTAGACACCTGTGTGAAGGTAGGTGTCTTGTTTGCAGGTTCCCTCCTGTATCCCACCACCCACAGCAGGACTGGGCACATGGTAGGCACCCAACAGAGGGGTCCAAGTCTCCTTGGAACTGGTTGGATTGGAATAAAGGCTAAGGTGGTACTGGTAGAAAAGGAGCTACCATAGCTTTTCAGACAGAAATTGCATCAGCTTTGGGTCCTTAGAGCCTTATGCCATTAATCTCTAAGCTCCAACCATCCAGTCATTCCTTCATTCAACGATTAATTTTTACTGCTTATACTGAGTTTCTTCACTGGCCCTTCGTTCTCTGTATTCCTTTCTTGCTTTCTGCCGTTCAGCCACTAGAGTTGGAACACCTGCTGTGTGCAGACCCTGTGCTAGTTGCTGGGGTGTGAGAGAAAACAGACACGGCCCCTGTTCTCATGGACAGACTGTCGCTTGTCTGTGAGGAAAATATTCATATATGCAAAAACTTGCAATAACAAGAGTATGCAATAACAAAAAGAAGTTAGTGTTGGGGAGGAAAAATTGGGGGGCTTTATCAAGTGTAGGTGAGGAAACTGGCCTGGGAGGCGGTGTTGGAGGGATGGGACCTCTGAGAGGTGAGGGATGAAAAGGAGGTGGCCAGGCAGAGTGTAGGGGGAAGTATTCTGGGTAGAGAGAAGAACGTATACAAAGGCTTAGTAGTAGGAGTGTGGCTGACACTTTCTACCTGGTACTTGCTAGGAGGCTTTATATGATATAAGTTATATGCACCCAGAGACTAACCATGTATGTATGGGAACTTAATATACAGTGAAGGTGGCACCACAAATCAAAGGGAGAGACTGAATGAATGTGATGATGATGATTTTAAGTGAGGAGGGACGATAGAGAGACAGAGTCCTGCATGCATCCCAACCGGATCCACCTGGCAAGCCCTGTCTGGGGCCGATGCTCGAATCGGCTGAGCTCTTCTCAGTGCCTAGGGCTGACCCTTGAATGAACTGAGCCACTGGCTGCAAGAGGGGAAGAAGGAGAGAAGGGGAAGAGAAGCAGATGGTCTCTTTTCATGTGTGCCTTGATTGGGGACTGAACCCGGGACGTCTGCATGCTGGGACGATGAGTCAACCGACCAGGCCCAAAGCTGGATTATTAAATAGATAGCATTGAGAACATTGATTCACTATTTGGAGAAAAATAAAACTGGACCCCCAACTAGCACAAATACAAAGGTGGAATCCAGATGGACTAATGACCTCGTGAAAGTTTAAGAGAAGATATTTGCATTGATTAAAATGGATCAGGAGCTAATTATTAGGACATACCATGAGTGCTTGTAAATCAACAATAAAAAGACAAAGATCCCAATGGGGAGATGATCAGGATTTAGAATAGAAGTGAACCTAAGAAGCTAATGGGCAGATGCAGAAATGTACAATGATTTTTTTCTTTTTTACCTTCAGAGGATTTATTTTATAATCTCATCTCTGTTTCTTTTCTGTTTCTGGACTAAGATTCTACAACACCTTCATTTTTGCCTTTTCTTGAAGTCAGGGCCCTGGAACGACTTGGGATATTACTGCCAACACTTCCCCAACCTGTAACTGAATACCTTGAGACCGCCAGGGACTAACAAGATCTTGGTAGGTCACCAGGTGGCGCTCTACACAAACTTAGCTCAGAAAGCTGCCCCTGAAAGGAAAGATTTCCTGGAAGGGTATGTTCATCAAAACCAGCTGACTTTTGTAATTGCCAACCAGCATGAGCAAAATGTTCCCCCTAATTGTGTAATGTGGAGGAGTCGAAATTCTGCTTTTGTTGCGATCTTGAGTAACTCTTGAGCGCTTCCTCATGAAGAATTCCTTTTGCTGCTCTGGGGTAGTCTAGGCAGTGATTTTCAACCTTTTTTTTTTTTCATGGCACAAACACACGCTAATTACTAAGGTCAGTGCCCCTGACTAAATACAACCACTTTCATCTCATGGCACAAATAAATTAGTTACTAAGGAAGAAGAGGTCAGGGCCCCTTTTTCTTTAGTAATTAGTTTATGAGTGCGTGAGAAACAAAGGTTGAAAATCACTGGTAGAGAACACTGGATGTTCTCAAGGACACAGGTCGGGGTACTAGAGCTTCCTGACCCTTGGGCAGTTAGAACCAGCTGGAATGATCACAGAGAAGCAAAGCTGGAGTTTAGGGAGTGGAAAAGGGGAGACAGGTGGCTGCTTTATGGAAAATCTTTGTGGGGCTCGGCCTCCGCCCAGCTCTGGCCTTGGATCTGGAGTCACAAAGCATTGCTGGGAGGGTTTCAGGAAGCACGCTGGCCGCGTCTTTGAGGTGTCAGGCTGCGGGCACCTGCCTATGGGATGGGGGTTAGCCAGCAGGTGAGGCGCAGGCTGCTGCGCTCTGCCTGGACCCGCTGCCCTCACCGGAGTGTGTTTGCCTGAGGGTGGTGTTCTCTGTCTTAGCAGGTCTTGACAGCTCATGGAGCAGACAGGCTAGGCAGGCTGCAGTGTTCCTGTCCCAGGAGCCTGCCCCACAAATGAGGGACGGGAATTGGTGAATATACTCCCCAGCCTCCTCCCCCGGGGGGCAATTTTGAGGGGTATTCCCAAGACCCTCCAATGCCCAGTTGCCCACGGGAGCCGCCAGCCCACCCCCACACACTGTTGCCTCCTTCCTTTGCCAGCGTTCCCTCTCTCCGACTGCCCGGGACCACCCTCCACATAAACTCCTCGCACCTTCAGGGGAGCAAATCTGCCCTCTGAAATGTATCTCTCTGGCATGAGGATTATTTTATTTTTGAGAAACAAAAGATTTAAGAAGAACCTTTGATTGGTCAGCGCCAGGGCAGGGGCTCGTTAATCATTGCAGCTGGACCTGGCATTATTCACCTGGTTTTGCTGCTTTCCTGGGCCTGGAGCTGAAATACAAGTGAGGCTCACTGTGCCTTTGAAGGGTCATGGTCTCTACTGGCACTGACCGATCAGTGGAGACCATAACCCTGAAAGGACACACCTGGAAAAGCTAATGAATATGCTATTGAGATCCTCCCCTGAGACCTCCCCTAAACCCGACCTTTAAACAGCCTCAAAGAGCGAAGGTCCTGGGAGCACACCTGTGCCTTTCCCTTCCGTGTTTGCCCCCAACAGGCATGCATCTCCTAAATTCTAAGGGTTCCCATGAGATTTGCAACCAGGGGAGCAGTGGGTAGTGGCAGCTCCTTCCAGGCTGACCCCCTGAACCTGTCTCCAAGACCCCCTTTGTTGCTTTGTCTTTGTTTCACTGTCTCCAGCTTTAATGAAAAGAAAAAAAAAAAAAAAAAAAGGAAGAACCTTTGATCTTCTGCCTTGCTCCCTAAAAGAATTTAGACAGAGGGTCTGTTCCTGGAAGGGAGCTATCCTCATAGGTAACTGTAGTACAATATGAACTAGATGAGGCTTGGCCTGGAGGTCAGTCTGCTCTGTCTCCCATTGTCTCTACAGCAGGGGTCCCCAAACTTTTTACACAGGGGGCCAGTTCACTGTCCCTCAGACCGTTGGAGGGCCGGACTATAAAGAAAACTATGAACAAATCCCTATGCACACTGCACATATCTTATTTTAAAGTAAAAAAACAGAAAGGGAACAAATACAATATTTTAAATAAAGAACAAGTAAATTTAAATCAACAAACTGACCAGTATTTCAATGGGAACTATGCTCCTCTCACTGACCACCAATGAAAGAGGTGCCCCTTCCAGAAGTGTGGTGGGGGCCGGATAAATGGCCTCAGGGGCCTGCTCTACAGGGCCCAGCAAACATTTGTTTACCAAACATTTGCTTTTCTATCTCCCTGTGAGTTGCCTTCTTCCTCTTCAAAGTTCCCAAATACTACCCACTTCTTCTTAGCTCAAAACGGCAAATTTTAAACCTCAGCTGCCCTGTTCGTCCTTGGGCCCCATATTCTTACAGAACCCCTGAACATATGTACGTAATTAGATGTGATTATTTCTCCTGTTAATCTGTCTCACGCCAATTTAATTCTTAGACTATCCAGAAAAACCTAGAAGGGTAGAGGAAAATTTCTTCCTCTTGTGATAAGGTGCCGAAGAATTGCAAAAATTGTTAACATTAGTATTTTAAAAGGAAGAGTCAGGCCCCCTTACCCCTCCTTTCTGAAAAGAAAAAAAACCCAGAGAAAGAGATAAAAGGGGCAAAAGTTTGTAACTAATAGTTTATAGTTCTCTGGAAGGACTAAGGCCACTTGCTAGACAGCAAAGAAGGTAAAAGTTATCTGAAAACTTCCTCTTCCCCTTCCTTAAGAGCCTTTAGGAGACAATGTTTACATATCTTAATTAAAAATTCCTACACTGATTCTAACTCTTCCTCCCCTCCTGGAGTCCTGAGAGTGACTTATACCTCTAGACAAAGGGATCATGAGCCCACTCCTCTTGCTTGAAAAACCTGCATTCTGTAACATTTTATATGCTTTCTAATAATCATCCCTTTTGAAATTCTTTATATGTATAAAACTTGTAAACTAAACCAAGTGGGGCTAGCTTATTAGGTTTTCCAATCCTTAGGTTGCTCCGCTACTGCCCACCATGAAAGCTGGAACGCCCACTAGTGGGCGGGTGGGACCAGGTTGACCAGCACTGCAAAAAGTGGGCTATCCCTCTCCATTCCCCCTCCCCCCCGTAACCACCACACTCTTATCAATGTCTCTTAGTTTCACTATTATGTCCCACCTACGTATGGAATAATACAGTTCCTGTTTTTTTCTGATTTACTTATTTCGCTTCGTATCATGTTATCAAGATCCCACCATTTTGCTGTAAATGTTCCGATGTCATCATTTCTTATGGCTGAGTAGTATTCCATAGTGTATATGTGCCACATCTTCTTTATCCAGTCATCTATTGATGGGCTTTTTGGTTGTTTCCATGTCCTGGCCACTGTGAACAATGCTGCAATAAACATGGGGCTGCATGTGTCTTTACGTATCAATGTTTCTGAGTTTTTGGGATATATACCCAGTAGAGGGATTGCTGGGTCATAAGGTAGTTCTATTTTCAGTTTTTTGAGGAACCACCATACTTTCTTCCATAATGGTTGTACTACTTTACATTCCCACCAACAGTGTATGAGGGTTCCTTTTTCTCCACAGCCTCTCCAACATTTGCTGTTACCTGACTTGCTAATAACAGCTAATCGAACAGGTGGAGGTGTATCTCATTGCCGTTTTGATTTGCATTCTCTAATAGCTAAAGAAGATGAGCATCTTTTCATATATCTGGTTGGCCATTTGTATTTCTTCCTGGGAGAAGTGTCTATTCATATCCTCTTCCCATTTTTTTATTGGATTGTTTTGTTTGTTTGTTGTTGAGTTTTATGAGTTCTTTGTATATTTTGGATATTTAGGGCCCTTATCTGAGCTGTCGTTTGAAAAACTCATTTCCCATTTAGTTGGCTTTCTGTTTATTTTGTTATCAGTTTCTCTTGCTGAGCAAAAACTTCTTAGTCTGATGTAAGTCCCCATTCATTAATTTTTGCTTCACTTTCTCTTGCCTGTGGAGTCAAATTCATAAGAATGCTCTCTTTTAAACCAGGTCCCTGAGTTGAGTACCTATTATCTTCTTCTATGTACTTAATTGTTTCAGGTCTTATGTTTAGATCTTTTGATCCATTTTGAGTTAATTTTTGTACAGGGGGAGAGACTGTAGTCCAGTTTCATTCTTTTGCATGTGGCTTTCCAGTTTTCCCAGCACCATTTATTGAAGAGGCTTTCTTTTCTCCAATGTGTGTTGTTGGCCCCTTTATCAAAAATTATTTGACTATATATATGTGGTTTTATTTCTGGACTTTCTATTCTGTTCCATTGGTCTGAGTGTCTATTTTTCTGCCAATACCATGCTGTTTTGATTGTCGTGGCCCTATAATAGAGTTTGAAGTCAGGTATTGAAATGTCCCCAGCTTCATTCTTTTTCTTTAGGATTGCTTTGGCTATTCGGGGTTTTTTATAGTTCCATATAAATCTGATGATTTTTTGCTCTATTTCTTTAAAAAATGTCATTGGAAGTTTGATGGGAATTGCATTAAATTTGTATATTGCTTTGGGTAATATAGCCATCTTGATTATATTTATTCTTCCTAGCCAAGAACAAGGTATATTCTTCCATCTCAGTATATCTTTTTCGATTTCCCTTAACAATGTGTTTATAGGTTTCCATTATAATAAGTCCTTTAACATTCTTTGTTATGTTATTCCTAAGTATTTTATTTTTTTTGTTGCAATCGTGGAAAGGGGATTGTTCTTTTGAGGTTCCTTCTCAGTTGTTCTCATTGTTTGGCATATAGAAAGGCTATTGACTTCTGTATGTTAATTTTGTATCCTGCGACCTTACTGTATTGCTTATTGTTTCTAGTAGTCTTTTTGTGATTCTTTGGGGTTTTCGATGTTAGTATCATATTCATCTGCAAAAAGTGATACCTTTACTTCTTCTTTTTCCGATATGATGCCTTTTATTTCTTTGGTCTTGTCTGATTGCTCTGGCTAGAAACCTCTAGTACCACATTAAATAAGAGTGGAGAGAGTGGACAACCCTGTCTTGTTCCTGATTTAAGGGGGGAAAGCCTTCAGTTTAGTGCCATTTAATATGATGTTAGCTGATGGTTTATCATATATGGCCTTTATCATGTTGAGATATTTTCCTTCTATACCCATTTTGTTGAGAGTCTTAAACATAAAATTGTGTTGTATTTTATCGAAAGCCTTTTCTGCGTCTATTGATAAGATCATGTGGTTTTTGTTCTTTGTTTTGTTGATATGGTGTATTACGTTAACCGTTTTACGTATGTTGAACCATCCTTGAGATTCTGGGATGAATCCCACTTGATCATGATGTATTATTTTTTTAATATGTTGTTGTATTCGATTTGCTAGTATTTTGTTTAGTATTTTAGTATCTGTATTCATTAGAGATATTGGTCTGTAGTTTTCTTTTTTTGTGCCATCCTTGCCTGGTTTTGGTATGAGGGTTATGTTGGCTTCGTAAAATGTGTTTGGAAGTATTGCTTCTTCTTCAATTTTTTGGAAGACTTTGAGTAGAATAGGAACCAAGTCTTCTTTGAATGTTTGATAAAATTCGCTGGTATAGCCGTCAGGGCCTGGACTTTTATTTTTGGGGAGGTTTTTAATGGTTTTTTCTATTTCTTCTCTACTGATAGGTCTGTTTAGGCTTTCTGCTTCTTCTTGACTCAGTCTAGGAAGGTTGTATTTTTCTAGGAATTTATCCATTTCTTCTAGGTTGTTGAATTTAGTGGCATAAAGTTTTTCATAGTATTCTACAATAATTCTTTGTATATCTACGGTGTCCGTGGTGATTTCTCCTCTTTCATTTTGGATTTTGTTTATATGAGTTCTTTCTCTTTTTTCCTTGGTAAGTCTTGCCAAGGGTTTGTCAATTTTGTTGATCTTTTCAAAGAACCAGCTCCTTGTTCTATTAATTTTTTCTATAGTTTTTCTGTTCTCTAATTCATTTATTTCTGCTCTGATTTTTATTATCTCCTTTCTTCGGCTGGTTTTGGGTTGTCTTTGTTCTTCTTTTTCTAGTTCCTTAAGGTGGGAAGTTAAGTGGTTCACTTGGGCTCTCTCTTGTTTGTTCATATATGCCTGAAGTGATATGAACTTCCCTCTTATCACTGCTTTTGCTGCATCCCATAGATTCTGATATGTCGTATTGTCATTTTCATTAGTCTGTATATATCTTTTGATCTCTGCACTTATTTCTTCTTTGACCCATTCATTTTTTAAAAGTATGTTGTTTAGTTTCCACATTTTTGTGGGATTTTTTTCCTCTTTTTTGCAGTTGAATTCTAGTTTCAAGGCTTTATGATCAGAAAATATGCTTGGTACAACTTCAATTTTTCTGAATTTGCTGATGTTGTTTTTGTGGCCCAACATATGGTCAATTCTTGAGAATGATCCATGTACACTGGAGAAAAATGTATACTCAGTTACTTTGGGATGAAATGTCCTGTAGATGTCTATCATATCCAGGTGCTCTAGTGTTTTGTTTAAGGCCACTATGTCTTTGTTGATTCTCTGTTTGGATGACCGATCTAGAGCCGTCAGCGGTGTATTGAGGTCTCCAAGTATGATTGTGTTTTTGTCAGTTTTTGTTTTAAGATCAATAAGTAGCTGTCTTATATATTTTGGTGCTCCTTGGTTTGGTGCATATATATTAAGAATTGTTATGTCTTCTTGATTCAGTGTCCCCTTAGCCATTATGAAATGGCCATTTTTGTCTCTGAGTACTTTTGCTGTCTTGTAGTCAGCATTATCCGATATGAGTATTGCTACACCTGCTTTTTTTTGGATGTTATTTGCTTGGAGTATTGTTTTCCAGCCTTTCACTTTGAATTTGTTTTTATCCTTGTTACTTAGATGAGTTTCCTGTAGGCAGCATACAGTTGGATTTTCTTTTTTAATCCATTCTGCTACTCTGTGCCTTTTTATTGGTGAGTTTAATCCGTTTACATTTAGTGTAATTATTGATACTTGTGGGTTCCCTATTGCCATTTTATATCTTGCTTTCTGTTAGTTTTGTGTCTTGTTTGATCCTTCTCTTTTGTTTTTCTATCTTTTGTTTTTATTTGGTTGTATTCCATACATCTTTCCACTGTTGCTCTCTTTTTTATCTCATGTGCTTCTGTGGTGGTTTTTTCAATGGTGGTTACCTTTGAATAATGAAAAGGGTCCCTACCCTATTCATTGTAGCGAACTATTTTGTGAGTACTTTTGCACTCCATCGTTCTTTGCTACTGTTAATCTCCATCTTCTCCCCCTCTTTCTTTTTGTTGTTGTCACAGTTTAAATTTGGTTTTATTGTGTTCTTCTTGGAGCTTTTACTTGTGGCTCTGTTTTTTTTTGTTCTTTGTATCTGATTGGAGAACCCCCTTTAGTAATTCCTGGAGTGGGGGTTTTCTGATGATAAATTCCCTCATCTTTTCTGTATCTGTGAATGTTTTTATTTCTCCTTCATATTTGAAGGATAGCTTTGATGGGTATAGTATTCGTGGCTGAAAGTTCCTCTCTTTCAGGACTTTAAATATTGGGGTCCATTCTCTTCTAGCTTGTAGAGTTTCTGCTGAGAAATCTGATGATAATCTAATGGGCCTTCCTTTATATGTTGTATTCTTCTTTTCCCTGGCTGCCTTGAGAATTTTTTCTTTGCTGTTGGTTTGTGTCAATTGGGGTTAAGAAACTTTGGAGTAGGTTTGTTGGGGTTAAGAAAACTTGGAGTTCTGTTTGCTTCTTGAACTTGAGGCTTTAGTTCTTTCCACAGGCTTGGGAAGTTCTCATCTATTATTTGTTTGAGTATGTTCTCCATTCCATTTTCTCTCTTCTCCCTCTGATATACCTATTATTCTTATGTTATTCTTTTTATGGAGTCAGATAATTCTTGTAGGGCTATCTCATTTTTTTTAATTTTTGAGTCTCTTTCTTCTTCTCTCTGTTGTGCCTCAAGTTGCTTGTCTTCTATTTCACTAATCCTCTCTTCTATCTGACCTGTTCTATTAGCTAAGCTTGTTACTTCGTTTTTCAGCTCGAATTGAGTTTTTCATCTCTGTTTGATTTGTTTTTATAGTTTCAATTTCCTTGGACATATATTCTTTGTGTTCATTGAGTTGTTTTCTGAGCTCCCTAAATTGCCTTTCTGTGTTTTCTTGTATATCTCGGAGGATTTTTAGGATTTCTATCTTGAATTCTCTGTCATTTAGCTCCAAGGTTTCCAATATATTAAATTTTTTCTCCATAGATTTTTTCCTCATCTAGCTGTGTTACCTCTCTTTCTTTTGTATCCATGATATTCGATTTTCTCTTCCTTAATGGCATCTGATGGTGGTTTTGTTGATAGTATTAATGAGATTTAATAAAGAATAAAAAGTTTAAAAAAATAATAAAAAAAAATCGAAAAAAGTTGTTTTTTTAAAAAAAATTAATAATGAAATAAAGAAAAATAAAATAAAATAAAAATTTTAAAAAAAAAAGGAAATTATTCCCCCCTCCTTTTTTCCTCTCCTCTCCTCTCCCCTCTTTCTTGATAAAATCTTGTGGTGACTGTGAATTATAACAAACAATGCCTGTGATGGAGGGCCTGAATTGGGGAAAAGTAATAAAGGGGCAAAAAAAAAAAAAAAAAAAAAAAAGAAGAAAAAAAAAAAAGAGCGTATGGACCCACAAAAAGCAAATAAGGAAAAAATTTGGGTCAAGAATAAAATGATTTGCTTTTAGGTGTTGGTTGTCTAAGAGTTATGATGAGAGGATTAAGAGGAAAACGGAAAAATGGGGGGACAAATTAAAAAATTACTATTGTAATTTAGTGGAACAAGAACTAGATAATATGGAGAGCCAGGGATGGGAGCACTGCTAGTGAGTTAAAAAGGTGAAGTAAAAACCCCCCAGAATGCCAGAAACATAAGTTTGAGTCCCAGATAAGATAATTTGTTTGGCCCTGGCCGGTTGGCTCAGTGGTAGAGCGTCGGCCTAGCGTGCGGAGGACCCAGGTTCGATTCCCGGCCAGGGCACATAGGAGAAGCGCCCATTTGCTTCTCCACCCCTCCGCCGCGCTTTCCTCTCTGTCTCTCTCTTCCCCCTCGCAGCCAAGGCTCCATTGGAGCAAAGATGGCCCGGGCGCTGGGATGGCTCTGTGGCCTCTGCCTCAGGCGCTAGAGTGGCTCTGGTCGCAACATGGCGACGCCCAGGATGGGCAGAGCATCGCCCCCTGGTGGGCAGAGCGTCGCCCCTGGTGGGCGTGCCGGGTGGATCCCGGTCGGGCGCATGCGGGAGTCTGTCTGACTGTCTCTCCCTGTTTCCAGCTTCAGAAAAATACAAAAAAAAAAAAAAAAAAAAAAAAAAAAAAAAAGATAATTTGTTTGTTATTGAGGTTTGAGTGAGAGGAGATGTAAAGGAGAAAGGAAGAAACTAATATAGAGGGAGAAAAGAAAGAGAGAGAGAAGAAAAAAAAAAGAGGGAACCACTAAAAGAAGAAAAAAGAAAGGAGAGAGAGAGAGAGAGTTAAGGGTTTTGGAGTGCAACCCTCATAGAGAGAAAGGAAGAGAAGAGAAAAGATAATGGGAGATGTAACACTTATGGGTAGTGTAGTTCAAGGAGAGGAGAGAG
Source organism: Saccopteryx leptura (assembly GCF_036850995.1). NCBI lineage: Eukaryota > Metazoa > Chordata > Mammalia > Chiroptera > Emballonuridae > Saccopteryx > Saccopteryx leptura. Next base: position 181,698,944 of record NC_089507.1, read on the forward strand.
TAAGACCGGCAGAGAGTTAATCGGCCAAATTACTCCGATTGGAGAGGAAAAAAAAAGTATCAAGAATGAAGATAAGAGAAACAAACGAACAAATATAATAAAATGGGATAGGTTATAAAGTCTGCAGATTATTCTTGATTTTGAGAGGTTATCTTCTTGCTTTTTCTTTTCTCTCCCTCTTCCTGGTCGGTGACTCTGTACCCCGGGTTTTGCCCCTTTGCCACGCTCAGGTGGAGGTTTGCAGTTGATAAGTCTCTATGGCAATGTCATGTATTGTGCTTTAGTCTCGTTGGCAGTCGAGGCTATTAGCATTTATAGGCTCCGACAGTGAGAGAGTCCGTGTTCCTGAGCCTTTCTCCTAGTCTTTCCTTCCTCAATTAGTAGCCTGATAATCCAGCTATGGGGTTGCTGCTGCCTCTGCCTGGATAGTAAGAGGCTCAAAGAGCTGGCAACTCCCCACTCTATTTCCACTCAGCACAGGGCTCTGGGTAAGGCTCAGTCAGTCAGAGCTGCTAGCATAATCAGGCGGACTTTCCGGCCATTCAAAGACCTCTGGCTCTGCCACTCTGTCCGGTAACACAAGCGGGTGCCCACTTCCGGGCGCGGGCGCTTGGAAAGCTCTCACTCACTGTCTGCGCGCGCAGACCAGGATATCCGGCCAGCAGTCTCACGCTCTGAGTGAAACCCCCAACCGCAGGGAAAAGTTGCAGCGTTGGAATTGAGTCTCGCTCCGTCCCCGTGCGCGGCTTTTGCAAGGCGCTGGGGCGGCCCGAGATTCCGCTTTGGCCCACACAAAGGCCCCTGACTCTGCCCCTCTGTGCGATGACACGGGTGCGCACTGCTGAGGCACTCAGAGGAATCGCTCACTCCTTATCTGCGCGCGCAAACCAGGATATGAGGCCGGCCGCGATTCCCTCTGAGTGAAACACCCTCCGGCACGGAAAATCTCCACCGTTGGAATTAGTTCTCACTCCCTCCCGTGCGTGGCTTTCCCAGGGCGCTGGGGCTGCCCTGAGACTCTGCCCTCGGCCCACAGAAAGGCCTCTGACCCTGCCTCTCCGTGGGGCAACACGGGCACTGACTCCCGGGGCCTAGGAAGAAATCTCTCGCCCACTAACTGCGCACCAGCCAGGAGACCGGGTAAAATGGCCGCGCCGCTTGTCTTTCTTTGTTTGGGTTTGGCGCGAGTGTTAGCTTGTATTGCCCGGGTTGCCACAGGATCAGATTTTCCTTGGCTTGGATCTCCGTGCCACAGCCTGGTTCGGCCGTTTGTTTTGCGGCCTGGATGTATTCACCCCCTTTGCCCGCCTCAGTTTCTATATTCACAGTTACCAGAGAAAGCCGCCCTGTTTAGGTTAGTGAGGAAGGCGGAGCATTTCTTACTCCCTATTTCCTTCGGGTTTTGGTTATATATTTAGCCAATTTTTCACTCAATCATACCTTTGGGTGTATTGCGAAGCATCTGGAAGCTCCAAGTATAGGTTTTTCTGTTTCTGGTTGAAGATCTTGTTGGCAGTTTTTATAAAAAGGTTCGCCATCATGGTCCTAAGCTAAAACTTTTCATTTCCCACTGTTGTGGCAACAAGGATAAGTGTAAACCCTGGAAGATTTGGGAATGTCTTTGATATGTGAAAGAACATTTACCCCTACTGTGTTGGGTATGTAAAACATTTATCACTACTTATGTTATCTTGTAGTCTTAATGTGTAGGAATGTTTTTCCTTTTATTTATTTATTATTTTATTTTTATTTTTTTGTGTTTTTCCTTTTAATAGATCCTATAGATAAATGTTGTAAGCTTATCAGTAAATGACTTTTGTACCATGCACCCCTTCCTTTTCCCTCCAACCAGTATGTGATCATGTCTATATGACCAACCTCAGGACTATAATCAAGGCTGTACGATTTGGGTTAGCTACAAGGAGGGCTTTTGGCGTGCTGGTCATGTTTTGTTTCTTGGCCCATTTGTAAAAATTCATTCAGCTATATGTTTGTGATCTGTGCACCTTTCTGTATGTATATGATACTTAAATAAAAATTTTAGCAGTTTTTGAATATCACCATATAGGTTAAGATAAAATTTCCCCCCACTGTTGTGAAATCTGAGTCCCAGATCTCCTGCCGCTGTGGGAGAACTTGCCAGGCCCTGGCCAGCTGGGAGCCAAGGGGGTGGTGTGTTTTGGGGCTGGGTGCCCGGAATGGAGCCTGCTGCTGCTGACTTACCCCATGTAAGTCATATGTAGCTGGCTTATTAATAAATATCCTCCTAAAATTTCTTCTGTATCCTGCCTTGGTGTCTCTATGTAACCCGTGGATTAAAGTAACATACTTTATAACTCTCTCACATACCCAAATTTTTGTCTCTGGCTTTGCTTTTAGGTAATTTAAATGAAGAGAGCAAGAGAACTGGGTACATTTGATGAGCAGCTCAGATGTTTTCAGAGTTCACAAAACAGAGAAGAAGACAGAAGAGACAAGGGGGAAAGGAACCCTAATAAACCTCCAAAGCACCCTGAGTTGCTCTAACCCTTAATTTCTGCAGGCAGTAGTTTAAAAAATCCTTTATTCAAAAGACCAGTTGCTTTGGGTATAAAAAGCCTTCAAAACTATTTTGAAGATGATCATTATGAATGAGAAACTCAGGTTTGAATTTTTCAGTTGCCTCCAGTTCTGTCTTGTGAATAGAGAACCCACCTCACCTCAGCTGCCACCGGAGGTACAAACCTAGCTTATAAAATATTAATTGGGTGATATTCTTTCCCCTGGTCTCAGGATGGCTTCTGACATTTTAATGTTGGCATTTTGGATGCACACAAAGTAAAGAGAGCTGAAACCCAAGGGACAAAGCCTCCTCTATTTACATTTCAGAACCGCCCAGATGTACTCCTTTGTGAAATTCAGCACCTAGCTCAGGCAAGCCTCTTAGCAAAAACAGTGTTGAAAGAGGTTAATGGTAGGTTTGTACAAGTTGCTCTTGCTTTATTTAGGTCCCCAGAAAGGCAAGTGTCAGCACAAATATGTTTATGGTTCCATTAAATCGCCAGGGAAAATATCAAGACAGTTGTAGAAAAAGAAAAACAAGGTTGGGTGAGTCAGCCTAAATAAATTAAGAACCAATTTGATGCTAAACTTGGAATGAGGCAGGAGCCGCTCCATTTTCCCTCACATTGTTGAAAGATTGTGAACCACACTCTTTTATCCTCTTTCTCTCCCTCTCTTTTTCCGGGGCGGGGGCAGGTTTTGGTTTCTAAATTTCTAGTGACTTGCCATCCTCATTTCTAGTCTTCTGTAAGGATGAAATTATTACATAGCCTGCTTGTGGAACATATGTAGTAAAAAGGTTCTAGGTAGAATATATTTTTCTGAAAGCTGAGATGCATTGTACAAAATACAGACAACAACAAAAAAAATCATTTGAAAGATTCTGAGTATGTTAATAACAATGTATACACATCGCCTTACCTTCTACAGCCTCTGAGCCTCATTAAAATGTTTTTGATATCGACACAAAAGAGTACAGACAATTTATATAAAGTTAAAAAGAATTGGCAATAACCAATGTTTGCTGTTAGAAATCAGGATTGTGATTATTCCTGTGTGCATGGGTGGTGACTGAGGGGACAGAAGGAGGGCTTTTGGCGTGCTGGTCATGTTTTGTTTCTTGGCCCATTTGTAAAAATTCATTCAGCTATATGTTTGTGATCTGTGCACCTTTCTGTATGTATATGATACTTAAATAAAAATTTTAGCAGTTTTTGAATATCACCATATAGGTTAAGATAAAATTTCCCCCCACTGTTGTGAAATCTGAGTCCCAGATCTCCTGCCGCTGTGGGAGAACTTGCCAGGCCCTGGCCAGCTGGGAGCCAAGGGGGTGGTGTGTTTTGGGGCTGGGTGCCCAGAATGGAGCCTGCTGCTTGGCAGGGGCTGCTCACCTGCGACCTTGGAGTTGTATGCCACTCCGACCCCACAGATATTGTTGTTGGCTGCGGCAGAAACTTCCCCTGCACATCGGGTCCCATGGCTGTAGAGAAAAAGAAACACAAGT